>NW_026623294.1:1491103-1678679 GCF_030028575.1 Malurus melanocephalus | reverse complement strand
AGGAAAGCTTCTGCAATGTTCTCACAGACATCAGCCCTGCAGTCCACCCCGCTACCAAAACCTTGCCATGTAAACCAAATACGATCTCACATATGATAACCAGGTCCCAGAGAAAAAAAAACTAGGCTCTAGGAGAAACACTGAACCAAAACCCAAAGAATGCTCAAAAGAAGTGAGGAAAACAAGCAATGAAAGATAGGTGGATAATTCTAATTTTACCTGAAAGAGATAGGGGTTTTGCTYTTCAGAGGTATAAGAACATAAATTATTTCAAGAGGCCTATGGGGTTTCTTTTGTTTGGTTTTGTTTTCTTTAAAGAAAGTCTTCATCCCATTTATGGGATTTCCTACTGACAAATTCAGGCCTTTTTGTCACAACTTGAACAACAGAGAGTCTGTGCCCAGCATGTGAATTTTCAGTCCAAGAGGAACTGCCTATCCCAATATGAAGTAACAGAAAAGCAGCTGAATGCAGTGTCAGATCCAAACACAGCCAGCTGCTGAGCATCCACAACCTCAGCCTTGCCCAAAACCATCTTCATCTTTGTACATAGAACATTCATTTGGAGAAAGACAAGGAGAAAAGTCTCCTTCCTATATGAAAATTCAGGAAGTTATTTGGTGTGAGATTTGATTTTTCAAAATTTGGGCCTGAAGTCACAGGTAAGAAGAGTCCAAATTAATCTAATACCCCAGAAGCATAGGAGCCCGCCTTGAGAATCAGAGTTAAAAATGGCAGACAAAGGTAGAATGGGATGGGTCCCTTGCAGTCCTATGAGACAATAAAAAATTCAAACCAGTGTTTTTAGACAATATAAGAAGAGTGTGTTCGCTGCCTGGTGTGGCCCAGTCAATACTGTCTTGCTGAGAAATCACAGCACGAAGAAATAGCACCAACTGTTAGATGTGATTATTTAAAGAAATTAGAAAGGTTTTGAAATTGAAATAAAGCTTCATTCCAACATCTTATTAACATATTATTTTCGCAAGACTTCTACTGTTTCTWCCACAGGTGGCATCAGCAATAAATTTATATGGTCAAGAGTAAGTATCAGAAAACTGTGTAGGTCTCATCCCAAGAACAAACTGAAAACATCAACATAGTTGATGAAACATAGAAAGAAACATTGAAAGAAACATAGTTTCTTTTGAAGCTATTAAAAACTCCAGGATTCAGCTCCAAGTAACTTAAAAATATTTTCAAAAGATTTGCAGATTAAAWGTTTTGAAGCAGTTAATTTGTTGGTTTCCATGTTCAGCCAGACAAGAAATAAAAAAAAAAAATTATTGTAATAGACAGAAAAAATTCAAATGCAAAGTCAGCTCCAATGACATGTTTGTAAATAATACATATGAACTTTGTTTTTCTCTGTGATCACCACAGTAAATTAACATAGTTTATATTTCATGTATAAGAAAGAAAGAATATCTAAGGAAAAAAATGAATGGTAGTTCTATTAGACTGCGTACATTATCTACCTTAAAAGGAAAACACTGATCAAGTTTTATCAATGTACAGAAATCACAGTATGTTGAAAAAACACTGTAGTAAAGATATGGTGAATTTACAGCTATAAATTTCTCCTAATGTCATCAGTTACCTCTTCTTCAGCTCCATATACACTATGTGCCTGTTTTAGCATTTTACTCAAACTGTCCACCTGATAAATCCTTGTTTTGGTTGTTGTACCTATGTCTTGTTTTTTAAAAAATATATACCTTCATTCATTTGCAAATTTGCTTTATGAAACTATTAAAATGATAATTCAAARTGTCTAAACATCAAAAACAACATTGCTTATAGGATTCGCCCTTAATTTAAAAAATTATTTCTTGGTAGGAAGGAAAAGTCAGTGCCACATTTAGCAAATATTTTTTCTACATCTAACCTTCCAATCTATGTATATTATTATTTTGTCACCTAATTGACAAAATTCTTTTAATCTGAAATATTTTAGGTAAATTGGAGAAAMTGGAATTGCTTTCAGTGGAGCTATAGTGCACCCCACATCTCTTATGGCAAAATTATGAAATATACACATGAAAGACCCCTCCTATGGTTGAAGATTCTGGTTAACTCCTAACCCACTGCTATCATAAATCCTTATTTTTAATTTCTTAGAGCATCATCACTGATGTGTATTTGAAAATTTATTTGTGAAACTATTTCAACTGCTTTGTTAACTTCTTAAATTTATAAACACCATTCTCAGGTATTTGGCAGCTGACTGACCCAACCATCAGACAATTTTCAAAGAACTGGCATTTATCATTTATCTGCTACTTGCAAGTTTAGAAAAACTACTTTCCTACAGAATTTTTGAACTACTTTTCAATATATAAATAAAAATATTTGGTATGTGCAAGCACTTTTTCTGGTATTTATTGATGCACTTTGTTTCTTTGTTAGAGTTAATCACTAATGCTCATAATAAGACTTTCCATGTSCATGAAATACAATATTGATAAATGTACCTAAATTACTAATAATTGATATGTTTGCTCTCATTTTTATGTAGTACTTATGTTTATTTTTAAAAACCAGATTGTAATGTGGCATTTGTACACAATGTTGTGTATACGATGCTGACAGTTCTACAAAAGAGAAATTTTATTTGTATAAAATTAGTAATGGTAGGAGAGATTATGAAAGCTTTATCATGCATGTGCTCTGGGATCTATTCCCAGGCTTATCCTCTGGAATCCTTAAAAAACAACCTGACTACTCTGTGTTCATTTCCCTTCTTGTACCCACACTGCAAGGAGTTAYAGGGATTTCTAAAGCCCTCATTCTCACATGACAGGCAATGTTTAAAAAAAAGACCCTGCAATCACTGCATGTTAGGTCACTTGTACTTCCTCCTAGCCATGCAACAGGGAAGTAATTCTCAACTACTTAAACCCAGCCTCTCAAATGTGAGAACTAATTTTACAAGGTGTCACCATAACAGGTAAGTGAAATACAGTAATTACCATTACAGATGGTGGCATTGAATATAAACTCAAATAAACCAAAATAAGGTAAATTTAGATTCSATATAAAGATGTAATTATTCACTACAAGAGTAGTAAGACACAGGAACAAGTTGCCCAGAGAAGTTGTGGATGCCCCATCCCTGAAAGTGCTCACAGCCAGGATGGATGGGACTCTGAGCAGCCTGGCCTACTGAAAAGTGTCCCTGCTCTTGGCAGGGGGGTGCAAATAGATACCTTTAAGGTTTTACACAAATCCCTCTATGAAATAGCACACTATTTTAATGTTAAATGTTTCTCTTAAATATAATAACTGAAAATATAATTTCTGTAAATTTAAAGATAAACATATTCTAAAATCTAATGAAAGATGGTAACATCTAAGAATGCCAAATTACTGCTGTTCTACTTCAAACATTTAAGTGCTGTTTTCAGGTTAAAATCTACATGTTACTATATTATAGTAATTTATGACCAATACATTTCACTATAATTAATTTACATTAAATTGGAAGCCCCGACTTCCTATTTCCCTGCAAGTCACTTGGCAAATTATTGAGTTTAAACATACGTCACAAAATTCTGTGAAGATGTATAATCTGTCATATTTCACAAACAAAAGCCGTATCACAAATCTAAATATTTGGAATACAGTGATTCCCATGACTGTCAGTATATTGCTATCCACCTGAAAATGTGAATACCAACAAAATTCATTACCAGCAAAATCAACAATTTCAAGGTATTTTTGAACACTACATTCTAAAAGTATTTTACTATCTTACCTAAAGGTCTGTATCTTACTGTATCCAACACAGGCAAACATTTTTACAAAGATGAATTAATAATATTTACTGTTATGAACCCGAAGAGAAACATTATTACATTAATAATAATAATAATAAATATTATTAAAAAATCAGTACGTAAAATAATTCAAAATTTAAACCTTGAAACACAGGAGTTTTTCATCAATACTGAAAATTTTCTGTATTACTTTAAAACAGTGCTTTACCTGAAGCAAAAGCTCCCTTCATGCCTTCAACTTGTTTCCCTGTTATAAGAGTTTAGATTTTTGGAAGACCAAAAATCAACTTAGCAGTCCAGAAGTCCTGACAATAACAACATATGTTATCCAACTATATTTACTACATTTTATCCTGCTGCTATGGGGTGGAATTTAAGAGATTATACAGATGAATTGTCAAGTATTTAATGTTGGGTGTTCATGGAAAGTCACAACTTGCTCTAAGCACTTTTCTAAATGTTTCAGTTTTGCTCAAATTGAGTTTCTAACTATTTACTTTCTTCTTAGTAACTATTTTACACAAAAGACATCTACAAATAGGACAGAGGTCCTCCTCTTCACAAGGTGCCAAAACAGAGAAGACAAGGGGCAACAGGTACAAGATGCACTGGGAGAGGTTTAATATTCATATAAAGAAGTTTTTAAAGTAATTACAATCATTAACTGGAACAGCCTCCTTAGAGATGTGCAAGCTTTCAAGAAGCAAACAAGCAGGGTGCTGGATTACGTCATCTTGGGTCCCTTTGCCATGAAAGATTGGACCAGATGATCATTCGAGGTGATTTCCAACCAGGCCTTCCAGAGTCCATGATTCTGTGATTCCACTTCAACATCTTCAGGAAACACTACCTCACAGATCTCTATTGGATTAATTTGTACTATTAAGATAATACTTCATGTAATTCAATACCCTACTTAATTTATTTGTTACTCACTGAAGTTCAAAGGAATATTTCATTCTTTACATAGATAAATCCACTTATGGATTACTTAGTTATTTAGTATGACTAAACTACATTGTGTTTCCAAATAAAAGTACTGTAAAAGTATTTAAAATGCTCATTTTAGCATTCCTACAAAATAACATTACCTCAGAGATGCAGCAAAACTCTGAAAACAAATGGAAAGACCTGATTGTGGGATAATGCATAAGCTATTTTTACAGTGTGTTGACATCTTGAGGTCAGTAACTATCTGTGAGTAGGCTGAAATATTCCCAAATGACAGTAGGAATATGTTCCTTTTTTGTCCTATTTTAGTCTTTCATGTAATAAGAAAAATATATAAGTGAGCAAACAGCTTTCTTAAAAGTGACAACACGGCTTGTGAACAAGCCTTTAACTTGTATAATCTTTATAAAAAAAGGAATAATTCAAATAATAGTAACCAGGAAAAGCAAGTTGACTAAATACAATTTCTGAGARATGGTAGCACGTCTGAAGAATGACAGTATTTCCCTTAAGTCTTGTTCAAAGACAGAAAGCAAATTAAGAGACTTACTCAATACAAGTCTATAAAAATAATTTACCTCTACAGGGGAAGAAATAAAGAAGGTGACTTTAAAGTTTTGAAAGAACTTTAAAATAATCACTTTAAGAGGCAGTCTTGGCATGGGAGAAGGCAGTGGCTCCATTAGAGAATCAGAAATATCAACATTGTGAGAACTTCTGTTTGGCATTATTCCCAGAGCACAAAGCCACACACAAATAAATTCCTTACCATAGGTTTTATCCCTACCAGGGAGATTCTTTTCTCTCACTAGGATCTTTCCTTCAAATCTGGGTCTAACAAAATTCAAATGACTTTTTACTTTCATAAATGGTTTAAATTACATCATTAGTTTAAAACAAACAAAAGACTTCARTTAAATTTATCTTCTATCTGTCACTATGATTAGCATATTAGATGCTTCCTATTGAAAGTTATTAGGAAAACCCCATATACTGTTCTCTCTCTCATTTAAACTTTTTTTTTCTTTTCATTTGGCGGTATCTCTAAGATGACTTTCAATACAAAAAACTAAAATTTTATTTCAGTTGTCCTGAGTTCAGGTAAAATACAGAAAGCAGAAGAGTCCAATATAAGCAGCAGATAAAAGGGAGGAGAAACACAGTATTATAAATACAAACAAATTTCATATGGCAGGAACAGGACTAGCTCTTGAATGTGATTTTGACTTAATTTTTCATAGTCTTTAAACTGTTTGTATTTCAGTAGTCAGTATGCAGAAAACAGAATAAATTAATCAGAAAATTCCATCACAAAAGCAATGGAACAATTGCTGCATCTCCCTTCCTTCATTATAGAATGAATACACAAAACCACATGAATTCTTTCTAAATTATACAGTTTGAGAATGCAATAATGAAATAACTGTTCACCAATGTTGTTTTTTTTCTTTTGCCTGGGATAGACTTAATTTTCTTCATAGTTGTTGGCATGGTGCTGTTTTGGATTTGTGCTGAAAACTGTGGATAATATGGGTATGTTCTAGTTATTGCCGAACAGTGCTTAAGGTGTTTCTTGCTCCTCACACTGCTCCACCAGCAAGTAAACTGGGGGTGCATGAGGAGTTGGGAGGGGACACAGTCTGGACAGCTGACCCCAAATATCAAAGGAATCAATAAAACAGAAAGGCTGGAATCCTCCCTACTGACAGAAAGTAGCAAATYAATTTGTTATTTTGCTTTGCTTAGACCTGCAGCTTTTACTTTACCTATTAAGCTGCCTTTATCTCAATCCCTAAGTTTTCTCACTTTTRTCCTTCTGATTGTTTCCACCATTCCCCCAGGATGGAGGAGTGAGGGACTGTATGCAGCCAGAGCTGCTGGCTGAGATTAAACCAGAAATACTGGCATTTCCAGGAATTCCATAAATTGGTTGTGAGCTTAGCTTTCATGCAAGTCATTAAAATAAACCTAGAACCCAAGGCTTGAGATGGTTCAGGATTTTTGCCTAACTTATTTCAAGTACACATTTTTTCATATAAATATATGTAAACCAAGATTTTTACATCAGTATTTGTTCAGAACACTGTTGCAAGTCCATTTTCCATTTACTCTGATCATTTTTAAGAGCTCAATAAAAAACCAAAAACACAGCAAACGAACCTTGAACATAAGCAACTTGTTTTCACCTGCTAGGTCCTTTACAGCCCATTTCCTTTCATTTCTTGATCAGCTGGAGAATGTTGAAAGCTAATTCTTCTTCAAATTGGTCCACAGTTCAAACCTCTATCAAATATTAGCTTTTCAAATAAGAGCTACTATGCTTTTCCTCAACCTTAAGGATTTTTTCCTTCAAATGTCTAAAAAAAATCCTTGTTATAATCCCTAAGACACAACATAGAACACAACTGTTGATGACACAACTACCATGATGACTACTAAAGTCTCATCCTTTTCTTTTGACGATCTGCTATATTTATGTATTGTTCTCATTTTATATTGAATCATAGAATATCTCAMATTGGAAGGGACCTRTAAGTATCACTGAGTGCAACTCCCTGCCCTTTCCAGGACTACCTAAGATTAAATAATATAACTAAAAGCATTGTACAGACGCATCCAGAACTCTGACAGGCTCAGTGCCACAAACACTTCCCTGTGAATCTTTTTCAGTRACCAACCACCCTCTCAGTGAAGAATGTTTAACCAATGTCCAGTCTCAAAGTTACACCCAAGGCCTTGGTGGGATGAGAAGTTTTYCCCAACTTGTCTCCATTCTGTCTTGGAATTCACAATTTCCTGTCACTTCCTGTTGTGTTAAAATCATTGACTACACAGTAATTTGAATAACAAAACCAATGAAGGTAAAAATTGAACTTTGGAATTATTTTAGTTTCAAATATACAAAATATATCACAGAACTAGCTCTTTGATGGTGAGTTTCACATTGATTTCTATGGGGCCAACCTTTTAACTAGTATTTCCAGACATCAATAATATATAACATTCTGCTAAGAAAAGCAGTACAAAATCAGAAGTTCTTAAAATAAAATAAAGGCAATTTTCATAACAGTTAGAAATGGAAACTAARGAGTAAGGTTTTTTGAGTTTAATCRCATTACCTTCTTCCAGGATGGGTCTCAGCACAACAAAWGGGATTTCTTGCAATGGTTCCATGTGTTTGTGTCCAGCACTCATAATCTTTATCTGGGGCAAGCAGACCACAAGTGTGCCAGGCATACTGGCCTGCCCATGGTACCAGTTCCGCACAGTCCCAGGAATGTCACCCGACACGATGGTACTGGGAGAGGGCAGGCTGTCATTTGGAAGGAATACACAACAAGATTGCACTTCAAGCTGAAAAAACAAAACCAAGAAAGATTCTCAGAAATAGATTATTTTCTCCCTCATTGTGAAGTATTCATCTTGGTATAAAATCTGAAGTGATTTGTCCATCACAGCTGATGGAAAATGGTCTTAATTTCTAGTTGAATTAAGAGAAAAGATAACATAAAATGCTGGAAAATAATATATGCTTACAAATTATAATTATGGGAGGAGAGAAAGAAGAAATATGTTTTTGCTCTGTGAATTCATCAGAAAGGTGTTGCCACATAAACTGAACATACATACATATATACATTTCAAAATGCTTTTTACAAGTGCAGTAGAGTCAGAAAATGTTCACAATAAAGCTGAGAAAGCCCTCTACATTTTGCCATTCATTAGCTTTTGTTAGCAATAGCTAAGCCTCTAGAACTAGCCAAAAATTTATATGCTGTTACTTTCTATAAAGAACTGTTTCAGGGAAAATTCTGCCTTTACCTAATAGGCAACAGTAATGAGCATGTACAAAAAAAGTTAATCATTAGAAAAACTAGGAAAAACACAAACTTTAGAGAAAAACTGACTGACTTTTAAACAAATGGAGAGGTGCATGCATAAACAAAGAGAAATAGAAAGTAATGAAGCTGACAAAGTTTATACAGTTTTTATCCAGTTTTCACTGCAAATCAGAAGCAGCACACATAGTTTCATACAAAATAGCATTTTTTATCCTTTATTTTCAAACAATGTTGTTACCCTGAAACATGTCAGACCATTTTGCCATCTTCTTAGGAGCTTCTAGTGAGGCTGAGTGAGCCCAAACCAAGAACTCAACTCATCACAACTTATTAACTCAGAGGTGATGTAAGCTGGAGGCTGTTAGTCTTCCTTGGCTCTTACAAATACCATTCTGGCACCTGGAGATCAAATAGCTCCAAGAGCCTGCACACATGAATGCTTTGTTAAGCAAATACAAGCTATGATTCAGTTTATTTCTTCATATTGCTTGGAAAAGCCTAGCACACAAATTGTTGGACAAGATATTATTTGTAGCTGTGATAAAAACATTTGTTTACTGCAAACTTGGGTAACACTCTTTTGATTGGACATCATTAAAGACAGCACAGGTTAAAAGCAATAACCAAGATTTGCACTTCATACTCTCCCCTGAAGGGTATTAGGCCTTCAAAACCACACTAGTGATTTGTAATAAGAGATGGAATCCTGCAGCACTGTATGTACTTTGCCTGTCTAGTGAGTACACAGATATTCATCTTTATTTCTGCATTTTTGTGCCCTTTTGCTTAGACAAACTGACAAGAATTCACTGCAGAAAAATATAAGTAGAATTTTGCAAAAATAAATACATTGGTGCATGAAGTCTGTGTTTGTTTCTGGATTTAGAACTGTTTGAGTTGTAAAATGAAGCTAATTACGTCTTTGATAAGTAGTTTATTGATCCAAGGTTGCAGAGTATACTTTATTTATACTGGATGAAAAGCTAGGGTGTATTGTTACAGATGTAACAGATTTGGATTTTTTTTTAATGGTTAATTAGTCATTGTGTCAATTCGCAAAGATTTTTACAATGACACATTAGATCGTTTTCCGGTCTATTAGTAATAGGTCAAGCCATAGTGGGATAATGATAAATAGCTGATAAAAGAACTTATGATCAGTATAACCATTGTTTTTTCTGTGCATTTGCTGAGTAAACAATTTATAAAAAATCACCCATTCTTCGCACACACACACACACACATATATATAAAACTATTAACATCAAATACTGCCTGGATTTACAAACCATGTGGTAATAATAATCCAAAAATTCCACCAACTTGAAGAGATACTATACCTCATCACATTACCAGAAGCAGGATCTAGCTACAGGACATGTTTCACAAAGCACTTTCAAGAAGAGATCTCAATACTTTGCACTTAGAGTTTTTGCACTTAATTTACAATTCAGTACAGCTTTGTTTTGTAGAAAAGTTCTTCAGATCACATTTGTCTTATTTTACTTTGCTGTATCAAGAATATTGAAATAGAATCACAACACTTTCACCCACTTAAATTCCTGATGGAAATTCCTTTTGTACACAAGCAGCTGTTTGTTATTCATTCAAACAACTGAATGTGAGTTGGACCATGAATTGTGGTGGGCTTCACGTGGCAGCATCAGGCCTCCATATGTGTGATGGATACACTCAGCCCCCTCCACCAGACCAGCAGTAAAAGCTCCAAATGAGATAAAGTCCAGAGCTGTAGCTGGGTCAAGAACTCCTCCAGGAAACCCACAAAGAGCTGAGTGACCCCACAAGCATCATGCCTAATCATGTGATTAACACTTTAATGTGTTTTTTCCAAGTCTCAGTTATCAAGGAACAAAGAAAGCTGAGGGCACAAGGAGTGTCCTGCACACCCCTCCTGTTGGATGCAGTTTGACTCCAAGCCAATGACAGCCCAAGTGAGCTGCCTTGGAGCTCTCCCTGCCAGGCAGGATGGCTGCACAGCAGTGATCTCTGCTGGAGYTGGGTCTCTTTTAAGGTTCTTCCTAGAGGCAAAGAGGCCTTTCTACTAATGACACATATGGATGAGTTCAATTCATGTTTTCTCTAAATTGCAACTGGACTGCACACCAGTGACTCTCCCCTTGAGCTGGGATGCCTCCCAGCAATTGGGATTCCTTATCTGAGACAGAGTGATCTTTCTATAACCCAAGGCAGAGAGATCCCTTATTTGCAATAGATCCTCAGTCCTCAGTAAGCTGCTGATAGCATGTTAAATTAACACTAATTAAATGCATGTAGTTAATTCCTTTAGACAGACCATTGTCAAAGTCTGAGACTAAGACTGGACCTAAGCTCCTTCAGGAGTTTAGAAAGCAAGGGGGTTTACTCTGAACCCCATGACTCAATGGAAGGACTTCCTTACTCTTTGTATTTTTTCTCTTAGATGCAAACTSTTGTCCAGATCAGACCCAGCTGCACGTCAGCCACACCAGGGGTTTGGCAAGCATGGAGGTCTGGTCTGAATTTCATGATTCAACATTTGGGTTACCTTACCCTTTTCGTCCTCCATGTAAATAACACCAGATTTATTCTATTTTCCTTTCTCAAACATGTAGGAAATGATACAGTGAACCTTGCTATTGAACTTCATCAAGTTGCACCTTTATGAATTCACATTAAAATCACTTTTGCTAATACCTTTGATGATGATTATTTAAGTTACTCTAAACCACTAATTTATGACAAATTGGTGCAGTCAGCAGGATGCTAAATATGGATTTGCTAAGAATTGGCAATATRTAATATTACAGAATTGTTTGCAGGTATAGTTTGTTTACCTGTGTTTCAATTGAAGTTTTATATGAATAACAAACTTTGCAAAACATTATTGTACGATTTCAAAGGTCAACACAATGAACACATGGTAAAAGACCATGTTTTAGAGCAAACTATGCAATTATTATAATCACACAAGAAATTACCAACTTGAATGCACAAGGGCCTAGTACGTGCAAAATTCAGTCGCACCTGTTAAACTTCTAGGAGGCAGATTCACAACTATCAACACAACTATCAACACAACTATCAGCTTCAATGGAATTTGTGCACATTTAATTCACAGAATCTGGAAATCTGCSTACTCASAAGTTCCARTGAAGGAATGGAAGGGTGCACCTAAAATGATGGAATTATATGCTGGACAGAAGTGAGAATGTGCACTGCAGATTGCTTCACCAATCGGAAAGTGTTTCAAAATATATGTAATCCAAATTCTTAAAATTAAACKACATCAATAGCATATATTAAAGCTATCATATAAATCTTTTTACACTTTTAAAATAACTGTTAAACTGTGTGCCTAAAATTGTGAATTTAATGTAAGATGTGACTGATTTATGTAACTGAATATAAATTTGCAGCAGTAAATCTTGCATTAATGTAAGGATCTGACAATCTAAGGGAAAGAAAATGAAGTAATCTGCCAGTAAGAAGTCCTCAAGCTGGGGGTCAGATCCTGTTCATGGAAACCATCTGGTTGGGACCCTCCAAGCCACACCAAACACAAATGATCTTTTAAAAAAATATCCTATTCATTAATGCCTCACAGCTGCACTGAGTGTTACTTCATTTTTCCATGGCAACATCCTTTCTGTTTCAAGGATCTGATTTCAGTTTTGGTAGCAACATGTTCGTTTGCCAATAYTGAACACATTCATGTGTTAAAGAGAAGGAATTATTACATTCTTGAAACAGAATCACCCCCTATTTTCATTTCTACTATGTCAAGGCCTATACATGCTAAATAATGTACACTAATGATAAACCAATGAAGCAAGCAGCGTTTTCCCTTCTAAAACATTAAGCAAAGCATAACTCTATGTTCTACGCTTTTACAAACATATAAGCCTAAAAATGTCCAATGACTCTTGTATAAAAAGGAAAGTTATTKGAGTATTTTTAATGCTTGTTTTATAAAACATGATGGTGCTCATTAGAGAGAAGAGTGAAATAAACACTGCAGAAAAATTAGGTCTTCCTAACTGAGGAAGGTGGTTGGAGGGAAGAAAACAAAACAAGTGACCCYGCAATGAAGAGGTGCAATGAAGAGGGACAGGTTTGTTAAGACTTAACAGACATTTATGAGAGTGACACTATAAGGAAATTCTCTTTCATAAGCCATCTTGCAATGACCCCCCAAAATGCAAAGAAGCACTGCTCACACATCTCATGTGTGGGTTCTGGGGCACCCAATATTTTAAGACCACAGATCTGCCTCCAAGATCCAAATTCGCTCTGCCCCTTTAGAGCATCTCAGCTGCAGATGGTCTAAATGGGTAGAACAGAGCCAGACACACACTGCTTGTTACAATTTAAAAGGGCAGAACAGAAATCCATGCTTTGAAGGTAGACAAAAGTAAAAATTGCTATAAATGGAAAGCAGAACACATAAGTAAAAGAACTAAGAGAGCAGGCTACCTACATAAAAATGACCACAATACGGATCAGATACRTATTATCTGACCACTTAAAACACARYGTCATTTTGCTTCATAGTATTGCTGTTATCTCCTAAAARAGCTTTTAAACCTTTTAAAAAGGTTTTATTTAGTTATGGAAAACTCAAATTTTTGTTRGTTTGTGGTAAGTAACCAACTTAAGAAATAATCCTATCTCATAATTGCCAAATAACTGCTGAGAGCTGTAACTGCTAAATAACAAGCCACAAAGTCTCTTCCTAACCCCTSGATAACGACACAGCTCAAATAACTGGAACTCGTATCAGTTCTGTCCTTCCCTTTCTTGCCTTTCAATGCTTCACTTAGTCAAAAATTTTTACAAGTTACTGCCTTAAAGAAAATAAAATTTTCAATAGTTTCAAAAAAAGCATTTATTTTTTCAAATAAATTCATGGATATTTAAGGCATGTGACATACCTAAGTTTTATACGTAACAATTATATTCTTATATAGTTGGCACTCGTTACAACATTACTCATTAATTAATTACTTTTAATACAGATCCTTCATTGTTCTCAGTGGAATTCAGCATTAACAACCAATTAAAAATAATTGTGTTTATACTGCTTCAGAATTTTAGCAACTATTAGTATGAAGAACATGTGAAAAATGAGTATTATCCTCCTGCATAGTGTAATTGCCAAAAAGACTTCAAGCCTGCATATAAAATCCTACAACAACAAAATAATAAACCAACTTTTTATTATTAAATATGAAAGTCTTTTTACTTAAATACTAATAGCTTACCACAACTGCAATGCACAAAATCTTCATGCAATATTCTATCAGAAGCAAGCCAGGGCTAGGGTTAAGCAAGTACCAGCTTTGGATCCAAAATAAACTTTCCAGTTATTTTGGTTCCAAGCACATTTACTTATTTTAGCTTCTACTAAAAGAATAATCCTTTGATGATTTTAAGTTATGAAGTTCAGTTTTATCTGACGAAAACTACAAACTTTTCTGTTCTACAATCATGTTACTGAAAGATCCAGAAACATGAAAATTAGCTTTAGAAAAAAAAAAAGCCACAGTCTAAGTGCTCCAGCATTTAACCAGACAAATTATTCTAGAAGTTTCCCTTTTCCATGCCAAGTAACAAGACAGAAAATCTGTATGAATTTAACCTTCAAATATCATTATATATGCTTAATAAAATGCACATTGTGCATAATAAAATTAATATAATGTATTTGAATTTCAAAACAGTCATAATTCTCATTTTCTTACCTTTTATAAATTGCCTTGCATAAATTTCCCATTTTGACAGGTATTGAAAGAAACTATACATAATGGCATTTGTGTCTTGAAAAAACATATTTAAACAAATTAAACATAGGGACTACTAGTAGCAATAAAAAGAACAGCAAACATATCCATAAATCATTCATCTTTCAYAAGGAAGGACTATTGCATGTTTGTGTGGAAGCACATTGTCAAACTTTCCTGTAGTGCTTCCTTGGAGTCTGTKGAAATGTTTTGCTGATAACACAACAACTTCTGGGAAGATACTGGCAAAATCTTTACCAGGTACAATTAAAGTAAGGATGAAACAAAGTATGTAAAATACTGTATAGATTCATAGAGGTGCTTAATTTCAACAGARATAAAAACTAAAAATATCATTTCAYAGTCATAATGATAAARCTAGAAAGCATGAGTACTCTACCAAAAAAAAAATAAACCCTCTAAAAAGTAAATAAATCTAGAACATCAAGCACCAGAAAAGCACCAATACAAAAACATCTTCCACCAGTATGAACTCTATTCTGTATGTTACRTCTGAGAAGCAATGTATTTACGAATTATCTTTGAGAAAATCCATGCCTACCACTGTCACCAGTTTTCATCTCCACAGAAAGGAACATTACCTTTTTCCCTATCTAGTAACATGCAAACTTCATGGTTGGTATTTTAACCATTCCTCAAAACAAATTCTGCTTGCTGGYTGTTCACAAAAAAACATACCAAGAAAAACATATGGGCAGAGTATCATAGTCCTGATTAAGTTTTCCCCCTTTATCAAGGACCCAGCTCTTCACTGTCATTATTATATTATTACTTTTATTMTATATTATTATATATTATTAATAAACATTTATTACTTAATACTTTTATTATGACTCAAACTCTAAGCCTCATTTATCTAGGGAGTCTCACTGTGCTAAGTACCACCCAGACACATAACAAAAATACACKGCTTCCTTCAAATAGATTACACAGTCTCTCTCTTATCTAGACATTTTAATCTATAGTGGTGAGAACACTAAGAAAGAAAGGAAAACAAGCAAAATACTCATGAACCCATGATGAAAGAGACGGCTGAAAACTAAACAGATTTATTAGAAAGCATCTCCTCAACCTCACTATGTTCTGCAAGCAGGTCACAAGTCTCAAGTTCTTGCTCTGGCAAAACCCGGACCTTAAAGCTTTCTAAAACTGAACTCCTAAGTATTTTTTACATGGAAGAGGAGCACAGACATGTTCTGTGATGAACCTGTATACAATTAAATACATTGATAGGAAGAAAATTAYAGGCATTCAACAATTACTCTCTGTAATGTTGGCAGTTTTTTGTGATTTTTTTTTAAATTTAAAAAAAAAAACCCCAACCATTTTTGTTACTATATCCTGGTGTACCATAAAATAYTGATCTGATAGAATGTAAGGTTCAACAAGCACAGGTTATAATAATTCTAAATTAGGATTATTTCCCAAGAAGCACTTGATAAGTACTGGGAATAACACAGTCCTAATTCCAGCGCTCTACAACTTCTAGCCATCTGAAAACTTGTTCTTGCAATCTTAAAACTGGACTCCTAACATGGCATCCATACTGCCACATGAAAACTCTGCTTTTACAGATCAGCAACTACAACCTAGAGCAGTATAAAACAAAATGCTTTAATCCAAGCAGCCATCTACTTATCTTTCAGGAAAAAGTAGGCAAGTAAGCTGCTGAGCCTTCATGGTATAACTGCATACTGTATCATATACCTYGAGAAATTATTTATCATCTACACTTTCCTCAAATAGTTTTAGGAAAAAAAGGCATTCTGCACATTTAACTACAGATACAAAGGTGTATAGTTATGTTTATAATAYAGGAAAGCGTGACAAGCAATTTTTGTTCATATAATTTTTGAAGTATGTTTCCCTGTAAATACAAAACAGTATTTCAAAACCAAAYATTTTAAAACCAAAGTATTCTTTGCTTAATTTCCCCAAAATCTGTACTTTATTTTTCATTTTCTCAGACTTTGAAATTACTGAAATAAGACAATAAAACTTGGGAGCTCCTTTAAATCCCCTCTAATAAAAAGTACTAGGATGCATAAAAAGTATCATAAAGTTTGGAAACACATAGGGTTTTTTTCACTTCCTTTTCATCTTACCTGAAGTGTAAGGCACTTAACTGCATTCCACACTATTCCAATAAATTCCTTCATTCTTTCCTCAGGACTTCTGCAGCTTTCAGATGGATTCAGCATGGTTTTCACAGGGAGTGACAAAGGACGAGATTCTAATGCAAACAAAAAAAAAAAAAACAGTTACAAAAATAAAATTTAAGTAAATTAATATACTTACTGATAGCAGAGGAAAAAAAGTTATTTTACATTCTAAAAGAGTCTTTCACTGTGTAGATCTCACTATGGACATAATAATGTGCCTGTATTAGTTTTAAACTTGTCCATACAATTGCACCAATTAAGCCCTGTGAGAAATACAACATAATAAAATTAAATGCTCAAACTTTTTTAACATGAACTGCTAAGAAAATATTATGAAGAAGTTTGACCTAAACAAATCAAGACAGTTTTCAAAATGAGATAACCTATTTGATGATGCAACAGAAATCCAAGAGGTTTTCACACACATTGCTGCCAGTGTAATCTGAAGGTTTCACCTTTCTAAAATTGTAAGAAATAACAGACCACATTAAATAACAGCCTTTAATTTGTTTTCTTTGAAAGACTCCCTTAAAAAACTTGAGTATGCTTTCAAAAAAAGGCATAAAAATTAAACTATGTTCTCACTTTGTCAAATTTTAAGGTAATAAAGTATGAAATATTTTAGCAAAATTCAGTACTTTCTAATAAAAAGACACATTTCCTTAAACTGATAGTTATTTAATAGCATGAACATAAAAAAATTTTAGATAACAGAAGCATTAAATTGAACATAAAAACACTAGCACTTCAGAAGAGGACCATGAGTGGTGCAYAGCTCCTTCTGACATGTTTTACAGAATATCCTCCTCCTTGTGTTTCGGGATACCCTGCAAACTATTGTCAGCTTAGTTAACATTTCTAGTTTTGCCCTACATGCTGTGGAGCTGACAAAACTGCAGGAATAAATKATGAAAATTTCATTACTTCAATTTAAGCTAAATTGAAATCAGTGTGAGACAATTTATGTCTACCAATTTTACAGCTAGGAGAAATCTGAGGCATAAAAATTGCAGAAAATATCTTAAAATAAAATTATGCTATCAACTGCACTAAGGTGAGCAAAAATACATGCTCCTTGACATGCATCACTGCATGGTTCTTCAGTAATGCAATGAAACATGCAAAGATTTCAAACAGAAACATCTAAGAGGTGAACTTCTGCCAAGAGCATGCAATGCTAATGTCACTGGAAGAATTAATTTGTGACATTTTGCCCATCAAAGCTAGACTTCATAAACATCAGAGAAAATCCCTCAACAAACAGTATTTTTAATAATCTTAAAGAGAAACATTCACTTTATTAAACTGATGGAGAATCCAACGATTCAGAAAGAGATGTGGTCAAAAGAGTAAAACAGAATTTTTATGGCTGCAGTATAATTACTTCTCTCTAAGATGTAAAGCTACAATTATAAATCTGTTAGAAGAATAAGGAATGAAAACTGGATCATGAGACTGTAAAAAGCGTGACATTTCATTTTTTGTTCAGCTGTTCTGGAGAGACAAACATGTAAATTATTCATCTGGAGAAGCCCTGTGCAATAGCGGTTTTATAACATCTCACACGGACAGTTTTATGCCATGCAGTATGTCTTCCATCCACATTATGAATGGATTAAGTTAAAACAAAGAGATTAGTCAACGAATAGGGTTTCTCCTTAACTTCTTACCCCCTCATTTCACACCATCTTCTGTCCAGTCAGGCCTTACACTACACATACACTACAAGGGAAGAATTAGGAACAGCTTGAGTACCAAGAAATATTAAAATAAAAGAGTCATTGAAGCAGAGAACCCTAGAACAGAAGTGTGGGCAAGGATGAGAACGATGTACAACATCACAGTGAGACTCTGGGGATTCCCCAGGTAAGATGCTTCAGTTCAGGATAAGTAGATAAATACGATGTAAACCCACATGTTCTACAACACACTCAGCAGGGATTATCAACATTCTACATCGCTTAACAAATGCATCCCCTCATGAGTGGGTTTTCTCCCATATTTTATCTGCAGGAAAACAAACGCTGCTACTTCTCGATCAACTGGCAGAAGAGCCAGAAATCACAATCTATGAATTAAAAATAAGATTTRTTGACTGAAGTACCTCATTTTGGTTCATATACATGTAATTCAAATTTGCAATATTTTAGGAATATCCACACTGAAAACCCAGCTTCACTATAACCCTTCATGCTCGACCAAGGGATTTAAAAAAAAAGAAAACCAACCAAACCAATCCCAACAGAYAGATAAGGAACCATTCAACCATAAACCATGGAAAAGGAATAAAACGTGTATCAGAGTGGAAAGAAGAAGCAAGCAAAGAAGTCACTCCTAAAGAGAAAAGAAGAAAGATTTTTTTTTTTTCCCTGTACTGTAAATCCCAGAGTTTAGCCTGAAGGGATGCTGAGAAAGAAGTGTATTAATTCCTTGTCAGGCAAGGACACCAGTAGATGACACTTGCTAAGACACCATCAGGTGTGGCTACCATGAGTGTCTGGCCAATCCTCTACAGTAGATGTGCACACTGGATTCAGCCTCATCTGTCTGTATGAAGGTTGATTTCCTAAAATAATGATGCTACTTAGCTACTACTGAACTGAAAACCTTGAAACATTTCCTGGCAATGTAATCAGTCTTGGGTTGAACCCAGGTGCAAGTCAGCAATAGCTAGATAGAAAATACGATTTGTAGGACACGTTTCCAAATTGACAAAGGGGAAAGAAAAAGTCCCACCAGAGTGGGGACTGCTTCAGGTCATACAAGTTGAATTTTTAAGAAAACCAGTGTACAGGAACAAAAAATGCTCCAACTCTCATCTTTTAGTCCCTTATTGTTTAATTGGTATTTTTACAAATATATACACCATATCAATCACACAGAAGCCTCCACACTTGCCCATTTCAGAATACATTGGTAATGAACAGACTTTTTTAAAAAAAAAGGACTCATAGAAGGAGCAGTTTTCACAACTTTTGGTTAAAGTACAAAGGAAGTTCCAAGTGGCAATCCTGCTACWTTAATCATTACTCACTTTGTAGGAGATGTAACCAAGCAAGACTTACAAGTATAAATTCTAGTTAAAGGTGTCCTTCTTATTTGGACATATGTCTCCTTCTTATTGTTTTTTTAGCATACTGGGAATGAGGTTTTTTACAAGTCTGACCCAGAAAATACATAAGTTTTGAAAAYAAAGAGAACTTTTGTGAAAATCACACTATTCTGTGCTATTAATATTCAGTGACTTAAGAAATAGGAAAGGGAAAAGAAAATTTCTGAAGTGCGACTTGGAACAAATGGACATTTCCTCAAATAATTCAGTGCAGAAATAAAACACATATCAGAGACTTCCACTACTGGGTTAGAGAACATTGATAATCTGTAGTCAATGCTGGCCTCATGCCTCCCTCTCTCCTTACAGCTAGCAATTAAACTAAAGTGAAGTTTCTTATTCCTGATTTCTGTGTGGTACCTATCAGACCTATCAGGTCTCAATCTCTGTGGCACAAGGCAGACTCAGTTTCCTGTCCCACTGTTTCCTCAGATACCTCACACACTGAGAAGGCAGTAGCTTCTTTCTGGCTGGAAAAGGTTCTCCTGCTGCAGGCAAACTCACACTTTCACTGCTGCCCAAAAGCTCAGAGAGTTCCTGCTCCAGGACAGGTCCACAGACAGCCACCCCCACAGCCGGACCCTCTCCCCCGTCACATCTTGTGACCGTAATCAAAACGTGTCTGTCCCATGACCTCAACAAGCTGGGAATGCTTTCCTGCCAACATCACATCATCTGTCGCACAGCTTCTCACACCCCAGAAGGGAGCTAAGCTGAGGAAAATGCTGTTACAAACSGACCACAGTTACCAAGAGGCCATGACAGCAAAACACATTAAAGGAAAAAAGAAATCAGAGGAAAGAGTACTCCTACCACATGGCTCCTTTTCTAGGAAGATTTTTCCTCTACTAAAATTGGAAGTGGTCTCCAAAGAGTCAAAGTACTCATTGGAATTTCTTTAACAGGTATTCAGTTTCATGTATTAGATAGGTCTTTCCATAAAAAGATTAAAACAAAAAATATTGAGGTGTATGCAACACTCTAAGAAACTGTTCAAGAGGTCTAAAGGATTAGAAATGAGATCAAAATCCAATGGAGGAGAAAATGCGAACTTTAAACAAAAGCTTTAAAAACTGAAAAAATCCAAATGGCCTACAGCCATGTATATATATACATATATATATATATATACATATATTTACTTTTTATTAACAGAAGATGAATTGTTTTCTTCATATGTAACAAAACCCAAAAATTACCCCTCTAATTAAACACCAGTCAGCACGTTCTRAAACCCTACAATTTTCTGTAAATCAGCAGGTTTTTGGTTTTGTGTATAATACTATATAAAAGCAAAAGTTCAGTGAAAGTTGTTACATAAAAGCTTGTTTGTCTTACAATTTTTTTCAGAAGACTCTCTATTTTATACTTGCAACACAACAGAATTAAACTTATGTGTTTATAAAGTTATTTGAAGGCATCACAAAGCATCCACACTTTTGTGTAAATGACAACCAAAGAAATTCTGTTCCCAGTATAATACATTTCCATTAAATAATTTTATACTGTGATTTAATATTAAAGCATTTTACATATACAAGGAATTGCAAAAACACAGAGGAATAGGTTGTTAAAATATTTCCTATCTTAATGCAAGATTTTTCCCACCATTCAATTTAAAAGTTAATGAAAGCAGCGGGCTCACTGAAACTCAAACCTGCATTTACCAATATCTTCTGAACCATCAGTACCCTTCAGAAGTCTTTCACAAATATTCACGTTTTATTTTTGAGGTGTCGTAAGACAAGTTATTCCCCACACTCCCATTCCCAGATGAATGATACTCAAATCATTCATGCAATCTTTTCTCTAAGAATAGACTACATGTACTTTTTGAAATTTGCACTCYCTATCAGAATGTTTGAGAAGAAAAGCACTACTTTAATGACACCACAAAGTCCTTTTAAGTTTATAAAAGTACATGATATATTTGCCAGCATACTGAGTAGTGTTTGCATAAATCATTTCCTTACTGGCCTTGGAGCATTTTTGCACTCTACTTCACTAACAGTGTAAATAATACATTACTTTTATCAAGATAATAATTGAGCCACACAGTCCCTGACAACTCACAACAGTGAGTTCCTTATRTGCAGGAAAATGGCAGCAGAGGGGTGTAGTGACTGAATTTCTATGGTCACCAAGGAGTTAACAGMAGAATAAGTGTTAAAACACAGAGGATTTTAGCATATGTCAATAAACAAAGACAAATGTGATATTAATGCTGTTGTGCAACCAGAAAGGATCTTTCTGTGTGAAAGTGTATATTGGCTAGGGAATGGCTATGGTCAGCATTTTCTCCCACCAAATTCTTAACGATTGCTGCACTATTTCTGGCAAAAAAAAATACCTATTTAGATCTGGGAACAAAAATAAAAYAGGATTGATGCTTTTGTACAAATCAAAACCAGCCATTCAGAGGCCAAATGGAGCTACCAGATTAGTAATTACAAAAATGTGATATTTGTGAGTCCATATGTAAAGTCCATGCCTGAATTTATCTTAATATCMCTTTGCATTCCAAATACAATTTATACCATGAAGTAAGAATTTCAGTCTTTGGATCTGCAATAAATTCTGATAAATGTGGAATTCTGCCTAGTACTCCACCTTTTTAAAAAATACACAGAAAGTTCCTTAATCTTATAAATATAAGCTAAAAATAAACAACCATTTGTTCTCTCTCAACACTGCATTTCTTCATGCAGAAAGAATGTTTGATATACTACATTGGCTTAGAGTTTCTAACATTTCTGAAATCCACACAGTGAACTGAAGAAGTCATGCCACCATAACAAAAATGCTAAACATTTTACTAGCTGACAAAACTCAGAACAATTCATTCTCAATACAGATATGTGACTTTCCAGCCATTTAAAGTGTTCTATAAATCACCAGTGCCTGGACAACTTCCTTTTAAATAATCCAAGAACTAAAACCCATTTATAGAAATCCTAGTATTTTCAAGCACCCTAGGTAAATGTGCATCAAATTTAAATTTCTGATTTTGCTTATTCCTTCAAGTATTTTACTTAAGTATTTAGCATCTATTTAATTTCATTCATCTTCCCAAATTAATCATCCATCATACATTTCAGAGTAGGCGTGAATAAACGATAATCATTCAGTTCATTGAGCAGAAATAGTGACCTGCTAATTTAAATACTTTGGATAATCCATTGATTTCTCACAAGCCAGACTTCACTCACATTTGCCAGGTTTTTTTTGCATTCCAACAGCTCATTTTAGCAGGAATCTAACCATGCATTCTAGTTGTACTCTCACAAAAACAAAAATCAGGAACTGCATCCAGTTTTGCTAAGTACAGGTCCTATACCAAAACTTTTTAGTAGAAACTTTTATAGCTTAAGACCAAACTTCAAATAAAACATTGGTTTGTCTGTTATCAGCTGGTCTAAATAAAATAGAGACATGTCTAGATTTAAAGCCTTGTCCTTYCTTAAGTATTTAACAGTGGCTCAGAAATACCTCATGTATACTTTGTATAATTTTGAAAATTACTTCAGTAAAGCTTTCAAAATCAAATTACTAACACTTCCCATAAAACCCAAGAAATTCYAGCTATACTAAGCACCTAACAAGCAACTTAAGTTTTATTATATCTATACTAGTAAATGTTAGGAAGTGCTTGAAAGGGAAGATGAGGATCTTTCTTTGCCCGGYTTCCTATGGAAAGAAGGTTTGTGCAATCCTACATTTCCTGCACATGCACACAATTCATTTGCTTGTTCTGTAGTTCCTTAGGTATTTGCTGGTCAAATTCAAAAGGGTAAATATTTCAAAGGTACTACACTTGTAAAATTTCTGGGAAAATATGCAAGCAGCTAGAAATGGGTCACGGGAGCTCTGTCCTCATCAGAATTCAGGTGATTTACACAGGGCAGAAAACACAAAGGCTATCTAAGAGAAGAGTTCTCAGTTTTCTTGTTAAGACACCATCCTCCATCTGCTTAAAATACAAATAGTAGACTAGATGCAACAGCATCTATAAAGCTTTCAACTCTTTAATTATTTCWAAGAACATAAATTCCAAAGAACAAAGTATCAGTGTTTCAGAAGCACAAGAGATTTTTCCAAAATGCAGTGCTTTTATATCCTATCCTTTTATTCTTCTCTATGCATACATTCTTACACAACACATCTACACTTCCTGCAGATTGAAACAAAGCTGGATTCTCTTCTCAGCTTTAAAACTGGAAGTAACATTGAACTTGCAGCAGAATGAAAAGACCACTTTGCTGTGTGAAGCACAGACCTAGCCTATGAAAAAAACACTGCCCCAAACTCACCATTGCTTAATTCTCTTTTGCAAATGCCCTTCCCATCTGTCCACCAGGCAATAAAATGGAGCAGTCAGGTGCCAGCTGTAGCAATAAGAAACACTCACYGGCTTTTTCAGGCCTAATGTACACTCGTGACATGGCTGAAATGCAGTCACCCCCTGTACCATGAGCCAACATGTCACTGCTGCATAGCAGGGATCACCAAAATTTKGTCTAACAAGTGTAGGTTCAGTCAYGGGACAAGGCAGTCAGTTTTCAGATGCCTTCATAACAGGTTATGGAGCTTACTCCATCCAGAAAGTTCATGACTTCTTAGAAGATACATTAAATTCCATTTACCTACCTGTTCTCTAGCTATAAGAAAAGCCAACTTTCAGGATTCTGAGTAAGAAGTTWATAACCTTTTCAGCCTCTCTAAAGTAGCTTCTTTCATTTAAAGGTGTTCTTCATACTAAGAGCACGTGTGAGRCTACTTTCCCACTGATATTGAAAAATTAGATGCCATAGTCACTGGATTACACCTCACAGGACAGTGTCAAATTTGYATCTGTGATATCATGGTTATTTCCAAAGTGATAAATGTTGGATGTCATGGTAGATGTTAGTGAAATTAAATTTTATATTTAGTGGAATTAAATTTTTAYTTTTACTTTCAATTTTYGCATTAGTATCAACTGTTTCAGGTATGTTATACCTGCCATTTTATCTCCAGAGTATAACAAACATATAAACATTTTAAAACACAGGTGTGCTGGTTTAGGCTGGGGTAGAGTTAATTTTCTTTACGGTGGCTRGTACAGGGCTGTGTTTRGAATTTGTGCTGAACACAGGGTTGACAATACAGAGATATTTTAGGTTTTGCTGAGCAGGGCTTACACAGAGCCAAGGCCTTTTCTGCTTCTSGTACTGCCACACTGGTGAGGAAGCTGGGGCATGCWGGTCAGGAGGAGCCATACTTAGGACAGRTGACCCCAASTGACCATTGGGATACTCCAGACCATGTGGTATTATATTCARTAAATAAAGTGGGGGAAGAAGGAGGAAGGKGGGGRMMWTTKGRRKKRWKSYMWTTKKYYTYCCMARKYMMCSWWRSRMSYKRWKGGGSCCYKSYYYYCYKGRGMWKGSYKRAMMMCYKSCYKSCSWKGGRARSMRKKRAWTTMWTYCYTKKTTTKRWTTKSYTKKSWKSMWKRMYTTTKSYTTYCCYWWTWAATYKKYYTTTTYYYMAMCCMMMARKTTTTWMRSYTTTWWCTKTCTGATTCCCTCYACATTCCCATTGCTGGGGCAGTGAGTGAGTGGCTCAGCTTTGCTGGCAGGAGTTACACCATGATGGCTTCAATCCAGTAGTGTCAKGCACACTGCCTCTTACAAAAAACCCAGAAGACCCTCTAAGATGTGTGTAGCTTCTCTTGAAAAAAYAGTAGCATTTTTCAACTATTTTAACAGTTGAAAATTAATGAAACCAAATTCAATAATCTCTTCTTTAGATGACTCCTTCTAATTCAAAAAAAGAAAATACTTAGTCAAYGTTATCTCTTGAAAGAATTAGTACCATCACCTCTTATTTCACAGTATCAAACTCTGTGCTGCAAAATTGTTTATAGAGAAGCCAARTATCTACTTAATTTTAAAAAATCCTCAGCATCTAGGCTAAACTTAGTGGATGAACTGAATGAGTAAAGCAAATGGCAGATATTAAATGAAATCTACAAGCGAACTTTTCATTTTTGCAGCAATGTGTGTTATAAGTAACTGAAAACAGATCTTGACATTAACTTCAAATTAAAAAGATGGAAGTTGAGATACACAGAAACTCTCCCTTTTGCTTTTATGACATTTTTTATCATTTGTAATTTCATGTTATTATTTCTCACATATACAAACACCCCAAAAAATCAAAACTGGCATCCATGGCATTTCTAGATTTTGAACAATAATATTTTCTTTTAGTAGAATATTCTGGTGTGATCAGAAGAGATCACAGTAAAGAGAAGACCTCAATGTAAAGGTAAGAGACACTGAAGAACTAAAAGGGCCACCACACTCAGGAGGGACCAGACTGGGACACTAATTTTCAAAGTCCAAGCACAAAGCAATTTCTGCAAAATACACACCTACTTTTTATAAATTGGTAATTAAGAAAAATGAATCTAGAATCTATTCTTGCAAATAGCTRTGTTTGAATGTCAAATATTCAAAACCATGGAAGTTTTCCTAGTGAACTACACCTTTGTGCTTTGCTGGCCCAGGCAGAATTAACTGACRTCAAGAAGAAACAAATCATGCCATTTATGATTTTGATAAAAGCAGAACAAATGATAAACACAGTTAAAAAAAGAATATGCTTGGTACAGTCATTTCATCACAGGCAAAAATAAGGGAAATGCATAAATGAATTTTAAAAATAAATGGATAAATAGTAAAAATAAAGTATATTTATGAATGAAATGGAAGTCCTACAAATTAATCTATTGTTTTACAACCAGTGATAACATGACAACCCACTAATATTCAGCAAACAGATTTTCTAAATTAGCCCCTTTTAATCTCAAAATAGCATTTAGCTCTACCATTAATGAATGAGACTGTAATTTCAGTTTCAGCAGACAACATCTTGAAGTGCTTCATGATAATCTGGAAATAAACATCAATGCAAAGGAAAAGAGAATTTGTTTAGTGTATTTCAGAAGGATCACTAGAAGTCTCAGCAGGATAGTAATTATTTTTGGATGATCACCTACTTTACTACTTGCAGATAGTAGCATATGAGAAAATACACCAGAAATTCCAAGAAAACCATACTATCTTGATTAGTGGTAATGAACTCTCATTTTAGACTCTTAAGTGACCAGAAAATRCTCATAAAACAAATAATTTCTTGAACCCCACAAGCAGAAGTACCAACAAATGCACCTTTTTCTGGTGACTGATTTTGAAAACAGTGAATTTTAACTGTTGATGCACAAATCTTGATTGCCAAAGATGTCAAACTTTAAGCAATGTAAGTAGACTGACTGAAATTAGAGATTAGTCATAGTGMGAAGTCTGACAAAATTATGGAATAAATATCAAGGCAAATGACAGATATTCTATTGAAAGCAGATCTCATTTATCTCATTTTCCAAAATGTATTATATCAGAATATCAGGGCCCCAAAGACAGCATTAAACAAAACTGAGAATAAAAATAAACACGTATTTGAAAATTAAACATTTGATTATTTTTAACTCAAAACCTTTTCATTTCTCTGAAGCTGAAATTGTTCCACAGTACTTGCACAGCTGATGTTGTTCAGTTTTGGAGGCACGTTAGTGAGGGAGGTTGTAAATGCAGAAYGAATAGTTTCAATTAAGTGAGATACCTGTTACTGTTTTTGTTTTGACAGGACTGCTGGCATATTCAGAGGCTTGATTTGACTGCTGCCTTGCCAAAGGTGCACTTCCAATTGATGCTTCATCCTCTTTTTTCCGAGTTACTGGCACACCCAGCGGAACAGCTCCTACGGACTGCTAGAAAAAGAAGTACCTTGTGAGCCACTAAAAACCTAAACACATTAATATTGAATTATGGCATTGTCATGAGAAATGCATTTAAACGACATTTTTTGAAATGTATAGAAGAAAATTTGAAATACTGATTGAAGYACAAATATTTGGAAACCAAATTGAARTTAAATGTTACATTCAGACTTGCACTTGTAATTCTTTGAGTCCTGTTAGTCTGAGAAAAAGCTCTGTGAAAACAAAAAAAGTGCAATAAACTTGGTACTAACTAAACCAAAGTTAGTTTAGACAACCAAAAAGCATATGAATAAATTTGGCTGATGACCAAAGTAAAATAATTATCTACACGTTTAATGGGAACTGGAAAATTTTAGCCAGATATGAAGACCCAAATAAATTTATTAACCTTTATTAAACTTCAAAATATAGATATATTGGTATTTCTAAATTACTGTGCTTCTTCATAACATTTTAAATATAAGATTTAACTGACTGCTACTGATTTTGAACTGTTGTACCTTTCAAGAATATCAATAAAAGACAAAATGCTCAAAATGTGGAACTGCTATACAAAACTGAAGGCATTGAAACCAAATTTGAAGGACTGCATCCTYGTTTTAAGAAAAGTGTGATTTGTATTAATCCACATGGGTTCTGGAACAAAGGAATAGTGTCTATTGGCTTTGTTGTTACTTTTTTATTAATGCAAGCCAGAAAAGACAAAATTATTAAAAACCATTCAATCCTCAATGCTGCTATACAGTTGGCTCTTAACATCAGCTGCCATGTAAATTGCAGATGCATCCAGTTGACAAAAGCAGCATAATTCTACCACTGATTTTGCAGAAGGTTATCATTTAAAGATGACAAGGTTTTTTTTTTCTAAAGATCAGACATTAGGATTACATGCATCTTAATTTTTGTGTAATTTAATTTTGTTCGTATTGGAGTGAAAATGTAATCCATATAACTGMGTAATGAGAAACCTCACACATTGCATTAGGAATCTCTGTGGGAAACAAATTCGTGTGAGGCAGGCAATGTGCTTGTAAATTTTCTCCAATAGAAAACAGATCACTGAATCAAGCAGTGCGCAATATGTGGACACATACAAAACCCCAAAACAAACAGAAAAATCATTTAAYTGAAGGAGAATGACTTCCAAACACCATCACTATTTTCCACTATAAAAGTAAATTAAAATGAGACAATCAACTATTTATTCCTACTCCAGTGAAAACAATCAATTTATATATACAGTGGTATGCAAAGTTAATAGAAAAATACTAATGCCAATGACAAACAGAACTCTCATCTCTACTCCTCCCTCTGAATGTACAGTCATTAGCTYTGTCTCCAAAAGCACTAAAAAGTTTTTCTGGAATACAGTAAGTAACTTGTCACCTTGGTGTCCCCTCCAATTATAACAACAAAAATCCCCCTCAGYTTTGAAAATACAGCCTTTACACCACAGAAATACTTCCCACATGCACACAGGGAGRGGACCTGAAGTTTTGTTAACTTTTGATCAGACACTTTACATCACTTCTTTTCAAAATCTTGCAATTTRTCTGATACAACCTTGCATATGGAATAGCCATCTGCAGCTTTCCATGACAGCAACTGTTGAGCCATGATTTGGCAATTCTGGATATAACACTGCATCATTGGCTTGCCAAAGTGAAGCAAGAATTTCTGAAGAATAAATGCAGAGAACACAGAACAGTACAAAAGACAATAGGATGGAAATACTGCCTGAAGAAGCTGTATCTATTTCTGAACCACTGAAAAAAATGGATCAGCAAAATATAATAAGTTACACCACTAGTCAAAGAGTGAAAAACATCAAGGCTATCACAGCCAGATAAAGCTGGAAAAAATTATGMCCAAATATTGAGTGCTTGAGCGCTGATCTGGACAATGAAACAGCTGTTTTATCTTTGCTCACTGAAATCAAGCCTGATGTTGCTGCTGCTGACGCCCAGTACAATCTTGTCAGGTTTTTGGCAAAAGATTTCTGGTTAAAAGAACCCAGAAGATGAAAGATTCGTGTTGAACTAGATGGAAAAGGATCATCAAGATTTGAGGTTTAGCCACAAACTGATGAGGAAATTGTGGCTTGGGAAATAGCAGATGACAAGAGCCCCACAGCTGTAGGAGAAGATGAATCTGATGGGAAAGGAGACATTGCGGGTGAGTGTTATCGTAAGCATTTCATCACAAGAATCCAAAAAGCCAGCTATAAAGTAGTATGTAGTAAAGCTTAAAYACACCTACTTGGGATTAAGCTTTATGGTTACTAATTGGGAGTGTTATAAAAGATAAAGAACATGTAACAAAGTTTTGGAACTATAGCAGCATTTATATTAGGTTGTTTTGTTGACACAAAGTCARAATCAGATTCTGTTCTAGAATATTGACGGTTTTATCAATGCAATAATGTTTTGTGGCAATTAAATACAGAGTTGTAAAATAATAATTAATGAAATTGAAAGTAAAAAAGGTTACTACTTTTCAAATACAATTATTGTTACTAAGTTTTTAAGCAGTGGCTGAAAAACTACAGAAAAGTAATCCTTTTCTGAATTTAATTTTCATTGGCACAAATAATCTGATACATTACACACCATGTTAAGTGTGTGTACAAAAAATACACACACATACATGCCATTTAAGCATGCAAACGGATCAACAGATATCAATTTTTTTGGGTTTTTTTTTTTCACTTCATACTGTGTGGTCAACATGACTTTGGAAATGATAAAGATCTAAAATCAGAAAAAGGCTTGGAAAAAATAATAGTCAAAAAACAACTGCCAAAAATACTAAGGCCCTAGCATTTCCTGATTTATATGGAGACATGCCAACTAACTAAAGCTAAAATATCCTGTAAAGAGGACTAGTGGAAATGTGCCTTAGGTGAATTAATATTWTACTTTTCTTGTTTTTTTTGTAATTAAATATTTTATTTCTGAATTATAATTTCCTACAACTGTGAGGCTGAAAAGACTGTAGGCAGATCTGGGAACACGAGAAGTGAGTTTTACAGAAAACTTGAGCAAGTGAGCAGACAAGTAACTTCCATGCGAGGGATGCCTATAGAGTCACCTCCCTGATAACAAACCAAAGGCAAGAGAATATTCCAAGATAGGAACTTAAATTTTATAAGCAAAGGAAAAAATGAAGCACTGGCTTGTGAAATGCCAAATTGAAAAGCATCAGCCCAGACATGGTTGCTATCTCTGAGATGGTACTAAACCCAGTTACTCCCTGTGATGGATGCTGCATGCACACAAACTGATGCGCACACGAGGTGGCTCACAACCAGCAAGCAGGAAGAAAAATCAACAAAGTCTTTGGAGGGGGGACAGATGGCAGCTCTGGTCAAGACATGATGTTCATTGAACATCTAAGATCACTGCCATGCAATCATTATCTAGCTCAGAGAAGAATATTTACCTTTGCTTACAAGACTGTCCAAACTGCAGCAGAATGAGCTGTGACAGCGAGGAGGATCTGCCCACCTTGCAGCAAGTTCTAAAATGTCATAAAAATGCAATCACTGCTTGACTGCCAAGTTACATTTMATTGCTTTGATTTCTAAGATTATTAGTACACCTAAATTGTTTCAGAGACTTCAAACAAAGCAAGGCATTARGCTTAGCTCCCAATCAAAATGAATAAAATTGCATTAATTAAAATTAATTGCTAAATAAAAAGACTAGGCCTGCTTAATTCTTGGGGTTAAAAAAAAAAACACCTTCTTTCCTGGCAGGTGAACTTGCTAATTCAGATGGAATTCTATGACTGCTTCAGGTGGGCATTTCAGGTGCACAAACTACTCCCACACTGAGTGTAACTACACTTACAGCTCATTTTACAAAAAYAATCCATAGAGACTAAAGTATTCTTTAAAATGAACACCAATTTTGGCTGACACACAGAATAACATTTAAAAACAAAACCAAGGCAAATTTCTGTGTCAATTAAATCCTGCTTAAAATCTAGCATGGGTTCTTTAAAATCTAGCATGGGTTCTTAAAAATCTAGCATGGGTTCTTTACTTAACCACCAGGCAAGGTAAGATGTCTTTTATGTTTGCTGCTGCAACTTCATGGATTATTACAAGTTACTGAAAAAATGGTGGCAACAAACATACTTCGTAGAGGTCTAAGAAATTCAGGGAAGCAGAAATGTGATATAGAACACCCAGATAATWTAAARTATGTGATTTAGATGTAGGATATAYGGATGGGAGTGCAAGTASTCTTTGAGCAGTGACATGGACTGCATATAAAGCAAAATAATTACATTTTTACCTGATTTCTTATTAATGAATTAATTCTTAAAATGTAGAGCTGACTAGAAAAACATTCATATTAAAAAAATTATCCATGTGTCCAACACAATAGTCATCTTCATCATCAACACAATATATAGACATCTTCACACTCTTCTTAGTGTTTGACCCTGAGATTAGCTGAGCTGGCCAGAGTATGGTGCTAGTAACACCAGGGTGGTGCATTTGATCCCCATATGGGCCATTCACTTAAGAGTTGGACTCCATGAACTTTCTGAGTCCTTTCCAATGAAGAATATTCTGTGATTCTATTTCAAAGCTCTAACACAACAAATGTTGCTACAAAAACACCCTCAAAAACCATTAAATAACTTCATCCAGAATGCTTTTCACCTATTCTTTAGGTTTAGAACCAAAGCAGAGCAAAATCAGAAAGTGCATGTTTTAATTTCTTCTTGACATATTAAATACTAGAAAGCTGAATCTCAATCCTTTGACCGTTATAAGAATCCCATGACAGGTTAATAACCAGATGCCATGACAAATTCCCTCTCTTTTAAAATACACATTGAGCCATTGGATGCGCCATTATCTGCTGGGGCTGCCCATCTGCAAAGCTGCTCTGCAGAAAAGGTCTTGGTGGASACCAGGTTGAAGAAGAGACAGCAAAGCACCCTTGCTGCAAAGAAGGTGAATGGTATCCTGGGCTGCACTRCACAAGGTATTGCCAGCAATTTGATAAGAAGGGATCTTTTCCCTCTACTCAGCACTGGGTTTAGTTTTGGACTCCCCAGTAGGTGACAGACACTGGCATACTGGAGAGAGTCAAGCAAAGGGCCACAAAGATGATGAAGTACCAGAGCATCTTCCATCTGAGCAAAGGCTGAGGGGCTGGGAWTGTTCAGCCTGGAGGGGAGATGGCTCACAGGGACCTTCTCAATGTATAAAAATACCTCAAAGAAGGGTAAGATGGAAAAGAAGATGGAGCCAGGCTCTTCTGAGTGATGCCCAGTGACAGGAGCAGAGAAAATGGGCACAAACCAAAACACAGGGGATTCCCTCTGAGTGTAAAAAAAAACATTTTTACTGTGAGGCTACCTGAGCACTGGAACAAGCTCTTGATTCAGCAAGACATCGTGCCATCTACTCTAATAACTAAGAGGTTTTTACAGACTTCACACATAAGAAAACTAAGTAGTTTGTCTCAAATGCAGTTCAGAGATGTTAATTCCACTTCTGACCAATRCAAAYATAAGCAGAACTGGCTTTGCTGTAYCACCTTTTAAAGAAAACATGCTGCAAAGTATACCATACAATGCACAGACATACAGCAGAACTTATTRCACACTGTTTCAGTATTTTCCTCTATTTTTATTTGAAAAATTTACAAATTATTAACTTGCTATAAATACACTAAAAGAAGCATATCAAACGCATGCAACAAAAGCTCTGCACTTGTTTATGGTTTATATTTATAGCTATTATTTCATTTTTGCCTGACCAAATTTTGTAAGAAGTATTACAATTCATGATYAAAATCCAGCCATGCCCCTCAGACTGGTATTATTCCTACCTATGTTCAAAATCACCAAGTAGATAAATGGTAATAATAGACAAGACTACAGATACAGAGGAGGCTTATTTTACACAATACTTCCATTCCAGCAAAGAAGTGTAAGAACCTCCCCCCATATTCCCAGAAGCCACGAGAGAAACTCAAAAGCAATACAGAAGTTTGTTCAAGCACTGAGCCCCATGGATTTTTATGCTGCAATATTCTCATTGTGACAGTGCTTCAAAGGGGACAATGGGAAACCTAGAAATGTATGTTGAAATCCAAAACAGATAGAGAAAAATTAGTTATATTTACATCCATTTACCCTAGAACACTGACTATATAGCCACAACACATCCACACAGCTCATTACTCAAACACAYAACAGCAGACAAATTCGGGCATGTACTGTCCCTTTGTAACAAAAAGGTAACMCATTACAATGCCATGCACTGAAAACATCTAGCACTAAATATTCCATTGTGTTAAAAAAATGTTGAAGTCTTAAAGACTAGTTCTATTTCCAGATTTTTCATTTTCCTCTGAGTTAGCCTAAAATACGTAATGTTAACTTGCACACCATACAGAAACRAAACTTATATAGAAGGTTTCTACATTAAGTGAACTTCCAAATTCGGAAACATTCAATAAATAAACAGTAGTCCCCTCCAATTTGCTTCTCCTGCTAACARCTGTCACACATATTATTCCTAAAGACATTAAATTTCATATAGGAATAAGTTAGAAAAAAATTTAACATGGTCTTAATACAAAAAATTTTTAAATCTGCTACTTCTAGCCTAAATATATGATATACSTGTTTATATTCACTGATTATTGTGCCAAACATAATTTTTCATTTAAATMATTTCTCTTGCCTTTTAGTGTTTAACTTCAGTGAGACCTTTAAAATGCTCATGTATCATTCATCACATTTTTCAGAGTGATCTAAGAACATGAATACACCTGACAGTGTGCCAGATRCTACATAAAAACAGTTCAAGGGTTTCTAACTCAGTTGTACAAAGCAGGCACACCGCATAAGAGAGAGGAGAAAATGTAAAGAACTAACATTTGTACCAGCCAAGCAACATAAGGACCTCAGTTACTACACCAGTTCTACARTCATTAGCTGCTGGGCAGAGATGCAAACACAGCCCTGCCCGGCAATAGTCCAACACTGATAAAGGAAGAGGGGTGATGCTCACTGGGCTGCMTGCACCCTCACACCCCAGCACAGCAGTCACTCTTTGTTCTGTTCCAGCTGAATAAAATTTCAGTGAGTTACACTTCTTGGTGGCCTCACCATATCAATCTTAAAGGAGACACAGCACTGCTTTTTCAAAAAGAGATTGAAATGTTACAAGTTTTGTAAAAATGCAGCTTATTATGTTCCATATTACTAACTTTTCATGCTTTCAGTTAAAACCAGTCACAACAGACATGGTGAGTACTTCATGTACTAGATATAAAATACATGTACTACTAAACTGGCATTATAAATCTAAATCTAAAGTCCCAAAATAATAGCTAAAAGGCAAACAAATATGATGAAGTTCTGGTATGTAAAGGCACCTTTGTCACTGTGGGGAGCTGAACAATCCCAGCCCTGTATGTAATCAGAAGTTTACATGACTACAGTTGTGTCCCCCAAAAATTAATAATTTCATTTAACTTATTTTATCAACTACTATCATTACGAGTTCAATGTGKACACAGGGCCAAATGTACTGAAAGGTTCTCTAACTCTGTGTGTTCAGATAGAAGTCACAACTCTGACTTACTCAAAATAACAGAGCAAAAAWCATTGTATTAAGTGGACATTAAAACTTGAAATACCTTAATAATTAAGATCACTGAATCATTCAAAGAACTTATAAAGTATTTTTTTTCTATTGCAATTGTGTAAGACTGACAGAACAGAGGGAGGGAAGAGCTTTACCAATCAATAATATTTTGACCATAACTTTTGATTGAAAGTACCATATCTTATGGTTGTTCYGTTAAATGTTCAAAAATTAAGAAGGTTTTATAGAACATTTTTGTTTGGTTATACTAATAAGACTGTGGTAACAAGCTGAATTTTTCCAATAAATAATGCACAAGAACCCTTATTCTAAGATAATTACAGCATTACATAAAGAAAAAAGTCTGTGRTTAAAGATAACATAATACAGGTACAGTTTTCTTTTCAAATAAAGTTTCTTCTTACTGCTACAGACACTTCAATCTGTACTATTACATACAGTCCTTTATCACAGTTATGTTAATGATGAAAATAGTAAGACATTGACAGTTGAGTTTATAAACTCGTATTTTAAATTATTTCAAATTACTAATACATTCTAAAGGCTAATAACATTATAATTCTGATACAGTAATTTCAATCTGAAATAGATCATGAAAAGATTTAGAAGGCTGTATAAGGCAATGACATAAGTTACACAAYAAATATTTAAACAAAATTTGGGTAAAAATTTTGCCACTGATGATCAAAACCASGAAAAAAAAAGTTCCCTAATATAGTCACTTAACCCATCTAGTCACCCAGTATCAAAAGAGAAAGCACTGACTAACAGCTGATGTTAAAGATAGGCTTTTATACAAATTYGAAATAAGCAGATCAATTTTAGAAAACTATGTAACAGTAAGAAGTAGATAAATGGTTTGTTTTGCAAAAGAAATATACCCGGAAATGTTGTGCTGCTCCAGTTATGATGCAGAAATGAAGAATAACTCAAGGCATTTAAAAACAGAGTAAATTTATTAAACCTATAATAAAACTTCACTATCACAGTGAAGTTTTTGAGATGCTGGCACAGAGCTTAATGAGACTTAAATTAATATTCRACAATTACTACCTAACAAGGTCATTTGCACACAAGAAACAAATGTTTACAAGTCATGTTTATTCTCCCACTTCAGGGGCCCAGTATGAAGTTTCTCTGATGTGCACRCTGCTCTATAGTTATGAGACAAATATCAAAAAAGTTTTACATTTGTCACTGCTAATAACTGACCACTTATAAGTGAGACAGAACATCAAGTGACATAAACCACCAGTTTGATCAGTTATAGCAAATTTAAGTTCTAAAATTCTGCYAAACAACAGCTGTAAGTAAGTTTAGTATAAGGCAAAACCGGTGTTCTTTTCAGGTCAGGAGTATGTGGCATGAAAATTAGTGTTAAGRATATGTCAAGGAAAATACTGCACCACACAGACCCACAGCCTCAGCTTCTTCTGTCTTTTTCAAGCACTTTGTATGCAAATATGTATTTTGACATGACATAAAGAATGCTTATGAGGCCTTAGCAGTTGAAATTAGTTGCAAAATAGCAATCCTAAACAGTGATTACAAAACCATCTTCTTTGTTCTTTTAATTACAAATGAAAAGGTATGAAATTTAAATTTTAATATGCCAATTTAACATTTCGAACAATTCAAAATAAGATCAACAGTATCAACAACAAAGTAGACAGAAGAGGTAACAAACTACAAATACTTGGGAAAAGAATGCATGACTGGCACATACAGAACTGAATGCTTCCCCACTCCCGATTCCTTTTCCTTCAAAAATACATACCTGCTGAATGTGTCTACTAACTCGTTTCTGAGGTTGGTAGATAAGCCAGGTATATAGGACTGGATCAACATTAATTGCTACTCCTTGTACACTGGACAAGAGAACAGCACCTGCACACCATGGAGAGGAGAAAGAAATGTAAACAACCTGCTCAAGAATCTCATGGTGTGTATTCAGTTTTCTTGCACACCAATCATCTTTAATGCAGACTTTTGTTTGGYGTAGACTTATACATACAATAAATAATAATAATTCAAGCATAAACTTCAGTAACTTCTTCAATGCGAGAAACTTACCAGTACCACCAGTGTTATGGATATGCACACACAAGAAAAATGCAGCAACTTGGATTTTGATTCTGCTTATTACAATTTTTTGTCAAGAAAAATACTTGTTTTCACAAAGTTGCTTATGGAACTGAGTACACACAACACCTTTCCTCAAATTTTCAGCCATCACTAACACGCCTCAAAAAAAATGAGTCACCAAGACCCTTGACAGAAAGGGAATAATACAATGCATGACTCCCACAAGTCCAATTAAAAAAAACCCATGGTTTAGGACAGTGGCTTTTTTTAATAAAGACAGGACTACCTTATGCTAGTGCTCTGTCCAAAGCTCTGCCCAAATCTCAGGACAAACATTTCTCACATAAATATAGTCATGAGTATTCTTCAGAGGATGAGTTAGGCAAAATAAGGCAAATTCTTTTAACTTCTATAACTTTGGGAGCCTCCGTACTGTGAGCTCTTCAGATTTTCCTAAGCTTTATAATATACCTTATTTTCTTTAAATCTCACTTTTTAAGCCCAAGGATTAAAAGACAGAGCTACTTTATTTCTTAAAAGTAAACTTCTAGTTTTCTTATGTTTGTGAAGAAAAAATTACATGAAAAATGTTAAGGCTCAAAATAGGAGAAAAACTATCTCAGTACCCTGAAACGTTWGCATATGTATCAAACCATGCATATGGAAACCCAATTTATGAAGCACTGTGTCCATTAAACCTGCATTAAAAATCTGATGACGCATTGGTAAGGCTTTTTTTTTTTTCTAATAGTACAAACAATGTATCTATTGCAGCAGAATTACAGAGCTGTACAATTCAAAAGCAAATGGGTTAATGTAAGGTATCAATTATATTGAAAAGGTAGTGAAAAATTACATGAAAAAGCAGTAGTAGGCAGTTATCTTTTCACAAAACCTTTGCAATTTTACTACAAATTATAAATGAAATAATTAAATAAATAACAAAATAAATTTAAAACAGAAATCCTGGTTACTGGAAGATCCCAGCACCAAATTCCACAGAATTACAGTAGTTCTATAATACCAAGAATCATAGTTCCTAAAGCAATATATACTACATCTACTCTGTGGTATACAATGTAATTATGCAGCAATCTGAATTTAATAATAAATTCAAATACATTCAGAAAGCTTGACACACAATTTAATGTACTTTCCGAAAAACAGTTAAAACATGTGCCTCAAAAGACACATCAGCAAAATTGCTAATGGGAAATTAATTAAAAAAATACAAGTTATGAGTTTATTGTATATAACAAAATTTTAAAACCAGCTGAATTCCAAATGGCAGAAGACCCACCAACCTGGGGCGACACAAGCAAAGCACAATGGGAAAATGGCAGTCAAGAAACACACAAAAATAAATCATCTGCCTAGCACAGGCATGGAGTTGGAACACACACTGTGAGGAACCCCTATACACAGACTAGTCCATGTGAGCTGAAGGTTTTAAATGTCAGTAATAAACCTTAGAAATAAATCTGCAGTTAAAGGAAAAGCTAATGTCAAGCATAAAGGGCTAACATGCAAGTAAGAGCAGTGAATATGTCTTGAGGCAGGATGTGGAGGAAACTGGAAAAAGGAAGCAGAAGGTAACAGAGGATTGATAAAATATATGGTACAGTCATTATCTTTTATAAGATACTTATATGTCAAAGTAAAAGAATCCTACATCTTTAAAAGACACCGCCTGTTGTCAGCAATACTTAATGAAAGGTTCAATATATACGTGATATGGCAAGTGGGAGTCAGACCTCCCAATGAGYGCAGCACAAAGTCAGCCTACAGGCAAAGACAACAGAAAACCCSACATTCTAACAGACTCCTGAAAAGGAAAAGATGGTGTTACTGTAGCACATCATTCTAATAAATTAATGCCATTTATTGATTACAAAAAAAAATACCTACAACTAAGAAGTTCAATACAATTAAGTCAAGCTTTGAACTTTAAAACTCTATGTCCCTTCAATTAAGTCAGCAGTAGCACAATCCCATAAAATTCTACAGTAAGGCAGCATATATAGTAACATTTTTTCAGTTGTCTTTCGATAGCTTGTGTCTGGGATATAAAAAGAATAAAACAAAGCAAACAAACAAACCCACTAGAACAAACCCAAATAAAAGCAAACAAACAAAAAAAMCCACTAGAAGTGCTCAGATAAGCAATAACATTATTTGCCTTTCAATTTGACTGTCAGGTAACCTAAACTTCCTACTAAGCCACTTCTGTCACACTWAATTACTGAAATTTACTGCTGTGTTTGCTACTCTGCCACTATATTTAATCACCTATGTAAAGCTGCTTTCTGTGTAACAGCTTGCTTCAAAATCRATATCTAGTAAAAAAGTTTCTCAGATTTGCCTCCTGTTTTCATGCCAAGAAATAAGAATCCTCCTCARTTTTTAAGGAAGTTCTCACTGATTTGAGGATCAAGCTTAAAGTTACCAGCAGACTCCTCACACGTCTGAAAAAAAATTAATTTCTATTTTGTCTCTGTCAAAATGCAATGCTGGAGTTTCCTGGCTTTCATTAAGACTTTGGAGAACTTTCTTTTATTGCCCTCCCCTTTTCTCCTTTTAATTAAATTTACATTTCAGAAAAAAACAGACCTTAGCCCCATAGCATAATATTCCAGATCTCATTTCTGGCAAGAATTATCTATTACATCTATCTAGAAAAAGATTTGAAAAATAAGTATCGGACCCAACACCATGCAACTTTTAACGTGAGAATTTCTTGAGTCACGGTGTCATTTGCCAGGCTCAGCTTGGGCAAATAATTTCCTTCCTTCACAAATTCCCACTCTGTCCTGAAGGAACGAAAGGCAGGGAAGCTGCAGGAGGAGGACAATGAATGGAAGGAAACAGAGCACAGCGATTCTTGGCACTCTCATTTGTGCATGAGATTCTTGACATCATCTTTGCATGATGACAGCTGCAACAACAGCACTTTCCTTCCCCAGGGATGGGGGCCCACAGAAGATAACGGGGCCTCCTGCTTGGGCTGTCCCTGCTGCCACCTCCTCCCATTGGAGCAATGAGCACAGGCTGCTGGACAAGCAGAGACAGGAGGGGTCACTACCCTGGGGCTCTCTCCAGGGAAACTCGGGGAAAACAACAAGTGGGGGAAAAGTGAATGTGCACACCTCTGGTGAAGTGAAAGAGCATACCCACCCTGGGGACACCCACCCTGGGGACACCCACCCTGGGGACACAGCTGCAGAGAACAGACTGAGGTAAAGGCAGGATAGGTGAAATATGGCAGAGTCCAGCAGCAGAGTTGTGGAGCTGAGGAATGCTCAGTCACCACAAAAGAACAGGGAAGGGCTTCAAATATCAAGGAGACACAAGAAAAGGATGAAAGGAGCAGGACAGTGGAAAAGGAATGTGGAAGTGAATAAGTACTTTGGGAAGGAGAAGGTTCATAGTGACCCTTATAAAAAATGCTTTTTGGAGACACACAAACCTTGTGAAAAAAGTAAATTGTATTACTGAGTCACTTCCAACAATTTGGAGTAAAAAACTAGGAAGAATAGAAAATAATAGATCAGTCATGTTTGTTTATTGAAACTCAACGTTCAACACAACAGTAACATCACTATGGACAAGATACTGAACAGCAACCTTGCAATTTATGCACTTGAATTAATTTTTGCAACAATAAAGGATCACCATGGCAGTATTTTTTTCCTAATTCTGCTCTGTCTGTATGCAGTACTAAAACACACCTTAATGTTGTTTCCAGTAAAAACTTTCAGTAACACATTTCAGAAATCTCCCTATAAAATGAACTGAAAAATGTTTACAGGAAACTCAAGTTTGAGTTAACATATACTTTCTACAGGGGAGGGACCACAAATATGAACAAATGGAATGACCTACAATAAAACCTAATTCTGACAAGCTTTGTATATTTTTAGTAACTCACTTAAAAAATATTGCACCACCTTACTACATAAACTGCATGAATTAAACTGCATAAACCATGAATTATTTTAGCATTGAGCCCTCATGACTCCTGGATGTCTCAGGACACATGAATGATAAGTAGATGCTAACAGGTTGAGTCAGCRTCACTAATTTAATACCCAATTATTTTAAATGATACCTGAGAGATGAAGTTTTTTTCTAGTGTTTTTGTCTTACAGTTTTGAAGGGCATTTTCACTAAGGCACACTACAAAAATGCAGATCTGCATATTAGACCCAAGTGAAGAGTTCTACTTTATAAAAATATATAGGCAACTATTTGTTTCTGCCAACTGACTCAAAGCAGATGCATTGTAAATCCCTATATGTGGAAATATAAAAAAACCCAAATGTTTAATTTGAGCCTAGGAGTCAACTAAGGGAAAAAAGACTCCTCTTTACTACTCTGCTTACTGCCAGTATGGCTCACTCACTGACATKGCAAATAGGCTTTACCAGTTATCCTGTGGCACCACAGCCATTTTCCCTAACATCCCAAAAAGAAGAATGAGAGCTGAAGAGTTCAAAATTGCGTTTACACAGCATAAAAATTAATCATACAACTTTTTTTTGCCTACTTTGGAATATCATGGATAAAGCCAATATGATTGTCTTGCAAAACAATCAGCTTGTCTAAGAGACATCATCCTGCATTTCATCCTGAATTGCTGAGTCAGCCAAGGGAAACAGATACCTCAAGCCACATCAAAGTTTATGAGATAGTGAAAAATTATTTTTACATTATAGCAGGCTACAGTARGTTAATAAATTCTGTCTAACTACTGAAGTATATGTCTGCATGTCTCTCTATTCAAGGTTGCATGACTACAGAYGTAAACATCAAAAACATCATCCCAATTTTATCTCAGAAATAACCTCCAAGTCTACTGTATTTGAGTACAGTTTCACATTGACCAAGTGCTTAAAATAACTCTGAGATCAATTAATTTAGTTGCTTAGACCAACATAAAAGTATTTCACTACAACAAAAGTAGTGGGTTTACACTTTCCCATAAACTAAGGCATTTGGTCCGCAATATCAAAACCAGTTCCCTCATACAAGTTATTYTTTGCCCAAGAATATTGGGCAAACCTCACAATATTTTAACACTATTCTTTTTTTTTTTTTAATTAAAAAGGCTTTTGATATTCAGAAACATTGAGTGAGAACATACTTCTATCATTACCTTCTAATTCCTACTGAGGTTTATAGCAGAAAATCTTTTTTTTTTTTTAAAAAAAAAGGTCAACATCCTTATTTTTATTTCAAAAATAGAGAAAGTGAGGCAGAGAACTGCAGTTATTATATCACACAGTAGGACCCATGGATAGATTTCAGATTTAATTATGTAGGCTACTGTAATTCCCTACACAAAATCCACAAGGTGTTTAAATCACTGGCTTTTAAAGAAACCAGGCTATCTATAAGGGATAAGAAAGAAAATKAAATTAATAAATCATACAATATGCTGAGCTGGAAGGGACCCACAWGGATCATCAAATCCTGACTCCTAGTCCTGCACASTACACCCCAAGAATCACATCATATGCCAGAGAACATTGTCCAGACATTTCTTGAACTCTGTCWGGCTGGTGCTGTGACCACTTCCCTGTGGAGCTCAGTGCCCARCCACCCTCTGAGTGATGAACCTGCTCCTGATATCCAACCTAAACCACCCCTGCCTAAGCTTCATGCTGTTTCCTCAAGTCCTTTCACCGTTCTGAGTTAGGCTAAACTATTTAGGAGAAACAGTCACAGGCAAACATGGCCATTTTCACTCGAACAAGGCAGAGCCCTGCAAGGACCTGAGCTGTCCAAGCCATTAGAGGAGATAAATGTGGTGCCCAGCTCTGCTGAGSTATCCAGAGTAACCACCAACCATGTTGACCCAAGAATTCCCAAACATCCCACCTGATTCAATACAGACAAACACACTTTTCCTACAGTRTTGTTGCCTCATATCTTAACTTCACGTGTAAATGATAACTGAGCTGACTACTCAGCCTAAGAAAACAACATTTCTGTTTATTCTGGAAAAGCTTTAGATCAATGTTCAGTAGGAAGGAAGGAACATGCAATAAAACAGAAAATACCATCCACACCACTGCATAAATGTTTTGTGTACACAGATACTGAGAACACAGCATCCAGCTCCGGTCAGCCAAAAGGGTCAGCTTTAAGCATTCAAACCTTCTGTTGCACAATACCATTTATTCAGTATTTATCCTCCCTGATTCACTCTGTGTTCCATGCCAAAAGCATTATACATTCTCCAAATCCCAGAGCAGAAAGCACAGAAATAAAAAAGTATACACATGTACTGGTTAAACAATTTTCTTTTCATCACTTTTAAATGATTGCCTATTCACTATAGTCAACTCCTAAGCGAATGGGTTTTGAAAATCTCCAGGTCCAAACCACCTGGATGTRGACCTCAGAGACAAGCTGCAATGTCAGAACCTCTTTTAAAGGCAATATTATTTGTAGGTTTTTATCACTGCATTATTCTAGGCGAGGSTGAATACAATGCTGTAAGTGTCACCAGAAGCTGCACTTTTCAATCACTGTAGACAATTCTGAAGAAGAGTTGATTAAAAAACACTCCAAATTCCACACAAATTTCTGCACAGAGAGCTTCAGCAGAAGGCCAAAAGGCCATGGAGAAGCAAGCCACTGAGAAAACATGTCAATGGACAAAGACCTCTTGCAAGTGAGTGAGGGCAATAGTATTCTGACAGAGCAGAAGTCTCACAGGTATCTTAAACAGGCTGGGCTTGAAAGAATTAGTCATACAGAACCATTCCATATATAGACTACATATCTATATCAGATATAACAGGCAGAAAAGAGCTGAGGTCTGCACCAAGGCTCTGAAATCATGGGAAAYAGATATTTGCTGAAATACTTGATATCACCCATGAGCCAGCAGGGAAGAGAGGACCACATACCATCAACTTTATTAATGCAGAGAATAATACTAGTCAAGAATTCAAATGTATTACTATTAACTAAGCTGTGAGAATGCCTAATAATCTCTCTCAAAGTTTCTACTATGAAAAAGAGCTGAGTGAAGCTTTACTAAATTTACAGATTATGATTTTTATGGCCTTTAAGCAGTTAACTGTGCACCACCATGTACATAAGGACACTGATAACAAAATTGCATCCTCCCTGTCACTGTGACTGGATTGGTAGAATGCTACCTCATCTTTTCTTTAATTGTGACACAACAATGTAAGAAGATTAGGAACTAATGATCTAGTTAAAATGAGCAATGCCTCAATATATCTCCTTCTAAGTGATCTTCAATACAACCTTCAGTTACGTAGTTTTAAAATATGGATTTTAAACTAAAACCAGCAAATTCTCTGAAAACTGCCAAGAACTTTCTTAACACAGTTCAGCTTCTGCATTTATAAACACCTCACAGTCATCTGCCAAAACTGTATTTTGCAATTTCTTACTGCAGTATGCTTTTGGGATTGCAACAGGATTCTTCCCCTATGGCAACAAAGCACCAAGGGGGCTATTTTCATTCCTTCTTTAGCAGTTGAACATTTGTAGTGTTGTGACTATGGATACCAACTGGTCTTGCACTTAAAGTAGTAAAACTGAAAGCTTTTCAGCAGTATATGCCTCATGTGCCTCCTTTTAAAAGTAATTTGAATAATATACAGCTGTGGTTTCTGTCTCTTTCTTAAACATTACAGCTTCTCAGAGGCAACAGAAAATACATAGATGATTTCACATAACTTCTGGGGTGCTCAATTAAAACAATGCACCCACAAGGCACAGAGGTTGAGGAAAATGAARGTAATTTAGAAAGGCAAACAAGATTTACAGTAGAAATTCAACATAAGGTTATGCTTTTCTGTAGCAGTAATTTAAGAAAGGAAGAACAAAAACCTATCTTTTAAATATAAAATCCTAATTAATTCATTTATTCCTTTCTATTGCTTAAGACTTCATGCTCCAGTGATTCAAGACTGTAATAGATAGCATACTATGAGCTGCCAAACAATGAGCCTGAATAAAAATAGCCACAGTGTGTTATACTGATGAAGTCATGACACTGCAAGATAGGTAAAGTTACACAGGCAGTTCAACCATAAACTTTTTTTCTTTTTTTAATATGTGCACTTCAACAGAAACTTGATACACAGGGCTCAAGCTGAAAGCAAATGTTTTCTTCAAAACAAACAACAGCTTTGAAAAATAAGAAATTTGTAGTGCTTGGTTACTCAGTGGGAAAGATATACAAGTCTTAGATACTACAAACATAAAATGGGCAAATTTCCTAAAGGACAGTCAATCCTGGTCCTTTTTGCAGTTGCTATCTGTGTAGGCAATAGTTTCAAAAGTATTTGTGAATTACAGTAGACACACATCAAAAAGATAGTTCATCAAATGTGTACTCAGGTTACAAAAATAAGATCATTTACATTTTAGAGCTACACTTATTAATATCATATTAATTTMATTCCAAATTTGAATGAAATGCCAGAAGTCTAATTATTTGATTATGAGATTTAYGGTACTGCTTTGATAGACTTACACCTGTCATGTAAAACCAAAAAGCCTTCATCAAGTCATGAAACCTACATGTAAGAAAGGAGAGAGAATAAATGAGCATCWGCATGTACACTGAAATGATTGTACCAAGACACAAACGGGCTTGGACTAAATGACATCTCAAATGTGGAAATAATTCTATTCATACCTATGAAAGGGGAGCCAGCTTCAGAAAGTTTTGGGAATGTGTTGCAGTTCCATGAGATTTCAGAAAGAAGATTTCAAGTTTCCTATATGACATATTGGAGGCTCTTTTTGATATATACAGTGTACTACTAACTGAAAAATGCCCACATAGCATAAATACCAATAAAAAATGCCCTGTCGCTGCATATTGTGAAAATCTCTAAAATTCTGATTAAATTTACCTATGAGCATATTCAAAGCATAAAACACAGTCTGAATTCCTCACTTKCAGTTTTGTCTGTTACTTCTCTAACATTCATCTGGGATGCTAGTGAACTCATCTGAATAAACAGCTTTCCTTTGTATAATCTTCTCATTAAATAAAAAAAAATCTAAAACCAGATAATTATCTATTATTCCCAGATTCAGGCATGTCTACATTAAATACAAAATTGTGCCTTTACGGGTATTGATTTTATCCCCTTCTAAAATACCATCATATTTACTGACTACAATGAAGAATTTATACTAGATATTCTCTAATTATCTGGCAATTCCYTAAACTACTATTTATGCCACTAGAAACGTACAGTAATTCAGACTAYATAGACAATGGTGATGGTCACTATGAATGCTACACACACAGATTAAAAAAGAATCTTAGACAGGCAGTGGAAAGCCCACCACAGCTCTCTTAAAGACATTAAACAATTAATGTTAAAAATGCCAGAAAAGCAAGGAACCAACACAAAGCACCAACATGAAGGATACTGGAGAAGGCTATTGATCATCCTATATATTGATCATTATAATTGTGGGCTTTTTAGAGTATTTTTTAAGTATTTTTATTTATTTTATTTTATAAACTGAAATAATTTTTCCATCCATGAAGGTTCCCAGGTAAATGTAATAAAAATTCTGAATTATTATCTCAATAATATAATTGTATTTTTTAAGTATTTTTATTTATTTTATTTTATAAACTGAAATAATTTTTCCATCCATGAAGGTTCCCAGGTAAATGTAATAAAAATTCTGAATTATTATCTCAATAATATAATTAATGTCATCATGATCACCAATAGACAAATAATAAACATGTCTTTACAGTCCATACAAAGGGCAAAAAACTCAAAGGGTTAAGTTAAAGGTGATATTTAAATCTTCATGGCACAGTAAAGRATAAATTTCATAAAGCATTGTTAAAAATCAATGAAAGATAACATTCAGAATATCCTAAAAGATAYCTTGAGTGCCAAACTAGTTGATTATAAAGATCACTTTTTTCTTTTCCTGAAACAATGCTGTGAGCCTCCAACAAACCCAGCAGAAAAAGTAACTTCGTCTTTTCACATCAGAAATTAATGCACAAAAATGCAAACAAARCGAAAGTTTGTGCAGTTCATTTCTACCAGCAGTGAACAGGGAGACATTTGTTTAACGTTAACTACTTTTTCAAACCAATCACTTAGTTGATGTAGAAGCTATTCTTCGCAATATCACTATGTTTGTGAATTTGGAACACACATTTAAGGTCAAGTGTTAAGATAAATGATTATAAAGATTCAGAACAGCTAGACATGATGCATCCAAAGCAGTCAAACACCCAGTATAATAAACTCATTTTCTTTTGAGCTGAAATAAATGTTCTTAAATGGTATTAAGACTTATGAACAGTATCTTCTCCCTCATGTGGATCTAAGAGAGGCTAACTAATACTTTTGAATCATAGAAAATCTGTATTACATTACCTAYGCTTAATATATATGAAAGCATTCATCGTATTATGTAAACATACCTATTTTCAAATCCATTTTTAACCTCTTTCACCACTGCTAAGCTTTTAAAAAAAACTTGAAACAAGGTAAATTTTAATTGATTACATACATTTTCATTAATAAATCCAAAATGTTGTGTAATTAAGGCAGTGTTTTCAATCCATGCTTAGCTAGATGGAGAATAGGAATTTTACTTTCACTTTTGGGCTTGAATGAATGGTTCTCTTCTTTCAAAATATTAACAACACTGTCTAGTTGGCTATTACTTTTTAAAGATTATTATTATTATTCTTAAAAGGTACATAAACTTCTCCAATATGGGCACTGGAAAATCACAGGTAAGGAAAATTACAGAACTGCATCTCTTAACTAGTAGAAGTATAGAAAGCTGCTGCCATACATTTAGGTCACAGTGGGAGTTTTWAAATATGTTGTCTTGAAAAACTGATTTTTAAGTGAAACCAGCTTTCACATTTTTACAGTGTCTTCTGCAAGAGATGTTACAAATAAACAGAAACRTGTAACCTTTACTATTACTTTGGCAGTAAGCTGAACACTGCAGCTTTATGATTTTGCAAACCYCACTGAAGATTCTTAGCAAAAAAAGTGTTAAGTAAACTGTATAAAACATCTGCACAAGCATTATAAGAACACTGAGTTTATTTACAAAGCAAATATTACTGCAGATGGCTAACAATATATCATGTTGTCTTCAGAATACTAATTTTCTAAGCAGATCTTTTGGGGATGTGCTCCAAAAGAGTGTTATGTGCTCTTGCGTCATATTTTACAGATCAGCAAAAAACATACCTGTTAAAACTATTTAGATCAAGTTTTTCTGCATTTTTTAGTGCACAAGTCAGACTATTAAAACTAATAAAAAAGGAATTCAGTCAGRTAAAAACAGTAAGAAAATAAGTGAAGAGAGTTCTAAGTAATGAAACATTAAAAGGAACACTTACTTATAGCCGAGCTTTAGATACGCCCTGCAATTTAAAATTTTCTGCCTGACACCACATGTTGGGGCCCTATGGGGTCCCTACCATGTAACCATAGCACTATCTAAACAAATCATTTGCTAATCCAGATATGTCAGAGCTGTATCTCTATGCTGGGGCTGGAGAGATGCCAGTTTTAATACCAAGAGGTGAACATAACAGCAAGCATACTGTAGTATTTCTGTACCTGGAAGAGAAAAAAAAAAGCTAGAGGATTTTACCTCATCTTTTCTAGTTATTAAGAGAAATAATTCTGACCAGCTGCTTCTTCCCCAGCTCATTAAACTCATAGTCCTTTATTACRATTAACACTGCATGTAGAAATCAGCATTTTGGAATAAAATACAGATGTTTATAAAGTCCTGTGCCTGTTTACAGCCTTATATTTTGTGATACTTGGCATTTGGGTTGGGATTTTGAGTGRGGAAGAATTGTGAGAACATTTAAAAGTCATTTAAAAAGTGACTGAAGTATATGCATTTCAAGCATGCAGCTGTCATTCAAACACAACATTTAGTTCATGCACGAAGTAATTTTAAAGCTTCATTAAGTCATGGGTTTAAGAGAACACCAGTTGATATACCCTGTTAACAAAAGAAGCAGTACCGTACCTGCTGTGTTTCAGTTGCTTCTTCCCCCTTACTAGATCATGAATTTCACGGGGAATAAATTTTGTCTGCTTTGATACTGTTGCTGCGTAGCTGCTTTTTCCTTTTATGTAAATTTATACCAAATCCAAAGGCTATTAAAAACACACAAATTTTCAGCAGATATTGGTCTATGCTCAGCTATCTCTGGAATGACAATCTACATGCTAAACAGTGTCCAACTGAAGAACACGACAAGATAGCTCACAATAACTCWGTTTACTTAGCTCTTTCCAGTCACAGAGGAAAGCAGATGAATAGTGAATATGACAACCTTGGAAGTTTTTGATTTCATGTTATTTTAGATATATGTAAAGAGAAGAATTTCCATCTTTTCTTATGATCCAAGGAATTTGTTAGAAAATAATTTAACATATTTGATAGCTAGGAATATCTAAGTTGTTTTTATACACTAACTTGAGTACCTCCTTAATGTATGGAAAATAAATTCTATTMATATCAATCCACTTGTGTTTCCAGTACACCTTCAAGGAGACTCACAACAGCAGTCTGCTACAACAGGAGTCTGCTACAATTATGGATACACTGGAAGCACATTATTTAACAGATTTGGATCTAAATTCTTGTACCCTCGGCTAGAATGCTCCTGTCTGGATTGCCACAAAGTCAGCAAAGTACACTGAGTAAGCAAGCACCTTATGGTGCTGTTGGTAGTGCTTGGTGGGCATGAGAGCACGTTYACATTATGTCTGATCTGTCAAACCTCAGAAGACCTGACAACGTCCTCAGTTATTTCATTAAAAGCACCCGTTCCTAACACCCTTACATATTCTATCTAATGCAGATCATTTTATGCCAAATTCTACATTAATCCTTTTCATACAACCACACGATTCAGAACTTCTTCCTGTACAGTACCAAATTTTTATCACAAGCTGAATTAGKATTTTCAATTGTTTTAACAATTTGTAGTGTTTACAAACTTACAAAAAAGATTATTTAACAGTATAAAGGGTCCATATTTTTGAATAGCCTAGTTTTTTCTCATTTGTCAATACATTCAGCTACAGARGAGAAGGATTACARATTTCAGTGGATGTTTATAATTAARACAGGCTAAACTTGAATTTTATTAAAACTCCCAGATACTAAGAAAAAGATAYTCCATATTTGAAATAATTATAATAATTATGAAAAAGAAATACTAGGATAGTTGCAATTCAATCACAGAAGCACAGAAAGAGTGAAAGAAAACACAAAACCAGTATTTAAATGTGAATGAAACCGATTGTGAGGAAGCAAATGTATCCAATTTCAAAAGATGACAATTCAAGTTAAATGTGGATCGCAAGATTAACCTCACTTCAACTGTGACTTTTCTGTATCTGTCCTAGGTGAGTATTCATAAGCTGCAATCAAGTTAAATATTTTTAAATATAAAACAAATAATGTATGAAAGTTGTAAATCTCCTGCCTCTGAAGTATGGTAGAAAAGTAATACACCTCTTAAAAATAATCTGTTTTAAACATGTAYTTTTTGTCAGACAACAATGTAATGAATACTAATTGTGCTCAAAACTGAAGGTAAAAAAAAAGTTCTCAAACATGAAAGATGASCATTTCTAACATCAAAGAATCAACTGCACAATTCTTTATTAGATATGTCTTTTTCACTTAAGCAGAATAAAGCAAATTAATGAATAGATCAACTGTGGATCTAATTTGACTTTGTAGTTGTGCCCATATCTTATACTCTCCAGCTGTAGTGGTTAGTGAGGCAGTTACAGGCACTGAAAAAAGGGCAGCATTTTAAAGCTGATGTTTTGAACAACAGGTATTTCATGCGCCGCACATCTTACACAATGAAACACTGTGATTATTATCACAACCCTATGGAGACAATCCATGCCCTATTAACAAATAAATAACCATTTACTAATAAAAAAATCACTAATTAATTCAGCCTTGTAATATCCTATAGAAAAACAATAGTTTCTTCACAACGTCACAAAGCCATTTAGCAATATATTAGCATCCTCTAATATATTCTACAGACAGATTTTTAATATAAGAGATAGCATTGCTGTAATATCTAGAAATGTTGAAATACAGATTTTTTTTGGGTTTCTTTCTTTGTTTTATAACTGAAGACATAGCTATTTAAAACACTCCTCCAAAGTTATATATATATATATGTATATATATGTGTGTGTGTGTGTGTGTATATGTATATATATATATATGTATGTATGTATATATATAACCCCATTCTTACATGATATGGAAAGAGCCTTAGCAAAGACTTTTGTCCCAACAGATCATCACATTCAGGAAAGGGATGAGAATCCCCCATGGATGCCCCCTGAAGAACTAAAACACACAGTTCCCAGCACCTTCCAGCAGAACTRGCCCATCCTCCCTGACTGGTGTGGCTATGCCCTCAGTCCCAAGCCCCCAGCTCCACCAGGGAATGCTGCCTGGCACAGACTGATTGTGCAGGATCTTTCCCTCTCAAGAACCAGCAGCCRTCTGGTGCTGACACACACACCACCTGCAGAGTGCCCATGGCACATTACCCAAAACCAGCCCTACCTCCAGAGAGCTAACTTTCACTGGATATGCAAGAATTCTATCATGTTAGACATCTCACTGTGAACTAGAAAAGATAATTTCTTCTAGSCACAGACTTCATGGTACTCAAGCTTCAGCACAGCAGAGTCAAATAATGAAGTTCAAATGTAATGTACATCAGCATTACATCAAAGTTTACTTTCCTGTCATTACTGCCACATTCAGAAGCAGCCTACAGTTCTGAAGGTCTTTTAAGTATTTTCCATTGCTGCAAAATGTTTGTAAATGTTCTCTAAGCTGAAGGCTCAAACAGATGGTCCTTTTTGAAGAACCCTTCCCTCATTATTCTGTCATTACTAAGTGAGCATATAGTGCAAAATGATAAATTAGATTTTAAATACTGAAAGAAGCCATAGTCTACCTTTACAAATATATATATATATATTACAGGCATCACAATCTTCATATTGTCCAATGGAAACACTGAGTTGCCACCCAGAGGTCCATGATTATTGATTACCAGGATACTGTGGATCCTAAACGACAAACCATGATTTATAYCTCAAGTGCCTGAAGAAGGAATGCATAGGACATGCTGCCATGGTAAAATGGATGGGAGAGGAGGAAGAAAAAACTCACACCAWAACTCAGCAGATGCATTTTCTGTTATTGTCTTTCTAGATCTTTTATTGGGTCAAGAAGGAAAAAAAGTATTATCAGAGAATAAGCTATGAAAAAATACAGCTTCCTCTATAATCATCAACCCTCTCCCAGGCATAAACTGACATTATGGGCCCCTAAAGAGACCCAGCAGTGCCCTCTGGTGATTCAGGTCAAATTTAGTGGTGTTACATGGGCAGGAAAAGGGACCCTACGGTGCACCTACAGAAGCTCCAGATAAAGGAGGAGGACTCTGTCACCTCTGCTGGGGAATAATTACAAAGGAGCACATTCAATCTGCATATATTTGTACTATGCTGCAAAATTTCTGCTACATTTACTTTGTTGGAGTGAATTAATATTTTATCTTCATTTGGGGATAAAAGAGTACCAACATACATCATGTCTGCAACTTGCCAGTCCCTTGGTGACACTAAGGAAGACAGTGGTAAATACAGCCATTTTAGAGGATGAGAAAAAGAGGAGATGCCTTTTCTTGGGGGCCTTTTATTACTTTTAAAGCTAAGAGATTCCCACAAGAACATGGCAGGTTCCCACAAGAACATGGTAGAGTAATGTGACTGAAATTAACTAAATGGAGCAGACTGGCACTATCTTTTGGTCCTTTGGTAAGTTTGGGATAATCAATGGAAAATAACAGCATGGGAAGCTCAGGCAACATTGCTGGTCTTGGTGGGAATCAAGTATTCAAAACCCACCCAAAACACCAAACTGTATGTCAACATCTACAGGTTAGATTCCCCAAATCAAAGCTCAAAAATATGTTCTTAAGGCATAACTAATTTATGTTCTTCATATACTGATATAATCACTTGTGTTTCATAGTTTTTAAACAAAATCACTCTGAGTTTCAATCTTCCTTCCATCCATTCTGTTATCCAATAGCTTCCCGCCATCTCTCTCATGTTCTTTTCTAAGTCCATATTATTCCTAGCACCTAACTCCCTGTTATTCCTTAATAATAAATATCTTTATTTGCATCAGCATATTTTTCTTCAAATGTGCCCCTCAAGAACATGCAATGTTTTCACTTTTGATCCATCAACATACCCCATACACTTACAGACCTGTTTTCCTACACTAAGCCTTTTGGTTTTGTTTCTTGACTATGCTGAGTTTTCTGAACCTATAATACAATTTATTTTTACAAGTACCATTGACTTTTACAGTGTGGCAAACATTCCAGCGTAATCTGATTTGTAACTCAATTTTGGTAACTGAAGTTTTATGGCAATCATTAAATATAAATCTAATATAGCAAATAATTATCATCTACAAAGTTCCTACTAGGTTCCTACTACCTTTTTCAAATCTATACAAAAAGTATCAATACAGCAGATTTGATGTCTTGCATACATTTTGATGCTGTAAGCCAAATGCRAAAATTGCCTTTCAAATATATTCTTCAGATGAACAGATTTAACTAAAACATAAAKGAAATGTTCAGAAACAGCAAAGAGAAAGTGAACAAAACTTTAAGACACTATTTTGTTGGGGCTTTTTAAAAATTTCAATAAATGTTAAGGTAATAGAATAAGAATCTTCTGCATACTTTGCATTCTCGCCTCCRAAACACGCTGGAATGGTGTTGCAGAACAATCAGTTAACTCGGACCATGTGGATCTTGCTTTTTCCCTCAAGGAATATAAAGCACAAGACAAGGAGTGTGTCACTCAGCTCCACTTCAACAGCTGCTCTTCCACTCCATTCTATGTCAGCTAATTTTTCTCCGTAGTCATTTTACTACTATCTCCTGTGCAATTGGCTTTTACATCTGCCCTAAAACGGCACAGAGGAGCAGCAGATGCATTACCACTGAGCATGATTTTAATTCTTATCTGGCTGCAAAGTGGGGTCAGAAGCAAACATTTTTTAACCTTATTTCTTTCCTAAAATACTATCACTCCYGCTAAACCATATTATATCCTAATTATCAACAGATTATTAGGGCATGAATAATACGTTGCTGAACTTCTGTTTCATTTCCCATAGCTTAAAATGTTTGCATTCTTCTGCTCCTCACAGGGAAAAGCAGCGCACACTGTCACGCACACAACTTGCTGATCTTTGTGCCACTTTGCAGTGCTGCCTGCTCGAAAAGCAAATTGCTAAATATTATAAGAGAATGAACACTTGTATTGCTAATAGATAATCACGCACAGCTTGCTGTTCTCACCATAATGGACATTTGGAATTCCTTTTTTCATTTGGTCTTTATGTTATTTTGGGTTAGTTTAACACCAATATTGCAAATTAAAGCCTCAATCTTATGATAGATCTGAAAAATCAACAAGTTACTGGAAAGATAACTCAGCAGTATTTATAAAGTTTTACTGTAGATATAAAAGTACATAAATGCCTACATATCCCCACTCCTACAAACAATGAACAAATGCTATCCAAAATACATTCWCACTTCAGAGGCAAGAAAATGTTTCTTTCATTTGAAAAATTAKTTTTATCAAATTACATACATACAGCTGAAGAGAATGAAAGATTTCCTTGATGACAAACTGGGGAAGATAATGCTGTATGCAGCAAAAATTGTTGTTTGGTATCATTTTAATAGTCTCAATTGCAGTAGAAATCAGAAARCATATTTTCATCAAAATAAAAAAAATCAAACCACCACTGGCTATATCTAAAAGATTGCAAAGTATTGTCACTCTGTGCTTAACGAAGTTAATGTTGCACACGCTAACCTGTATCAGCGTGTTTAAAACAACGTGGCATTAAGCGAGCCTATRGTGTAACTATAACACTGACTTTGTACTTGTAAACATCCTTTCCACTCCGAGCCCTTTGGGACACTCAAAGAATGCACTGAATGAGCTASTTGGAATAAATAAAGAACACTCAACACTCTAACACTTTAGCTGATTAAAAAACGTTTCAACTGTTCCACTAGTTGCCTGGAAATGGCCATTTAAAAAACGCTGCTGCGGCAATAGCAAACCTTTATTAATTCCTTATTTTTGGATTTTACTGCATGCAGCTTTTTAAAAATAAACTTTCAATCCAACCAGTTCAGGACTGAAAATTTAGTACTCTGCAGTGAACCACACAAAATTATGGAAAAAAAGGATGAGATTCCTTGGCGGGGGGGGGGGGGGGGGGGGGGGGGGGGGGGGGGGGGCATGGTGGCAGGTTTTGGTACTTTCTCACAGAAACCAGTGAACTCTAGCAATAAAATTAACTCAAGTGACATTACATAAACTAAATGCAAACATGCTGAGCTTTAACAAAAATCACCTTTAATTCACTTGCACATATCAGCTACATGACTTTATTCAAAAGTTGGGAGTAACATGCTGAACTTTAAAATATTTAAATGGATTTTAAAACTGTGTAGCTACACTTACATAAGAATTCACTTATAAATAAGCATTGAATCTCTATTTGGCAGTAAGATGAATTTCTAGAAAACCTGTGACTACAGGTGCATTTGCAAAATCATGAGATATAATTACTCTAAAAGTGCATTTCCTTTCAAATTATCTGTTTAAGGACATCAGCACCTACCTTGCAATAAATTATTTTGCTTGAGTACCAAGCAAGCAAAAGCAAGTTGAACTCTAAGACCTCAGAGTCAACCAGAAAAAAAAAAATCAAAACTGCTTTCTATATAAAATGCTTTCCCTACCTCCACYGTGTGTTCTAACTATATCCATATGGGGGCAGTAATGTTAAAGAAAATAAAACACCTTAAAGCAGTCACCTTAATTAATTTGTTCACAGACCATTTCTTAAACACAAGGTTCCAATACTAAAAATCTCATCCAGAGCCTAAATCTATTTGTTGGTGTATTTAATCACCCACATTATCAATAATCTGCTACTATTTTTGTAATTACTCAATATAAAGCAATGCCTACAGTGCAGCACTGTCCCAAGATAAGCAGCAGATGGGAGGAACTCGTTTGTCCACAATAGTTGCAGACACAAGATGCTGAAACAGGCATTATGGATTCTCACCAGAGTAACACTTCCTGCATTAGAACTTCACCTCAACCTAAACTATTCTGTCAGGGCAGCTGCCATCCCCCTCCATGGAGCAGCTGCARTCTTGGTGGGATAACCTTTCCCTGGACATTCAGAGCAGCAGCTCCTGCCTTGAATTGAAGCTGGCCTGAATCAACAGCCCTGTCAGACTCCCAGGAGAATGTCCTTTCAACCTCCCTTCTGTATCCCTTAGGCAGACTCCTAAACTAGCTACAAAATACCACCATCATCAGTGCCTATGCAAAAAGCCAGTTCTTCCCCAACTTTTCCACAAAACTAGATTAAATCATCACCAGTTATTCAATGGCCGCCTGGATACAGAGGTAATCTGCAGGGTAGAGGTCATTTAGCRTTAGATGAAAGGCTGGAGGGAACATAGCAAACAGCTCCATAATTTATTAGAAGAGAGAGAGCAGGAATAGGCTATGGAAGCATAAATGTTTACAATGTTCCATAGAAAATCCCCCAACAAAAACCAAACCCCAGAAAATATGCCAAACATACAATGATCATYACCCTCTTCCCCTCACTAAAACTTCCCATTACAGTCCCCTAAAGAGCCTTCTGACTTTCCCAACACAACAGCTTTCTATCTTTTGTGGCAAAAGGATTGGGGGACACACCTGTATGAAAATAGGCCCTCTGCAATGCAGCAGCCTCCATACCACTCACAAGTTTGAAAACCCAGAAGTTCAACCCAAGTTGCAATGCAATCAAAAGAAATAAATAGGAAGTTTCTTTTGTGTTGAAGATTCAATGACAACTACTTAATAACTAAAACAGAAAAACACATTCAGAACTTAATGAGATCAACAGAACTCCAAACAGCTACTTGGAGACAAAGATTATATAAGCAGGTTATAAAACAACGTTATTTAGTTGGCTCTAAATGCCATCATCCAAGGTGKTATAACATTTTGAGTCTGAGTTGATTACCATAAACCTTAACATATCCTAAACACCAGCATTTAAGGTGCAAAGTGAAGGATGTTTGCATCTAATTCTGCAAAACTGAGTGGAAGCCTCCTTGCTTCCAACTGTGCATATACATTTCAGGATGAAAACAGCCATTCCCATTACCCTTCAATGACAGAAAACCCATTTCTCCCTCACTCTGAACTTTCCAAGGCCAACTTTATCATCTCTTCACTTCACAATCTACACCATCCTCTCCTGCAGCTCATCCAGCCACTATTTAAAAAAACTTCACAAACATTTATTCACAGATTTTACTTCTGTTTATTCTCAAAAAATCAATAGAGCAGAAGGAAACAGRAAAGTAACTAAAAATTAGAGTACTTTGAACTGTAAAATAAAAAATATAAATCTGAGTTCAAGAATGATTCAGTTATTTTTAAATACTAATTTCATCTCAGGACTCAAAATCCCAAACACCACTTAAGTCCCACTACACTGGGAAACATGCATACACATTCTACAAAATACAGTAGTTGTTACAAATATGMAGCAATTGCATAAAACTTTTTGGTATCAAAAAGATGTGCCTGCTGACCTCCCAGAAACTTTGAAAAAGAGAGCAATTTACTTCACTACACAAGAATACAGAAGTCAAAGTTTGAAACCCAGATTTGAAAAATTCTAATGAGGTCTGCAAAATGACATGCATGCACCACTTTTGAGGGAAGAAGGGACTGTATGAGGACTAAAGAGACCCTTACTTAGGAGAGCATGACAGCCTTGAAGTAGTTTTCTGGGGTAAGGAAAGCCTTATTATCTGTGTCTGATCATTAGCTCATGGAACAGACACTTTCCTCTATAAAGGGCAGAAAAGGGTCAGAGCCACAGAGCATGTCTAGTGATTATGGTGATGGCTATCATGCCAGCTGACAGCTGGGGGAATTGTGGGGTGCATTACACATGAAGCTGACTTTATGGCTGCAAAGATATCAGCTTTCTTCATAATTTGGAACTAACAGGGAGTTTCCTCTTAAGGCAGATGGATTTTTCTGGCCATTTGAGAAAGATCTTGGTTGTTAATGCTAAGAACTGGTACAAAGAGAGAGAATGCTAACAACTGTCTTAATTGCACTTCTGACCAGAATACCCATAGAGATCTAGACTACAGAGCTACTGTATCAGATAAAATCTTTCCCCAGACATTTGTTTGTCCTGCTCAATCAGGATTTCTCAGATAAACATTTTGGATATAACACTAGCAATTCAGATTCTATTTATGAAAAGACGTGTTGAAAGACTTTGGTTTGGAAAAGCAAACATGAAACATCCCTGGTGCACAAGTTCATACTGAAAGAAAGAAATCTCARTATATACTAATCCTTGTGTGCATATGAGGGTCCTGGTAAAAACTCAGGAGCACTAACTTCTCCACCAAAATCAACAAGATATTGTGTTCTCCTTAAGTAATAGAGCAATGTAAAAACATTTTCCAGGTACTGTTCTTGTGTTTCTGTTAGTAACTGTTATCAGGGCTAAGCATTAAAAAAGAAAAAATTAAAAACTGAGGAAAAAAAAAAAAGGTTCAAATAAAATATTTTAGCACATTTACTTTTTAAGTCATTGAATCTAGTTCCCTGACTACAAGAAAACTAACACACGTAATCCATTTTTCCCTACTGGGTTGCAAAGCTTGCTGTTACCTAAATGACAGCATAGTCAGAGTTTAACAACAATTGTAAGCACACTGCAGCAAATAAATCAATCCTGTACTCCACAGGCTGTAAATCAGGCTATTATAAAACTTACAGCCTAACCAGAGTGGAACATAGGGTGATTTTTTTTTTTTCACCTCTGATCCTTGTCAGACATTCCTATTTATTTTAGAAGACATAGAGGGCTTCCACTCTCTCAAAGGGATAGGATTAAATGATCTTTAATTTTGCTAATTATCCAATCAGGTCACATTTRCATTTAAGTTCTGACACTGACAGTGGATGTAACCAACCTGTGTGCTCGTAACCACAGCACCTGTAATATTCACAGTAATGAGAGCATCACCTTTTCACTGACAACTAATCACATCAGCAACAACAAATCTATGGTATTAGATACTGACCTGACTATTCTCTTCAAATGAAATAGCCAATATAAAGTTCAGGACTGAGAGAAAATAGCATCTGTATATACATACTTACATACATGCATACATKTGGGCATATATGTACTCGGTCAAACTTTTTGTCTCCTCTACYTCTTCATCAACCCCCACTAAATCAGTCTAGTATCCACCTGTTTTTTATTACATAGTTAAACAATTACATACATCCCAAAAGACATGAAAAGATTTCACTTGCATCAAACTACCAGTTCAGATTGCACTACCTTTTATCTGTAGAGGAAAGCCTTTACAGGCTTCAGTTTTACAGATGAAATCCATTACTCATGTCAGATAATTATGTATCATATCATTTATTTATTTAGGCTTGATTTTCTTTCTGAGCACCCCAGATTGTTTTTTATTTATTTTTTTGTTTTTTTTGGCAGTCAGGGTGGCTATCATCTTAGGTATCAAGCACCTGTAAGACACAACTCCTGCCTCTTCAAATACCACGTATGGACAGGAGGCTTTCCTGCYGTAGCAACAGGAACACATGCACACACAGTATATATACATGATCTACATCTTCACACACAGATACTGGCTAAATCAACATTTAGTTTCTTTTGAAGAGTTCAGATTCAGTACTAAAACCCAAAATGTTTTCATAATGTGATGTTTGAAACACCACGGTTACGTGGACCAAGTCCATTAGTACCAAGCAGAAAAGACAGATGACCGTTGAGCTTTACTCTGAATGTGCCAGTGGTTACTTGAAAACTGTCAGGGGAGACTTAACCACCCATTTGCTGACCTCTCCTCGCTACAGAAGCAGAAAGGCTGATTGAGTGACCTAAAAAAACAAACCCTTTTCCAATTCTTGCCTGTGTGATAGCTGATAGGGTCACAAAAGAATTTTTGAGGAGTTCCAATGCAGATGGGGAAACGCAATGCATAATGACAACATAAGAAGAATAAAGAAATTATTGAAAACAAAAGACAAGTAGGAGATTGGCCAGTCTTTGCCATTTCAAAGAAAATTATCTTTTTTCGCCATTTGGACATCTTGCTGACGGCAGATAACCAAAATGCATCTTTTAAATAGTATTATTATAAAAAAAAAATTGACTAGTTACAATCTCACAAAATATTTGTTGAGAAAACATGTACCGTTTCATTTATAGAGACTTAATAATTGTTGAGGTTTCCATTGTCACAATGAATTAACTTTCAGAGCAATTCAGCAAAATAATAGATAGCAAGTTTGAAATCCTTTGCAGGTTGTAACAGCACTTTCCAATAATACTATTACAATTAAGAATGTGTTGTCACTGCTACTTAAGACAAAACAGCATGAGGATTTATACTTCCAGCTTTCAAATTAAAATTTTATAGGAACTAAGTTATATTTAGCATTCCCATTCTTTTCTGGCCACAAAAAGTTGTGATCAGGTCAAGTAGCTTGTTGCAATAATGTAATCAGGTTTTGCATATTTTATTATAAATCTTATTTTAAAAATAATATAAATAATTGTAACCTGAATGTACACAAGTCTATGGGACCTGATGAGATGCATCCCAGAGTCGTAAGGGAATTGGCTGATGTAGCTGTCAAGCCACTCTAACGGTATTTGAAATTCAGGGTAGTCAGATGCAGAAAGGGGTAGAAAGGAGGACCCCCTGGGAACTACCGACCTCTCAAACTCAGCTCTGTGCCCGGGAAAATCATGGGACACATCCTTCTAGAAGCTGTGCTAAGGCACACTGAGAACAGGGGACAGCCAGCACAGTGTCACCAAGGGCAAGTTCTGCCTGACCAAACTAGTGGCCTTCCATGATGGAGTGAATCCATCAATGGATATGGGAAGGGCTACAGGTGTCATTTACCTGGACTGTCATACAGCCTTTGATATCCTGCTCTCTAAATTAGACAGAGATGGATTTGATGAGTGGACTGGTCGATGGATAAGAAAGTGGATGGGCAGCTGAATCCATTGGGTCATGGTCAATGGCTCTGAGTCCTGTGGATATCATGACAAGTGGTGTTAGGAGCAGCGTTATTCAATACTTTCATTAATGACAGACAAAAGGATCGAGAGCACTCTCAGCAGATTTGCAGATGACTCCAAGCTGAGTGGTGAGATTGACACACCTGAAGGAAGGGATCCATCCAGAGGGATCTGGACAGCTTGAGAAGGGGGTCCATGGGAATCTCATGAGGTTTAACAAGGCCAAGWGCTGGTGCTGCACTTGGGTTGGGGCAACCTCCAGTATGAACACAGGCTGGGGATGAACAGATCAAGAGTAGCCCTGCCAAGAAGAACCTGGGGCTGCCAGTGGATGACAGGCTGGACATGACCCAGCAATGCACACTGGCATCAAAGCTGCATGGGCAGCAGGGCCAAGGAGGGGATTCTGCCCCTTTACTCTTCTCTGGTAAGAGCCCACCTGCAGAGCTGCATCCAACTCTGGCATCCTCAGCACAGGAAGGACATGGACCTGTTGGAGTGAGTCCAGAGGAGGGACACCAAGACGATAAGAGAGATGGGGCATTTCTCATACAAGAAAACGCTGAGAGAATTGAGTTAGTTCAGTCTGAAGAAGAGAAGGATTCAGAGTGACCTAATCATAGGTTTCTAGCTCCTGAGTGTAGCCAACAAGAAAGATGGAGTGGCACTTTTTACAAGAGCATGTAGTGACAGGACAACGGGGGATGGATTCAWATTTTGAAAGAGTAGGTTTASATTAGGTAAGAAGGGAATTCTTTGCTCCGAGTGTGGTGAGGCACTGGAACAGATTGCCCAGAGAAGTTGTGGATRGCCAGACCCAAGAAGCATTCAAGGCCAGGCTGGATTGAGCTTTGAGCAACTTGGTGTAGTGAAAGGTGTCCCTGCCCATGAGAGGGGGATTGGAACTAGATCACCTTGGGGTATCTTCCAAGTCAAAGCATTCCATGACTGTCAGTTCCCAGTATTGCAAAAACACTGAAAGAAGCCTGCCCTACAGTCTGCACTTCTAATACATACAGCTAGTAGATCTTTCACAGTAATTTTGTCAATAGATTCCCAACCACTAAGTAGAACTTCCTTTTTCTTATTTCAGTTACATAAAACATTTCTTCTTATGACAGTAAGACTATTACTAAAGAACTTCATTTATTTTTAGATCATTCTCTTTTCAGTCTGTCTTCTTTACTATATGTACTTAGGATTYTCTCCATCTCAGTCTTGCAAACAACAGCTTAAAGTAAAAAATTGCTCAAATAAACCAACTAAACAACTCCTGTGGAAACCTCTCAAGATAAGAACGTCTAGTGCGGTGCTCAGGAGGATGCGATCACTTTCTAATTTTGGTAAAGTATGACAAACTTCTCACTCTATCMAAAACTCACCCTCCTGTCACCAATTTAAAGCACTGCTCTAACCCTGCTAATGCTATCGGTGCAGCTACTGATTGCACTCCTCMACACAGCAACAAAAAGCCAACTACTTTCTCCTTGTGAGACCTCAMAGAAAAAGAAACAAATAAATATGCAGCAGAGAAAGCAAAGCTTGGTAAGAAAGGTGTTAACTAAGGACATAGCTGTCAAGGAACTGTGCCACAGATAAATTAGCAGCATAACCTAATTAGACTGTAGTGACAGTTCTAAAGCCCTAATTCCTGTTCTTTATCAGGTGAAGACAGATCTATGTCTTTGACATTTTAAGCAAGTGTTCTGATATTGGGTTATCAACCCAAGAAACAGAGAGAGCAAACCAACCAGCAGCTAAGTGACCCTTTCAGCAGCAGCCACATAGTATGAGAGTGGTAACAGCTTCACAAAACCCAGCTATTTYTACTTACTTAATACTTGAATTATGGGATTATGGTAGAGAAATACTCTCTATCATTTAGAGATCCTAACATTTAGGATTTTTCCAATAAATAAAAGGGAAAAAGAACCTACAAATCAGTAYATTAGGTTTAAGTTTTAACTTAAATTCTCTCTCAAACATGAAATGAGTGAGAAGAGGCCCTGAATTCTAACAGTCTAAAAAATAATTGTTTCAGTTCTAGTTCCCTGCATATTTTCCATTGCAGWGTACTAAAAACAAAACAAACAAAAATACACCAAAGTTTTGAAAGCCATTTAATGGAATCTCTGCTTCACTAACAGGATAAAGAAAAGCAGCTGAGCAATTTTTTTAATCCACATTTTAAGATTAAATATTTATGGAAGAATGATCATTTTGCTCCTGTGATACCACAGTCATAGTTCATGTGATTGAGCAACAAATACCTTCCAGAAATTCATGCTCTTTTAAACAAAACATTGAAGCAGATCTGTATAAATAGTATTAATATATTAAACTCYTCAAATGTCAGTCACAAGATTAAGTATTTGTCACAACTTTATCCTAACTTCCCAAGCTTGAGCATTCAGATAATTAATTTTCAGTGTTTGCTTYCTAGATTTCAGAGGTAATGTAACTTGACAGTTTCTGCAAGTTTCTTGCTAGCCCAAACTCTTTTAAAACTTTCTAATGCATTTATTTTCTTTTTAAAAGGTATTTATGATATCCATCAGGTAAAAATATCATGATCACTAGACTTAAAGGGGCAGAAGGGGACAGCACAGTAGAAAAAGGTAAAATACTAAAAACTTTCCTTTTATGAGGTTCCTGGCATCACGTGCAGACTGATTCAGCTTTGCTGAGCTAGGCATCCAACCCCTACTGTCATTAGACTTCCTCTGCTCTGTTCTGACCCCAAATCCTACCAGGTTCATAACCTTTTCAGCACACAAATATAAATTTTACTAGTATTGGCATAAAATAACCCTGTTGAAAAGTTTAAAAATATTGAAGAAAGGCTCTTGCTATGAACAGCTGAAGAACCGGTGTTTAGTTTCTTGGAAAATGATTCATTCCTGAGTCTTGAAGTGTATATGTAGGGACTTTCTGGGTCTTCTCCAAGTCCTAGTGCTCAGGAGAGTGCATGAGCTCTAACACTTCCAAAAGCTTCCCACGACTTCAWGCACATGTTAGGGTCAAACACATGTGCTGAGGACCATGGAGAGTGTGAATCAAGAACCCTAAACTTGACAGMGTGGATATACTGTAGCACTGCTTAAGAATCAAGTTAAACATTTGTTTGTTTGTTTGCTTGTTTGTTTCAAAGAGAACAGACTTACAAGCCGCACAAGCTGCACTTTTTGCAAATGATGCAACACTATCTAAATCACCAATTAAATTTCATGTGAGTGGAACTTTTACCTCAAATCACTGAAGATTTGCTGAAGTGGCTTCATTAGTAAATACCACACTTAGAACTATATTAAATGAGACTATGGGCCAGAAATCAACTGTTGGATGACTTTTGCTTTCAGGCTTCTATTCTCACAACAAGATTTATCATCCAGTTTTAAACCAGACTACACAACTTTCAATCCTGGACAGACATTAAAAAGTCATATTAGCTGAAGGTTTATATGTTTTACTGGTCAAAAGCATCTTCTTTCATTCCACTGAGGTAGAAGTAAATATATAAATACAGTCTGCTTATGTCTTATTCATGCAGCAATTTACATTCTATGATTCTGTTTTGAAAAACTGATCTATCACTGACCCTTTGATAACAGAGTTTAGTTATGCAATTTATATTTTTCTTACATTTTGGCATAGTTCAAACAATAAATATACCTTTATAAAAAATGTGAAGCACAACCTCTCAAAGTCCCATCTGTAATCACTATTCTTTGCTTTTCTTCAAGCAGAGCATGGAWTAATTCTTCGAAAGAGATGGCAAAATGCATGATCCATATCTGCTTATTTCATTTCTGTCATTTTAAGAGCAACTAGCTGAAGTTTTACTTCAAATTTACATTAAAACACAATTACACAGATAAATTATCACTAGTAATAAAAATATTCTAAATAAGCAATCTTGCAAGCTAAGAACCTCAACAGACATTTGATGTACCACTCTACTGGAAGCTAAAAGGTGGTTTATTGTCCTGCATTTTATAATCACAAAATAAAAGTGAACTTGATTAAGGACTCACTCCACATTGSAATGACTGAGAATTCATTTATGTTTAAAATACACAAGTATTTTTAAAAAAATAACTAAAGAAAAATAGAATAACCATAAGAATACTCTCATTTTTAGCTTGTGATTCTAAGGCCTGGCTGTACAATACTTGGAGTTGCCACTATACACTCTTAATTTCCAACACTACAGTGCTCTTACATAACTGTCAGAAAAAGCTGTCACATTAAGCTCACCTTCCGTTTTTTTAGTGGAGGGAGGAACAGAAACTAAACTAGTTAGTACTAATGAGTACCCAATCAGTAAATTTTCTGTGCTCCAGGAATTAATATTGGTTGCATTCCATCAAAGAACAATATAACCTCTGAAGGTTCCTCCAGGCTGCTTCTCTCAAAACCACTGCCATCAGTTCATCTTGTCTACCTTTCAGCCAGCTTCTCATCCAGACTCTGTATTTTCATCATACACTAACAAAGGCACTTATCAATGGAGACATATGCAGCTACATGCCGTCACTGCAATGCAATCACTGTTCCATGAACCCGTATACAACATACTCAAMAGATGGTTAAAATTCAAATAGTTCAAGCCTTCATTTAAAAAACCTCTTCTAACTTTTACTATCAAACAGGCATAAAAAAACCCTCCTTTTGAAGTAACCCAAATGACCTGAAACAAGCATTGTGCATCTTACTAAGAGCACAACTGAAAGCCTACAAGAGTGGGGGCAATTGCAATTTTAGTCGTTACTGTGCATCTTGCCTGTATTTAATGTCAAACAATGTYCAAGGCAATCATYGGYATTAAGGTGCAYASTACTTTAAAATTTTCTCTTTATAGYAAGTACTACAGTATTCTACAGATTGAGAAGCTGGAAAAAAACTCTGAGGAAGAGTAGAAATTGTTCAATATTTGCTAACTTACCAGATAGGATTTCTATTGTAGAAATCTTTCAGTACCATGTACTAAGTGAGAGAGAGCAATAAATCAAGATCCATCTATTTAATTAATTAATTCAACTGAAAAGCAGGTGGCAGAACATCCCTGAATTAATTTCAAATGTAGCTGTTAAGTGCTTGAACATAACTTCTGAAAAAGCCTACATTTGGTTTTAGCATTACCAGTATTAGAAAAAACATTGATTTTTTTGAAAAACAATTTATAAATTGTTCTGACAATTACAATACACAACTCTTGAGTTTAATTTGCTCTATAATCACCATTCAAACTCATTTCATTCTGAAAAGCTCCAAAAGCCTGTTTCCTTATCAATATACACAGTTTATAAAGCTATCTCTTGAACAACTTTTTAAGAGCAAGATAAGACACTTCATTATTTAAAACAGGTAAATTACACAAGCCCACATAAATCATCACAACATGATATTTATTGTGCTACTGTTCATTCTAATAACATTTGACCAATCGAGGTAAGTATCTCACATTCCACTTTCTCTCAYTACCATTTTTACTGTACTCCATATACCCACTCCATAATTTATCTATAACTGGTATCAGTCAGCAATGCTATTACTACAAAGGCTACACCCTCTTTCAACCCTTCTTCTTTAGCCCCTATCCTCAGAAAAACCCAACACCCATATTTTTCCAGTGCTACAAAATTTTCTCAGTACTTTTTAAAAACTGAGAGTGATAATCTTGCTTGATCCACCACTGTTCTTTCATTTAACTTAGACACAAAGGTGAGAACGCAAATGTCAGCAAAGAGGCAAATTTGAGTTTGACCAGGCCTTGTCTACTATCAAACAGCTAAGATTATCTACTTTTAAAATTACCTCATGAGCAGTTTTCACAGTGCTTAGTTTATCATAGTCCTCACTGTCAATGTTTAGCAGTCATTTTTATTTCCTCAGATCTGGAGCAGCAGTTATTCCCAAAACAAGCCGCATCAATTCTCTGCAGTATCATTAATTGTTATTCTATATKGTGAAATCTCATGCAACTGGCCTGTTTGTATTTAAATCAGAAATACAAAAACTATCTTGTGGGAAAAAAAATACACCCCCCACTCTAAAAAAATATATTATCTGTTTCAAATCACAGTTACATATCTTTCTCTTGCTGTCACATTTCTAATAAATTTACAGGGAAAGGTTAAAGCCCTTCAGGTTAGCCATTCTCATGCTGCAGAACTTGCACACTGAGCAGTGAAGAGGATGAAGGGACCAAGTTCATTAAGGAGAAGTGATCAGATCAACATCTCAGACTGGCAGTTACGAGTGGGCTTTATTGCAACAAAAATAAATACATCTGCCTCACCAGAACTGAAATGGGCCCTCGACCAACAAACACCTCTCACAGAGAGCAASAAACAGCTCATCCATAGAAGTTTCCATTCCCTGAATGGCAAATTTGGTATCATGTCATGCCTGAACAATATAACTAATTAGCACTGCACTTGTATAAAAATTTAAACTGCCTGACTCCTCAGGAACAAATATTGAATACATTTTTCCCACCAAAGCAATTACCGATTCCAGGAACTGAAATTAGTTCAGTTACATGTTCCTCAAAGTACACTTTCTAAAAGAAAGCAAAGGTATGGCACAAGCAATCTTCCTCTTAAGAGAAAATCTCTTGATGCAAAACTAAAAAGTACACAACTTAGGAGAATATTTTGAAATAGGAATAATTTTTAAAACAGTGTTAAAACCACAGGGATGATACTCAACTTCGTTTCTTTCACCAAGACTTAATTAAAAGAAATTTATGTAGCTTAACTTCTAATTCCTTTCTTACATTCTTACTTCAAAGACAATTTTCCAGCAGAGATCCAACTGCTGGCTTAAAACAAACAAAAAAAAAATTCCAATGCTTTTATCTTCGCTACTGTCTGCAAGGATCTCCTCCAAAGCCCCAACTTTATGCATGTTTGAATCTTACATCCCATCCTGCATTCATTACTTCACCCCATTAACATTCCATGCAGAGAGCCCTTTGCTGGTTTTACGAGGCGAAACCACAGAACATCAGGTTAACAAAGCCCTGCAGAGAACGAGAACATTCCCCTCAGTAAAACTGTTCATCGGGAGTCTGTTTACATGGATCCGCAATGCCTTATTAGCAGTATAGCACTGGAGCAAAATTAGAAAGGTTGGAAATAARAATACAAGACTTATTTCTATACCTGTCAACAATACTGACCACTTTTTCTTCATCATTATTACTATTCCATCATATTGTTTATTAAATGAAATTTCAAACAATTAATATATCATCTCAGAACTTGTTTGTTTTACTCAGTTGGCTATAAGGTGGTAAAAGGAAAAGGCTTTATGTAGGACATGAACTGATTTTTTGTCAATTCTTCTGACTAACAATTATTATTACATTGCCACTTGTAATTCATTTCTTGATGTGGATGACTCAAATTTGTCTATATTCTCATACTCCGCATATAAAACAGTATTTTAAAAAAACAGTCTGGGTATGTTTTTCTGCAATCTGCCTCATTGTTATTTAACATAATTAAATAAAGRGGGTCAGACTCAATGGGGTTTTGCACAAACTAGTTTAGTGGCAGGTGAGGTTAGGACTTGATCTTTAATGCCCCTTACCAACCCAAACCATTATATGGCACCAAAAGGTAGTGGTTGTGAAACCTATATATGAATATTATTAATTTGATAATGAAACTATTATTAATGTGCAGATCAAAATTAGTGCAAGCACATATATATATATACCCAGAATAACACACAAGTACAGCATTTAGCCCTGCCTACAGGGCTTTAATTGAAGTCCAGAAGTTTCTTCCTATCTTGCAAACATACAGGAGTTCCTTGTGTATTTCAACAGGGCCACAACAAAGTCTGACTTAATTTTAGATTGAAAAAATATTACAAAAGTACATGGATTTATAGCTATCAAATAAATTTCACTCCTCTAGCAGGAGTGAAATTAATTAGTCAGTGCTTCACCCAGTTTGCAAAAAGGGASAAATTAGATGCTACCTTGATTTTGGTTTTAAGAAAGGATGAAAAGAAGAATCAGAAAACCAGATGTTAAATAAAGCAACGAAAAAGAAYGCTAAGGAAATAAAGTGATATACTTAAGGTTTGCATAAGATACAGCTGTTTACTTTTAAGTATTTTCTCGAGCTACTAAAACAAGATTACACGAATATAAGATTTTACTGATACATGATAGAGGGATTTTWAACTCACATAACAGTTAATTACATCTCAGCAAACTTTCCTTGTATCCTTTATATCTTCAAGTTACCATCACTAGAATAAAACTATTGCTGCCAAAGCATGTACATAAAAATGGTGATTTGGGGTGGTTAAGTTAGATGACTTACACTTTATCTAACAAACTTAAAAAAGAACAGAGTGGRAAACTATCTTGAAATTATGATTGCCACAGCAAAATTTAATTCAATGTCTATTTTTAATAACAGAAATCATTTACACATTTGTATACATCATTTTATTGTGGATTCAAGTACAAAACCTGCCACTTGGAATATCTCCCAACTAAGATCTTCTACATTTTCCAAAGGCCATTGAAGTTTATGAATGCAGCAATTCTAATGCTCAATTAGCTGGTTTCATATTGTACCATTTCTCACCAATTACCACGAAGGTGGTTCAAGTAAGAATTATTACATGAGTGCTTCCAATTAATTCTCATTGCAAATCCTACCAATAGCACTGATCAAATATCCCCCCACTCAAAAATTTTATTTATATGTGACACTACACAACTCTTCAGTAACTTGAAATCTCTACTTAGTAGCAACACATTGCTAAGCTGCTAATTTTACTTTTGTCTTAAAAAGAGAAAAAAAAAATCAACTTTATAAGGTCAAAAGTAAATAAGAGATGCCATTTTAAAAGGACATTACTGATAMAGTAGGAACTTAGAATAAGGACCATCTCCAGTAGGCAGCCAACTGTATTTAGAAATCACTACCAAATATATCCAAGGTCTGCAACGCAACTTGTTTGACCCCCAGTAAAAGGCCACCTCTTTCAGGCAATTGCTTGTTGTTGGTCCCTTGGGTGGTCCAAGACCTGGGTGGTCCAGTGAGTTCAGCTTGAATAGCTTAATTCAGTTTTTACTGTATTTRACTGTCTCACATCACATTTTATTCTTCTGGAGAAAGGATTCAAACTTTACTAAAACAAGAAACAGTCTCTTATTTAAATCTTGCTTCCCGAACATTARTACGAGTCTTATGGGAAAACTGTATCACAAAACCAAACCAAACAAACAACAAGCTCTTACACTACATCATTCCAAAATGAGATGAAGGACCCTAAGGACCCAAAACAATCCTGAATGCAACATCTGCACAGTAGTTTGAAATCTTTAAACATTAAGGCTACTATTCATGCTCTCACACCACAATTTCCAACATATCCACCTGACAGAACTGCTGTGAGCACCGTTTTTTTTTCTTGTTAGTGTGGGATGTAAGAAGGAACAGAGCGAGTCAGTGCAGGTGAGGTTGACTTCCACAGTTGCCTACATTGCTTCTGGCACCCGGCTGAGCTCTGCTTTGATTGTCATCCTGCACTTGACAGGCAATCTGTCGTGGTGTGAGCTTGTCTGAACAACACTGGCACGATGAAGCTTTTATTTTAAAACTGATTCTTAGGACTCTTACTATCCAGAAAACAAACACCAACAACACAAGTGCACCAAGTACCAATTCCTCACATTTATCCCTCTGAGAATGACAGCACTGCAGCTGGATACAGTTCACCACAACACCGATGCTTTCCAGTACTTCCCAGTTGAGAACTGTTCAATTGTTGTCCAATTGCTTTTGCTGGGCCCTACTACAAATTCAGTTTTCTCCTTCATTTTACCCATCACAGCAGTGTTACATTTTTTTCCCCTTTCCATGTTCTTATTCATTACTTATATTTGACATGAAAAATGTTCCACACAGTGATGCAAGCATTAATTGCAAAGTCTAAGCAGATAAAAATTCAAAGAATATTCCACTAACATTAATTTTGCAGACTTAAGGCAGACTCAAAAAAACCACTAGAAACACTAGATAGTACCAATAAACAATAAATAACCGAAACAAAATGAAAATAACTCAGGATGCTCATTATTACAAAAAAAAAAGAAACAAACCTCAAATAATTTTGATCAATTGAAGAATTTCAATTTGAATGGGAAGTGAGCCGGAAGCAGCATTGCTACAGTTTTTTCTACAATCAAAAATATGTTCTGAATTTTATAATGTACTTCCCCCTCCTTTTATAAACAGAAGTGATTACATCAGAGTGATTCTTTACATGGGGCAGAAAAATTATTATTAATGAAGGTCAGAAAGTTATGAAATATTCAAGAAACACACCAGCAAATGTTTCAACTACTATTATTATCTCCCAAGCTGCCTTCAGGAGGATTTAGCAATACTGCTACTAAACAAGTTTTTCATCAGTTTCCAACTGAGTCAATTTAACACCACATATTATAAAAGTCTACTCCATGCTTTTATTTATTCTTATCTTATTATTAATGGGCTAGATGTTACACCTTGTGTCAATTCATTACATTCTCTGGGAAGAGAAATGAACTATTATTGGTAAATAGATGATTCTTGAGGTATTGGACTAGGGGCTTAAAAACAACCACTGTCCTATTCTCCACCATATGCAATTCTCCTCCTTTTGGAGAAAAAAACCCAAGTTCACAGATATGAAATTTATACAATATACTTGCTTCATCAGAACTATTTAATATTTAAAATATAATTTCAGTATTTTAAATGCTTAAAAATAATAAGTATACTTATTTAATAAACTAATTCCTTCCTATCAGCATTAACACTGGTAAATTATGTGGTACCCAGAAGTTACCACATCAGCCCAGCAAAGACAGTGAGCAAGTCCAAGGCAGACATTGACCTGGGAGATTTTGTCTTTTCCTCTCCCAAGATCAGCCAGCCTGTGATATTTGAGGAGGTGAAAACCACCCCTAGAAAAACGTCTGTATTTGTCTCATTTAAATGTATTTTAATAGCTGTAGCAGACAAAAGCAATCCGTAATCTGAAAAGTGAAGAAGCACCAAATGGACAAAAGTCCTTCCTCGAGCCAAGGACAAGCTCCAAATATCTCCTGTGAAACTTCACTGAGGGATAGAAACAGCAAGGAAAAAAAAATCTTTAAATATACCTATGTCTTAAACAATAAACACATTTAAAAGCTTTCAGTTGTAGAATTCTGCTGCGCTATTGACTTTCATATGGAAAATATATGAGCAGCATACACAAAGCTGCTCAAATCATTTTGCTGTTAAACAAACAAGCACATGCCTGGAGGGGACAGAAGAAAGTAACTGGTCTCCTGATGATGAATTGCATTAACTTGATCTGGCTTGCCAAGCCAGTGAGCGGTGTGAATTTAATGGCAATTAGCCCAGATCAAAGCTGAAGTACCATGAACAAAGTAGGTAAAACTGACAACATCAGAGAATGGAAGCATATMATGAGTGACTGAAAAAAGAAATTACTTAGATTTATTTACAATGTTTGCAGCTGTTAATGAAAAAGGACAGATTCTTACAAAATGTTTGTTTTCAAAACAGTGTTACTGATTAAGCAGATTTCCTGGAGACTGCTTTCAGGGCAAATTGACAAAAAAACTGATAGTAAAGAAAAATATTCTGTAATAGCTTGTATTGTGGACACACTGGTCGGAATGGTATTTTCTCAAGAAATTAAACTGTGAGTCAAAACCATTCTTCCTCCTACCTGGCAACAATTTATCAGCCATTGAAAGAAACAGAAAAAATTCACAGGTGTCAGAAAGAGGCAGAAGAGGAGAGAATTCGTAAGTTTTACATTCAGTAGGTTTGGGGGATTATTAGTAATAAGAAAAATATTCCTGTCAATAAATCTACATGTCTTAATTAAGACTGACATTAAAAAAGCTATAAATTTTAAATGCATGTGAATGATCTGGAAAAAATAGCTTTAGTCTTTTTTTTTTATATTTTTTTTTTAGTTTAAGGAGACCTCCACCTCCACATAATATTAGTAGGAATTAAATTCCTATTTCATATATTTGATGTTTATAAAACCTACAACATGTTCACTAATACCTTACTGTTACGACCACAAAATTTCAGTCTTCATGTAATACCTTCTAGCTAAGAGTCTGAAAACATTCTTATGGCAATTCTCATTGCATTTCATATGGATGGTAACTTACATTTTTGCTACAGATGAAATGATACACAGAGAATTTAAATAATTAGCCAGAAGCAGCAAGTTAATAGAAGAAATTGGAATAAATAGAAGATAGTATTACAATCACTATCCTACTCTTTTAATACAGGTAAAATAATAAACAACAAAATCAAGTTGCAATCTGTTTGAATTAAGTGTATTGAAGCTAGGCTCAGAAAAATGGTCCAATAAACAACAATATATTTTTGACCACAAGCTGAAGGGTAAAGACCCAGCAGTTCTTTAGCAATTAGTCAGTGATGTTTATGAGGAATTTCCTTGAGCAAGGACTAAATTTCTTAGTCTAAGATCAAAGATAACTGGTGTTACGCAGTGCCCTAACTAGACCCAGATTCACACTTTCCATTACTTATTTACATTGATCTTATGACTATTTTYATAGATCCATCAGAATAAGTGTGCTTTTACTCTTTTACTTTAATATTTGTTTAATTAAGTTAATTAATTACAGGTTAACTGAAATGTCATACAAAAGACCTCACGCAGCTTTCAAAGTGTAGTGGGAATCCTAATCCTTTTTTTTTCCCTTTAACTAGCAGTAAGGATGAAGTCAATAAATTGTCAATTAATAACATACTTGCTTTGATGGCTTCTCAGTAATTTACTTTCATACCACTTCATAAATTTCTTAGGAAAACTTCTGGGATCACTGATACAGTACCTCTGCCATGGGAAAATTTCGTTTAAATCTGTTCTACTGCCAATACACCAATAAGACTAACAGGCTGATAATCCTCCCACACTACACTGTTTAGGTATACGCACTCAAGCAGCAAAAGTTTAATTTGTTCCGCTAATGGCACAGAAAACTACTCAAACTTATTCACCATATAAATCTGAACTTCAGTCTGCTCCTTTTTGTTATTCCTTGGGCAGAAAATTCAACCTATTGGATGCTTTGCAATGCAGACTATTTTATCTTTTCCTTGATCCAAAGCATAACAATAATAATGGACACTATCAGTTACTAAATATTAAACTGCACTTTGCTGAAGAAACATAGTAGAAAGCCTTAGAAAAGCCAGAATATTATTTGCATTGGCACACTGACATGGAAGGCACATTCTGCTCTTCTAAGTAGGTGTAATGTAATTCTGAAACTACTAAAAGCAGTAATGCTAGCTGCCTTGGACAYATTTCAAGTTGCCATACAATAGCTTTTGTTTAGAATTTCTAGTGGGATAACATGTACTTTATTAGGTACAGCCTACTTGTTTGGAAGATAATTTAATTTATAAAAGCACAGTAAGAACTTAAGTAAAGAAGCCATATAATGCTAAAAATACTGATTTTCTTTAAAATTGTGTTGAAAGCATTGATATTGGCTAATACAAACTAAAAGATCTGTTACATAAAAGATAACTTGGCATGCAAAATTAATTTTAAAGTGTTGCACATGTCAAATAGTCATGACAGGACAAGGCCAGGTGGAGTTCCTAAAAGATCTATGAAAAACTATGAGATTGTAAGATATTTTATTATTATCCTATCTTAGGAAGGAAAATCACTGGAAAGTAACAGGAAAAATTCACTACACACATATACTAAAATACACATTATATATTTTCAATCCCACATATATTAAGGTTTGTCCACATTTCCCTAAAAAAAAATGTCGATCACATTGCTCTGGCACTGACAGCAACTAGGTAGAATTTGTCAAAAAATAACAAGTGTTTGGCTAGTATTCTTCCTGAGGTATGAAGAACTAACTGGAGATTTTCCAAAGGGACTGAATTATGGATAAAGGAATTAAAGAAACTGGCCTCCTGTTACACTGGTAATCCTCTAGGAAACAAGAACATTTAGAGCTAAATATTTATATTTTCTCTCAAATTGTAGTTCTCCAATACATTTATAGGGCTACATCACACAATGCACCATGGATTACACCATCATTTTTCTAAGCGCTCCTCCCAAATCTCAACAATATTTTATTCACAGATACAATGAGTATAGAATTATACCTAAATACATGTATAGCTAAACTTGAAAATGTTTACGAAAGTTATACCAGCTGTCTGGTAAGTAATTATATATTCCCACTTTTTCCKACCCTAATTAAGAAATTGACTCTGGGCCTTCAAATTCTTATTGTGGCATTCCAGTTTAAGAAATTAAGGATATGAAAAGGGCTTTTGTCTCTCAAGAAAACAAAAGAAATTTTCTGAAAAACGGAAATTAGGTAGGACTGCAAGCTGGGTTAGTTTCACATTTTTACTAGTTAATTTTCTTTTTTCTATTTGCTACACTGTTTCTATTTCTCTATAGCAGCATCCTAAAAAGCCATCTAATGTTCCAGTGGTGGTGGGGGTCACAGCCCTGTGAGGTGTGAAMCCCAACCAACCATCCACAAAGACTAGGTCCAAGGCTCAGGAACACACAAACAGCAGTCCTCCATGCTGGCTGCAAAGTGTGAGCCAATAACCACCSCCAGCAAGAGAATTAAGGAAAATGAACATGCAGAGGTACCTCCACTACACACAAGTGGAAGAACTTTTTTGCCCCACATTGGTAAGCATGGCTGGAACTTGGATGTTGCTTTATTTCTGCAAAGCCAGGTCCAAAATGCTGCTGTAAATGAGTTCTGAGTTGCACTGGCTCCCACGCAGCAGAGTTCATTTGCAAGTGTTTCTATGGGGGGACCTCCCAGAAAATGAATGAAAAACATCTTGTTCCCTTAGCATTACCTCATGCTACTTTTGCACAAGTATGCTTCTTAATTACTAATTTCTTTGCTCTTAAGAACAAGTGTTTTGAAGTAACTTACTAGAGTTAATTCACATCTCAGTATAGAGATACCTTTTACTGGAGCTAGTTGAGCTGCTGCCATTTGAGAAGGGRTGAAAAACTGGCAGCTAAATCCAAACAGAGCCAAGCCACACTAAAGGCAACAAGAGCTGGTGCATACTTAGGGCAAACATCCCTCCACCGTACTCTTGCAGCAACCCAACAGAGAATCTCAGTGGAAAACAGCAATGCAAATCATTCCAAAATGCTCCACTTTACACAGTAGACTAAGATAAAACACTGTCCTCTGGTTATGCAGAATCATAGAATCATTTAGGTTGSAAAAGGCTTTTGAGMTCAGAGTCCAACCATCARCCTGGCACTGCCAAGTCTACCACTAAAYYATGTCCCTAAATTCCACATCTAGACAGCTTTTAAATGCTGTTAGAGACAGTGATTCAACCACTTCCTTGGGCAGCCTATTCCAATGCCTGACCATCTTTTCAGTGAATAATTTTTTCCTAATAACCAATTGAAACCTCTAGCACAACTTCAAGCCATTTCTTCTTGTCCTATCACTTGTCACTTGTGAGAAGAGATCAATCCCCACCTGCCTACTCCTTTCAGGCAGTTGTRGAGAGAAATAAGGGCTCCCCTGAGCCTCCTTCTCCCCCAGTCCCCTTGGATGGACCCCCTGTAGCTCCATAGATCTGTGTATTGTCTAAATTGTGTGGCAGGCCATTGACCATTCCCTCCTGGATTATGGGGGCTTCATTCTGCTCCCAACCCTGTTTTGCAGGTCAGGGGACTGGGTACCCAAAGAACAACYGGTCTTCTCATTAAAGACTGAGGCTTTAAGACATTAAGTACCCCAGCTTTTTCCTCATCTTTTGTCACTATGTTTTCCCCGGCATCCAATAACGCCTTTTGTTGCTGATGTATTTAAAGGAACATTTTTATTGTCCTTCATGGCAGTAGCCAGATAAAGTTCCAATTGGGCTTTAGCCCTTCTAATTTTTTCCCTTCATTTCCTCACAACATCTTTGCAGTCTTTGACCTTCTTCCCAAGGTCATAAGCTCTTTTTTCCCTGATTTGCAGCCAAAGCTTTCTGTTCAGCTGTTMGACACTTCCCCGTGAGCTCGTTTTTCTCAGCACACGGATACAGACTACCATGCCTTTAAGAGTTCCTTTTTAAATTATATTCAGCCTTGCTGAGCTCCTTTGTCCCTAAGCACAGTCTCCTCTCTTTCAACCAGTCTCCTAAGCAGGCCAAACTATGCTCTTGGAAGTCCAAAGAAGCAGCTCTGCTGCTCCCCCACCCCTTTACTTCTTCATTGACCAATCATTTCGTGATTGCTGTGCCCAAGGGACCTCCAACCATCACACCATCCACCAACCAATCCCTGTTCACAAACAACAGGTCCAGGCTGTGCCTTTCATGGTTTKCTTACTCACCAGCTGTGTCAAGAAGTTAACTTCCACACTCCAGGAGCCTCCTAGGCTGTTTCCTCTCTGATATATTGCATTTCCAGCAGACATCTGGTAAGCTGAAGTCTCTCATGAGAACAAGGGCCAGCAATTGTGAGACTTCTCYCAGCTGCTAYCAGAATATTTTATCTGCCCCTTCATTCTGCATGGGAGGTGTACAGAAGACTGCCACCAAGGCCTTGCTGTCCTTCTCTCTGACTTAACATAAACACTCACCCTACAGTCACCATCAAGCTTTAGACAATCAAAACACACCCCAATGTCCAGAGCTATTCCAATACTTCTCCTTCTTTGCCTATCCCTTGTGAAGGGTTTTTGACAATCCACTGCCACATTTCAGCTGAGCAAGTCATTCCATCATRTTTCCACAATGGCAATTATGTAATAGATTTCCTGCTGCACAATGGCTTCCAGCTCCTCCTRCTTGTTGCCCATGYTGCACACAYTGGAGTAAATGCACTACAGTGGGATAATTCATTACTGCCTTTTGGGGGGTGACAAAAGGGCGTTACAAGCCCTACTTCCTATGTAACCATTCTCAGKTGCTTCCATGGTTTCTAAAAATTCAATAACCCTYGTRTCTTTGCTGCCAGGTGGATTTCCATCCCCTACCTCCACTGAGGCGGCAGACCAAAGGAGCTTGCTACCACAGCATCCCTTAGACAGTAACATAGTGCCCCCAGGTTTCTCTGAAAATAAGACCGGTTTTATTCCTTTCCTCCTTCAAATCTAGTATAAATTGCTTTCATAAGACCTATGTCMAATAACTCTAGTAGGAATRCCTTGGAAAAARYATGAGYGAAGATTTTTAACCATCCTACTTYTACCTTTAAGGTGGATCATTCTTGCCTCTSCATTTTMCCAGTAMCAGGAAGGAAGCCACAATCTCTGARCTGGTRGCTTAATTTGCTGCCATTGTGTAGAAAACAGAATCCCCTTCAATCAGGATTTTGAGATAGTGGTTTTTCCAGGAAACAGACTGAAAGTACAAGTCATCTTAATTCTACTAGTAACAAAAAAAAGGAAAAAATTACTTGATCAATTACTGAATGATCCTTAATTAAGCACACTTGCAGTCTCACCAGCTGCTGTAAGACCATAAYGAACATTCCTGGATAGATACAACAGGGAATTCATTTTCTGCCTCCAAAGTGCAACACAAAGTTTACACTGCTTACAGGTGTTCCAACATGCAAAACTGGACGTTCCTGCTCTCACCCACTTCTTGTCACAAGAAGCTCTACAAGTCCTTCARTAAAATGGTCTTACTTCTATATTGTTATTTTGGGAAGTGTGGGAATACTTAAGAAACATCTTGCACTTCTAATCAAAAATCTGTGTTTCAAGTATAATGGGATGCACGTCTTTTGGAATTGTGCAAGAATTTGAAGAAAAAATTAAAGTCGAACAATTAATTTCCTAGATGTCTTTCTTTTCAAAGAAAACATGAAATCAAACTGTGAAGACAAGGAAGCTGGCAATGCCATAATCTGCAAAAGATGGTACAAACAGCAATATCCCCACAGTGCAAAGAGACAGAGATCCTTTTAACATACWTTTTTTACCAGCTTTTATACTCTTATGTCCTTACTGAGCACAAAGGTAGCATTTTTGGAAATGCTACCCACATATGCTTTATTTTAATATTTTACACATCTTTGGTATTATTATTCCCTCATTACCAGCACAATAACAGTTAGAGAAAAGTCTGTATATTTTAACAGAGCAAATAAGATCTTCAAATAAAGTTGGAATAATCCGCCAATAAAAGTGTGCAAAAAGCAGATAAGTATTCTGATTTTTGAGTCCTATATGTTCCAATTACTCTAGAAAGTAGAAAGTTTTGAACTGAGGATGTAATGACTATAATACTATGAACCTTGGTTAGCAATTAAATGATCACAACTCCCTTCAGACCGAAAATGTAGACAACAGCTAGTAGCTGACATCTCACTTCAACATTTTACAGCTGTGTTAAAGTAAAGACTCTRGACATTTGGATGCATGCATGCATCTTATTTTCCCAGGATTTCAAAGTCCACATCCAGGCTGCTGATCAGCCATTATAAATGAGTAATTCAAGTAGGGCATGACTGCTTCTTGTATTAACTTGATAAAGATGTTTCAGTCAAAGTGCATCAACAGTTGTGTTAAGTCATCCCTTTCACAGGCTTTTACTTTGCTTATGTTACCAGTGAAGAAAAAAAGAAGTATTATTGGCTTTAAATTATTACAGAARTCTTTACACTAAATATAATAATCATAGTAATTAAATTGTATTAGAGCTGTTTTGCAAAATATAAATATTCCTTAATTATTTCATTTTTAATTAAAAACAATTTAATCTACTGACTGCAACTTGCATTTAAGTTTTGTTTCATTAGTTTAGACATGCAACTGCTTAAAGGAAAACAGAAAATACCCATTTGTTTCCAGAAAATTACATTCTATCYGTAAGATTTTCCAAAAGTTGGTTTAAAACCACACTTCTAATACAATAGGGTCATTTTAAGCTTATCACTTAATAACAGATTTATTATAAAATATGTATGAAGGAAGTGTTTTGCAAAAGTTTTACTGCCTGAAAAATACGAATCCAGGGCTTGGGCTAATGCATCTTTCAAATAACACAAAGATAGTTTGAACATATTTCATTTTCTTGTATAAATCCTCAGGTCACAACCTGAAAGAAGCTTTACTGAATACTGAATTCTTTTTCTCTTATCACAGCAAGGACATAAGAGAGGTCAAAAGCATTGAAGAGAATTTGTATTCTCATTTCATTAATTYATTTCTATTGAATAGATGACCAAACATGAACATAGTTACACTAACAGTAAGAAATATGCTGTATATATAATTCATGCAAAGCTCAATGCATAACAGATGCACTTTAACAACTTCCACGTAAACTGGACATCTGACTCATTACATCTATGCCATGGACATTCAGAAATGATGGTCCATCATCATATGTGCTCCATAACCCTGCTCACTAATGTTGAGCCAGACACTGTATTTAATAATTCCTTATATTCAATCATATCTTCATTTCCTTTTCAAAGTATTGTTTCTATTTACAAAATTTCCATTATTTTTCCCACTTCAAGGGGGAAAAATTTCTATGGTAGCCAAGCCATTTGTAGTATTATACTTTAGATTGTGTTTACACAATATTTCCTTATGGTCAAATTATTTTTATTCCAAAAGTAAAACAAGTATAGGAACTTTTGAGGGCAGCATGAGATGGGAAGAGGCAGTCAGCCACTTATTTATTCAGATTATTATTCAGATGTCTAACATTAATTTTTAATATTATTCAGATAAACATTAATCTTCAAATTAAACTTTATTTTCATTTAGTGTTTGTATTGTATGATTAGAACATGGTCCTTTTTTTCCAATGGCATGACAGTTATCAATACTGAAAGAAGTTAAAAAGACATGGCTCAAACTCTGGTCAGCCCAACTCCTTTCACGTCCACCTTCCCAAAGGCAGAGGTTTATTTTTGCAAGATTTCTGGACATGAGGCAGTATAGTTAAAGATATTTCTTCAGCTTGGCACAAATCCCAAACGAGCAGCCCCAGAAGCTGTACAGTGACAGATGGTGAACATGGGCTAAAAGTGTAAGAGCTGGTAGATGCAGGSAAACTCTTACTGCAAGAGCTGAAATGTTTGGAACTCCCCATCCCTTCCATTCACGTTGTCAGAGGACCCATTCATTGCATAACCATGAAATGTTCTCATAAATTGGGAAAGTAGAACCCCAACATCATTTGCTATTCTGCAAATACACAGTTTTCTAAATCTCCTGTGGGAAAAATCACTTCTTTCCAGATCCARCTACTTCACCTTGAAAGTACATCAGAAATTAGGAATACACTTAGGAAAGCCAGACCATGCTTTAATATGCTGTGCTGCAAGTGGAACTCAGTATTAACAATTAGCAGCAGGAATGTGTTTGGATGGAAATTCAGGAGTCAGGTCAGCAAATTACTTTGCTCCAGCACATGTTTGTCTTAACTGAACTGGCTGCAGCACCAGGGCAACACTTAAAATCTTCTCTTTAAGACATTACTTCTGGAAAACAAACGGGTTTTCTTTTCCTTCTCAAAATGCCTTTTCCTCTACTGAAGAGTGAAAATCAGATTAAAATTAAGAATTAAAAATATTTAGCTATTTMATTAAACTATATATCCACTCTAATCCTATCACTGCATTTCTCAGAYAGATTTAGCATTCCACGTGATCCTGAGAATGTCAGGACAACCACAAATATACCGCATTGGTGTTTGAAGTGGYTGTACTTAAAATCTGTTATACAGAGATACTCAACATTAAAGGCTCACATTATATGGGTAAGCTAATTTTAGCTGTTAACTAGAACTGAAGTTACACAGTGTTTTCCTCTTATCAATTTTAAGTACTTCTGCCACTTTACACAAGTACATATTATGTATCTTGAACATATTAGTTCTATTTGASTGCACAGGTAAAATGAATCAGCTCATATAGCACAGGAGTGATTAAATAGTCTAAAGGTTACAAGTGAAGAATAGGTCCTGCAGTACTAATTTTTATATGGTTTGCAGATATCTGGTAAAAACAGAGATTGATATTTAGAAGTTCACAGCACGTGAGAAAAACAGAACTAATTTAAATATTTCCAAAGTTGTACACCTTAAAGACCATCTGTCTGTTCAAAATCATTTCAGTTTGGTGAGTGATAGGAGTCTGTCCTAGCTTGGGAGTCATCGCGGAGGTTTTCTAGTTGAATTAAAAATAATAAAATACCCAAAAAATTCTAATTTGCTTTATCTAATCCTGACTGTGGACTATTGTTTTCTACATAAAACTAACTATTCAGTCACTTGGTAATGGCCCAATTTTAATTGCTGACCACAACCGGCTATTTGTACCATCACAGGAAGGAATTTCTGTGGGAACTTCTGAACAGAAATGTTTGGGTAGAAAGAGACAATGTGGTTRAATATTCACTCTGAGTGCATCCTAAATCATAAAAATGAGACTATTAGTACATTTGTATTAAACTAGAATACTGGAATCTTGAGAATGACGTGTAGTTTTTTTTTAACTTGCTACAGAGCTGAACCATGAAAATTACTGAAAAAAATTTACATTAGGAGCAACTGTTTATATATATATTTAATAATAATTTCTGCATTAAAATTATGTATTTACTTTAGTGTTGTTTCTAATCAAATGTGCTATGATGTTATTTGCTTGTTACTAAAATTAAAAAAAAAAAAAACAACCWGAAGTTGATGTAGTCACAATGCATTTACCACCAGGAGTCTACTAATTTTCAGTCATATCTATTAAGTAATTCATTATAAAAAAAGTAACCATCTTATATGAATCACTTACATCACTAAAGAGGCAGTGAGAGCAATATAATTCAATTATAAAGCCTGGAAGTAGTTTAAACACTGTTTGAAAATAAACAGTTACAGTCCCTTATGCCCAAGTCTGGGAAGCGTCCAAATGGAAGCTAAAGATCCCATGGCATTTTTTCAAGTGGGAGGGAACTATCCCAATATGCTGGCCAACATATATTTTCGCAATTAAAAACAGATTTCAATGTCCAAAGCTACGTGTCAGCAATTGCAGAGAGCCCATACCTGTCACGTTTTCAAAACACTCTAAACCAACAATAAGTATCTAGTCACCTTGCTGAATAACACTTTTCCAGATGCCATAGGTGGAAAAGGTGAATGTATTTTCACAAATAAATGAAGCACAGATACATCAGCCTCTACTGTTATGAAAACAGAAATTATCATTTGAATCCATATGTAGATTTTTTTCCAATAACAGAAGTGTTAAATATGACTTTGGTGGCCATATGGAACACTTTGATACTGCCAGATTGTAAAGTGAACAGAAATCCTATGGAACACACATGCACAAAATAAAGGTAGCAGAAATACTCTCATATCTGCCATTCCCTGACTTCTACACATTTGATGAGTTAAAAGTTTAAAAAAAGGAAAGGCTTTTTAACAACTTTTTTTAGTTACTTTTACAGATTTTTTTAGGTTATGARCTGTTTAAAGAGAAGGTGGAGATAYTTCCTTTATGTACTTAAAAGCCTGCATACCTCATACTACCCACCATTCAAGGGCTCAGTTCTTTAGTTGCCAGTACTGAAACTCAAAGTCCTGTCCCAAGAAGTACAAGATCAACTACATTACCTACAGGCAGTTATCCTGCCTAACAGCATTGTTATCCAGAGTTAAAAGAAAAAAAGTAAGTCAGTCAATAAGTTTTTACAGATGAGATGAAGGGCTGTCCAGTTCCCTCAGTCAACGCTGTGCAACAGCTAAGGCTCCTGCATTCAGAGTTGAGCCCCCATCTTTATTGTGCAAGCTTTTTTCTTATTTTGTCATATTACCAAYCTGTTAGGTGATACTATTAAGAAAAAAAAAAAAACCTGGAGAAAAGCAAAAGTGCCTCTCTGACTAAAGATATTACTTGACTTCCACAGTGCAGCTGAACAGTACATCCTAAAGTCAGTCAGGATTGAAAGAAAACAATAAATATTTTCAGGGAACTTAAYTACAGAGGCTAACTTCCAAACAACTCACACCACAGTGCAGTTTTTCTCCTTTTTTATTTAATATAATTTTTTAAATAAGATTTTACAAATCTCAGAATCCTATTTAGTTACAATTCCACAATTCTRGAACACAAGTATTGCTGAAGGATTTATGGCATATTGAGAGAAGCTGACCGCAACAGTTGAAACAGATGAAAACACCTCTTCCCCCAAGAGGATTTGCAGAATTACTTGAGGGAAAGTTGAACAAGCTGTCTTATTTCTGCATTGTGCAATTACCTTTCTGTAACCAGAACTTACTGCCAATTGCCAGATTTATGCAACTCACTGGAAGCAGTCTTAATCTAGTTAGCATAGCATAGTCTGTTCCTCTCTGCTGCTACTCCCATGGACATGAAATCTACAGCTGCAGCCAGCAGAGGAACACACTGCACCTGAGGACAAGTTTGCTTCTCTTTTAGAATTAATACTAAGTGCTGGATCTTTGTAAGACAGTAGATGCAGTAGTGATTCAAGTCTGGAAATRTATTTGATATTTAACACGGATGTAGTGCACAACATATTGAGTGTAATGGCAGAGGATGGAGCACACGTGAACTGGTGAATGTTAAAAGAGGCTTTTACTTTCTCTTTCTTTGTAACTTGGCATTTACCATTGTTACCAACATGCTCTTCCCCCACCATTTTCCCTTCCTGAAATGCTCAGCAGTACCACCATCTGCTGTCCTTCCCTGAATTGTGGCTAAAGTTAAGATGTTTGCTACAATCAAYTAATTGCAAACTCCCCAGAGAAAAGTGGAGGGGAAATTGCATTACCACAAAATACTTTTGCCCACAAATTCTGTCAGAAAGAAAACTCCCAAATTTAGCCTTGCWGTTCAGGCAGTTGAATTTTGAAAACTACAGGATGTTGCCACAAAATTTCTTCTAAAAACATATACTTATCTGAATTTAAATCCGTCTTCCAAAATAAGACTACATGAAYACAGTGTTTTCAGTAACTCATACTATTAACATTCATGTTTTTCCAAGCCAARATATAAGAATAAACCAGATTTTAAAAGCAATTAAGAAGATATAAATGCTGTGCACTGCCTGAGCACAGTTCTCAAAAGACCAGAGTCCTGGCAACTATCATAATCCTTTTGAAATTGTGCATATTAAGATTAAAGATCACTTTGTTCCTCTATTCCCACAACTAGTTGGTATGGTAAAAAGATCAGTCTCCTAGTTTTATATKTAACATCTTTAACATTTGCTCTCCTTTCTGTGCATGTGATTAAATGTAACATTTTGAAATCCCAAAGTTCTGAGAAAAACATAAATCCTTGTCCACAGCTGCTGTTTGACTCTGGAAACACATGCATTTTCTTTTCAAGCATCTACCATCAAAAAGTCCCAAAGGACTTGAACTGGAGAACACCTGCATCTCTTCATTTAGTTCCAATAACAGAGTCTAAACTTCAAAATTACAAAAATAGATGCTATGTTCAGCTGCAGTTACATTCTCCCCCTAATTCCCGTGAACAAAAATGCTAAGAGCATGAAATCATTCAGGCAAGCTCTGTCATCGAGAGGATAAGATTTTTTGCACCAGAAGCCCAGTGGGAACTTGATAGAAAACTGGCAACAATTACAGATAAAGTACATAGTGAAATCYTCAGGGAGAGAAGAGGAAATGTAATAAGATAGATGGGTATAATTTTTACACATTTATGTCCAAACCACAAATGTGAATTGTCTTTAATTACTCCAATACACTAAGCATTTTTATTCATTCATTGTGTTAAATCTTTCCAAAAGACTTCAAATTAGTCTATGAATTCTCTTTTACTGGGRTTTTTAAAATTTATTTACTTACTAGCACAAGGAATCACTTAAATTAGATGAGAACTTAAAAAATATAATTGTTCCAGCTTGAAAATCCAGACTAATGTCCCTAGTCCAAGCAGTCAAAACAAAATTAAAAAATATGTCAATGACATGCTTTTTTAACTGCAAAAAAGGGGAAGTTAGGGGCATATGGAGGTGTATATGCATAAAACCAAACATATCTATAATCTCTCACCTCCTTTCTAATTAGTTCTAACAGATAAAAATCAGATGGTTTACAATAAGAAAAAAAGTTTATGTTACTGCTGGTACAACTTCTATGGCAATTTTTTCACACATGAAGATAYTATTTCTTCAGTTATTTTTTCCCTCTGGCATGGAAAGAGGGTAAATGGAGTGATCTTATCTAAATCAAAATACTGACAGAGGGAAAAGAATTCAAAAACTTTTGGAAGTTTGAGAAACATAACACTTAAACAAGAAATACCAACTTTTAAAAGGCTGAATGTTTGCTCTTCAGCCTTTATGCAGCTTTGACAAATTCGAGAAGCCTTCCCACTCTTACKTTGCTCCACTGGGTGTATAAATTTAACACATATGAGCATGATATTAATACAGGTATTTTTGTTTACTCCCTTATTTCACTGCTGCATTGTTGACTATTTAAGCTGATCTCAGAGAAAACATTAATAATTGTATTGYTTATTTTCATTCCTCTTGATTTATATGTAATAAAGCTGTCCCTACACTGGCCGTGCACGCACTCCCAATTATTCAATATGGCAAACCAAGCAGAGCGCAATCAGCTCACCTCATCTATTCAGCAGCTGCTCATAATTAACCGCTAACACCAGCGCTCATTTTGCAATCTCCCTCTTCTCTCAAAGGCCAGGTGAAACAAACAASGCCTGCAGTTGCTCCCAGGGTTAATAAAGCCAGGGTTACGTCARAAAAAGGGTAAGAAGACCTTCCCAAGCCCTGGGGTAATGGGATAATCTCCCTTCTTGTATTTATTTTATATGCTGCAGTTTAAAGACTGAGGAGTATATCTACTGATTTTTATGAGTACACATAGAGATACCTGGGGCAATTTTTCATATGGCAGAAGCATCCAAAAGTAAAATCACCAGCATTCAGACTCATACTTAAGGACTAAACCAAACCAAATTTACATTCTTTGTCCCTAAATACTTCCTTTATGGGCCATAGGTGGGCCCATTTTCCATTGTGATAATGACACTTCATGCATCAAACAGTAAAACACTCCTGAAGGGCAATCATCACTATATGCACTTGTTTTATACCCGTTATACATTGCACGTGCTACACATCACGTGCTTGAAATGCTGCCCTTCTTGAAAACAGAGCTTTCTCCTTCAATTGTCGTACTCAATGCGACAGTACTACTATACTGTATACTACTATACTCAATGCGACAGTACTACTATACTGTATACTATACAGTACTACTAGAACCACACTGTTTTTCCTCTTTCTCTCAACAGCTTAGGTGAAAGAGCAAAAAGGAAGACATTCATGTCAAATGCTTTCTCCCTTAAATGGTAAATACATCCTCAAACATTGTGGGTTCACATACAGACAAGCAGTAAAGGAAGTTATATAACCATCCTGATTACCCTGGATTATATGATTCAAGTGATACAGGACAGTACACAGTTGCTGATGAAACAAGGAGAGGAGAAGGAACAGTTCCCTACCTGTTCCCCAGGCAAATATGCCCTGATTTATTCAAGARGCTCATGCCATTTGCACAAGAGCCTCCTTAGCATTTTATATCCAAACAGCTGCTTTGATTTTTGACCAAATTGCTTTTCATTCAATTTTATGAATTAATTAGTCCAAATTCCTATTCCAGAGCATTATATAYAGCATTATTAGGAAAAATATCACAAACAGCCCCAATTCAATACTGCACAATTATCTCCAGTAACGCACCTTTAAAAAACCCTTTTAATCCCAAGGGATGAGTTTTYTCTGTGAAATTTTCCAGTACAGCTTTTTGAACTCCCAGAAGTGACTGCAACTGGCAGCAAATGCATTTTTATGCTCTCAAAGAATTCCATGTTTTCCSTATATGTAATTTTCACAGTCATAATGAAAATGATAGCCATATCTCCTGTATTAAATTGCTCCAGTTTCTTCAGCAAGTCCTTGAAAGCAAATGCTTTTATTTTGCTGATCCTTTGYATAGAACCCAAGACAACTGAAACATTAATTACTCTTGGTTTAATTTATATTTTAAAAAAATMATTTGCAGTATGCCATTCTTCCTGTTGACTAAGACCAAAGATTCAGCAAATCAGTCAGCTTTTTTCTCTCACCTGTCACTCCTCGCAGGTGCCACCTTACAGATCTAGAGGTGCAGARCTAGAGACTGAACATGCAGGTTAGTGACTGCCATTGAGTACACAGAATCACTACAATTGTCCTGAGACACTGAGGCAGTRGGTGAAGTGTCCAGAACACTTTCARCTCTCAAATCTAGAKGAATGTATGCCCATTCATSTAGAAAACAGGTACCCCAGATAATGGTCTATTACTTGTCAGTGCCTTAATTCTCACAGGCACCTCCTGTCCCAACCCATCAAGGACTCTCAACCATCTAAATGGACTATTCATAATACTGATGAGCAAAAATGTATGTGATCCTTGTAACCCATAACAAAAGTAGCTATTCTACACTATCCACATATCCTTTAAAATATAATTAATAGCCTAAGACAGAAATCAGAAAATTAAACCAAAAAAATCCTCAAAAATGGGAAGAAATGCAACTATTAATCATAGTAATAAATACTGTTGTTATGAAAATTTAAAAAGTATTTAAGGGAGACAACAGGTGCAATAGATTTTAACTTCTGTTTAAAAATAGATCTGAGTAATTCAGATATTATTGAATCTTGAACTGCTGTTTGGCAATGTTTTAAGGAGCAGGAACTGAARATAATTGTTACAAAAACACTGCTGTAAACATTACCAACATGATGCTCTCCAAGAAACACAGAAGTACAATCACTGAAAAAATAACCTAACAACTGCTGGARTACACAGTGTTTACAAATATTTACTCTGCATAAGAATCGAATGTTGCTTACATATGCACATAAAAATTGCAATGACAGTAATAAATTCATTGTTACTTTTCAGATTTATGACAGTCAAGAATCATTGCACAGGAAAATAATAAAAGAAAAAAGCACACTTGAAGTGTTCAAGTTACTTCTGTGTTTTGTAATATTGGGGTCAGCTAATTCTTTTGCTTTCCTTAACCTAGGTACTTTTGGGATTAGTTTTTTTTCCTCCATTTCATTCATGCCTAGCATGGCAATAGAACATGCTTTGAAAAACATGAAAACATGGTTTTAAAGAAGCACCACACTGACAGCAAAACCCAGTTCCATGTGTATTTCACAARCTGTATGAGTTATTTTAAACTAGACACATTTCAAAACTGTCAGTGTTGCTTAAAACAGACCAATGTTTTGTTTAAAGGCCACAGAAACTGTAAGAATCACATATTATTAAACTTCTCACTTAAGTCCACCAGAACACCAAATGTGATGAGGTCAGGTGTGTGCCCTGTAGTGTTTTAAAGACCCCTTAATTATTGTTAACAAATTTTATAATAAACAAATTCTTAATAAGAAATTATGCTGCAAATTTATATGTATCATTTAGAACTCAGTATGTCAACTTCTGTGTAAGAAGCCCAACCCAGTACCAGGAAGAAAGAGCTATTATTTTCAACATGGATCCTGCCTATCCTCCCTCCCCCTCCTAAAGTTGACAAAGGTTTCCATATAATTATTTTAAAAGGCAACCAAAGTTAATGAAGCATTCCTTATTGAAGAAGACATACATCAAAATGCAGCTTTTAGTTCCTTTGTCTCACAGTGAGCTAAAGTTATAATGTGTGCAGCGTGTGTAAAAGATACTTTGACATTTGGCACATTTTATATCAAGCCTCTCTTTTGAAAATCACATTGGATAGGAAAAATGTAATGTGATACTAGCTTAACAAGAGTTTTGTACTTACCAGAATTATGGCAGTAGTCCATATACTGTGGAATTTGGATTGTAAAGGCTACCAAATCTGGAGCTAAGAGAGATTCTGGCTTTCTACTCTCATTGAGCCATTTACTGCTGTGTAAGTCTCTGGTGTCAGAAGGGCCTTGAATTAAAGGAATCAGCTTCTCTTTTCCACCATCACCTACGATAAAGATTAGACTCCTTACAGCATTTAGTGTAACAAGATAGATTTTCAAGACAAACATTCAAAGTCCAAAGAGAACATCTATTAATTAACATTGTGAATACAGAACTAAAAGAGGAAATAGAGCAGTGTCATATAAACTACTAAACAGCCTACTTAGTGTTATCCTGTAAATGCCTTGAAATCCAGGAGGATTTCAAATAAAGTATCAACATTCTTTAAAATAGTAGTTTTCTTCCCAATTTTATAAAATTATCTATTTACACACCCCCAGGAACTCAACTGAAAGACACTCAAATTTTCAATGTTCTTGACATTAGCTGCTTTTATACATAAGACATCATAGACATTGATAAGCTCCCACATGCACTTCTAGAAAAATTCTATTAAAGAAGTAAAGGAACCATCAGAGCCCTCAAAAACTTCACAAGCAAAATACATACTTGTAGCATTAATGGAAAATGAGGCATTAAAAAAATCAAGAAGATACATTAAAATTATACTAAGAATAAAGCTAAATTAAAATGTTCCATATTTTTCCTGTTTCTTGAATGTTTCTAGATTAATATTTGTCTCAGCAGAAAAAATAAATCTATTTTTTTTTTATTCAGTGTAAAAATTGACTATACTGAGGCAAGACTGGATCATCATTACATACTTAATAATAACAAAAAAAACCCCAAAACAGAATACAAAAACCCCTCTCTGATTCATAGGAACAATGAGTAAATTCTTGTTTCAGTAACTCCCCTTGTAAAAAGCAAGGCCAATTCTCCTATACAGGCAATAAAGTTTTACATGGTCCAGCTGCACATACCTGGGGCTTTGGCACAAATTTTTATTGATCCCACGGTCCCAGAGGCACATTTGACCAATGATGTGCCGCAGTACTTCAATTCAACATTCTGGATTGAGCCCTCAAGAGTTGGCAGGGGATTCTTAGATTTCACACCTAATAAAAGAAAACTGCAAATGTACTAGCCTGTTGAATTTAAATATTTTTATATTCCTTCACCAAGGCATTTAAACTTAATTATATTTTAATTATCTACCTTAGATATTCTTACAGCATTTTTGTTGTGATTCACAGTTTTTAAATGAAAGCAAAAGAAAGCTGCATATGGGGTTTTTAATACAAACAGTTTTGCAYGAAATACACACAGATACTGGAAGGAAAACACACGACCACTTAGAAATTGAAATAATAAATATGCATATATATACACATAGATACAYTTTTGTTTTCACTTTATAACTGCCATGTCAACCATTCTCCTTCATAGTTTTATTACGACCATTTAATTTCATGATCTCAAAATGACTAAGTGTTTTCAGCTCTTACTTAGACAACAACATTTTACTCAGTAGCAGCGTAAAGCATTAAGTCCACGCAGCTGAGCGGTACAGAAGGCCAACGGCACACTTGCCATTTTTCAGCGGAAACCGGAGTTCAAATCTTGCCTTGGGTCACAAGTGGAAATAAGTTTTGGTGGTCTTTCCTCAGCCCCCATTTGTGAGCACCAGMAAACTACTGCAGCACTTGGAAGAAGTCAGTGCTATTGGCAGCCACTTCTGAAGAGCTGCCCAGAACTGCGGCAGAAGCACCAGGGGATCCTACAAGCCACGACTCAGATATGCTGGCAGAGCTTGAGGGCAGCCCCCCAAAACAGCCTCAGAGCACAGGGGGAGGAAGCCAACCCTCCAATTCCGTACAGCACTGCCTATCAGAAAAAAACACATAAATTCACTGGCAAATTAGAAATAAATAGTTTCAACACCTGTAAGAAGCATGAAAGGAAAAACTAACAGAAGTTGCCATTTTTTATGGTTCTTCTTTCCCCTCATGCAGAAGCGACTTGGAATTTGTCAGTTAAAACTGGCAAGCAGCTTGTTAATTATGCAAACATTAGTATAATTATGGAACCATTTCCTTGTGTATATAACATAGAATTTGTTCCAAAATCCATAACTATAGAAGGAAAGTATTATGGAATATCAGGTAAAAAAGCATTTTATACATATTTCAAGATTATTACACACATTAAAGGAAATTACTATATTATCTACAGAATTAATTAATTAGGTTTTTTACAAAATCTCTCCAAGACTTAACCCAAAGAACAACCTTTAATATATATTAACCAGTAAGGAAAAAAAACCTTAAAAAATTTATAGGAAACAGAAGATTACAATTAAACTTGGTAATTATGCTTAGTTCACTGTGCCTATTCCAGTTCCTAAACATTGAAGAGTATTTAGTAGTGCATCCAAAATCATTTAGCAAGCAATCTTCTTGACATATATTCAAGTTTTTTTCTGGTAGGACATTAAAATAATTTTGGAGTTAAAAAGTATTTTCAAAGATAGAAAGAAAGAAGGAGCATAAAAGGGACACACAGCACTTGGTAGAGCAGACTGCCATCTGAAAGTAGGKTCCACACTCTAGGTAAGCATTCTTATAAAAATTTAACCTGTCTTCAAGATATGTTCAGACTTTTCCTAATTTGTGACTCAGGAAGGCTTCAGGCTCAAAGAATGTTCACTGAAACACATTTCTGTGTTTCACTCCAACACCCCATCAGTTTTCAGTCTAGAAGACCAACTACAAGTTTGTCTTGAGAATAGACTGTCGTTCCCATTTTTGTTCARGGTAAGCCTCTTTTGAAGCTGAAAATCCCCTTTGTTCTAAGGCATGGTATCTGACCCAATGCAYTAATTTGTCAAAAGAAACTGGAGTATCTGTAGGTATTTCTGCCTCCTCATACTTTCTATAAACTTGTGCAAATATAGGCCATTGTGTTCAAGTAAGAAAAAAAAAAAGGAAAAAAAATATTTTCTCCATCTTCTGCTGATTCCAAAACAAAGATTATTAAATACTGTTAGAAGCAGCCAATATTACAGTTAAAGCATATCAAATTGAGGTCACAATTTGACCCCCATCTTTTAAGCCCTCTTAAAACTGGTAGCTTCTTGCAGTTTTCATTTTTCAGCAACTCTTTTAAGAATTAAATAACACAGTGTGATGTCCAATACCCTTCTCTCTCTTCCCCATGGAAGACTAAGTACTACTTTTAAAACTAAATAATTTCCACARTGGAGTCCACTTTTAGATGCATTACTCTGGACAACTTCTTTGCATTGAGACGAAAACTTTCCATATTACTTGACATGCATAACTTACATTTTAGCTTAGTATCCTATCTGAAAAAAAGGAACAAAGTACAGTGTGATCATTTATTATTATTATTTCCCTATTTCTTTCTGTTCACTCCTAGTCCCTCACCAAGTAACTTCTGGACTTACTGAATTTCAGCAACATATGACAACATTATCAAAGATACTTAGTTTCTATAACCTTCATGAAAACATGGTTGGATTAGGCCTGTTAACTGACCAGTCATCATATTCATGACAGTCAGGAAAGCGTTGCTCAAACAAGCCAATGAACAGCTTTTCACCCAGGCAGCAGTTAAGGATCATGATGAAAAGCCAGGAATGCTTAACAGCTTGGCCTTAAAGAAACCCACAAACCCTTAAGACATGGTCATATATAATTAATAGTTATATTCCAATGTATATGAAGAAGTAACTGGTGGTAGTATTATCCTATTATTTTTTCTGTTACAGGGATAGGCTAAACACTTCATCCATTGTATTCAGCTATTTGAAAAGAAAATAGAAAGTATTAGGAAAACATAGCATACTCATGCCCTTCCTTTTCTATGTTGCTTTCATGTCAAATGGCAACCTGCTTTCAGCTTCAACACTGATGACCACAGCACAGTAATCAAGAAGTTGCCAGAAAAAAATTCAAGTCGGGTTTCACAGCACTGGACTGATAGATATTCAAAAAACCTATTTATTAATTACTGAAATCCAATACAGAGAATACAATAACAAGCTKAGAATGTCCAACCAGACTTTCATTGCAAAGACAAAAATCACCTAAACATAAGGTGATTCCCCTCGCCAAGTCACAAAGCTTGTTCAAGTCACAGRAAGTTTAGAGACTTTAGTGAACCATTTCTAATGAATTGGTTTAATACAGGAGCCCATTTTCTTCAGCCTCTGAAAATTTTTTGGAAATTATGAACCATCTCTCATAAACTTGTCAAATTGGCAAGCTGCTCCATAGAGAAGAAAGAAGCCTTGTTTCCYACATATGCCTCTGGCTATCTGTAGTTTCCATCCCTGTAACTTTAGTTCCTCCCAAAGAGTCTCCTTATTTCTTTCATTGTRACAATATCATTATAAAATCAAAGTAACAATTGTTCACATAACTAAAATATTCCTTAAATACCCATTCCAGCAAACAAATGTTTCAGCAAGCAAAGACTAGGGCTTCCTTCCCTCCCCTCAGTGTTTATGAACTTTTTTTCAAATAATGTTTTAAGGGATTGATTGATTTGAACATGTTCAAATTCCTAGTTAAGAAATGTTCCATGCCTTTAAGTACTACCTCCAATTTTGTATGGAGACAAACAGACCACAACATTTTAATTAAGACATTAAATGTGAATATGAAGAGAAACAAGGAAAACCAAATCCATTGTTGCCAACAGCAAACATTATGCAAATTCATATCYTGCAAAATGAAGTATGAGAAAGGCTTATTTCTAAGGTGCAAGACAAGAGTAGAACTTGTGCTGTACCCATTTCCTTGAATCCCACTTGGACAAGCATTTACTTGACTTTGTTGCTCAGTCAAATTTGGGCAACGGGTTTTTTAAAGTACATATCACTTTTTCTTGACTTAATTTATTATTTTCACCAAGAACAGAGGAATCAAAGACTTTATGGAGAAAGAGATACACATGCCAGTCTCCATCAAATATAACTTACAGCTCCTTCCACGTAAGTTTTCTAGATGTGTGATTTTTTTCCTGGAAACATCTTGCCCATTGTAGAATGATTTGCAGTAAAACCCAAGTGTTTCCTTCACAATACATAGCCATGCATATACTTGGTGATCAAGCATAGCCTATTTGACTTGATTCAGACAGGATACATCAGGATACATCACATCACCAAACACTTAAAAAGTTGGTTTTTCCATACTGCAGAACCCAAAAATAGGCAGAAGTGTTTTTTAACCTAAAATCTACTACACCGTGACAATGTCCATCTTGCGCACACTGACTCACTTGAAGCCTGATAAGACATTCTGATCCAAACACATGTACAGAAATACTCTGCCATCAAGAAAGGTTTYCCAGTACTTTGAAAGAGGTATTCATATCCTCCCTCCTGCACTTTTGGGTATAGCTTTRGTCTATTCCATGTACATAATCCAACCACAGATTGCCCCAAGTTCCTGCATTCAGTGTCGTTCCATGTGCAAGCAGTGGGGAAACAAATACCTAAAGGCAGGTCACAACCTTGTCTTTACAGAGCAGCTCAGGACTTCTGCTAACAAGCTGAAAAATCTAAGCAATCATTTAGTTTAAGCCCTAATTACTGATTTTACCAATTAACATTTTTTACTAACCCATTTGTGGTAAGGTGAATTTGCAATGATTACTGGCTGTCATGGTTTTACTTGSTCCGATTTTTGGTGGTGGGGGGATGGGACCAAGAAACCACAAAGATGGCTCCTGTGAGGAAGTTCTAGAAACTTTCTCCTTCTTCTCCAGCAAAAGCAGCCCTACCCCCTGTATTTTAGAGCCAATCCATTGTGGCTCTGAGGTTGATGGACAGGCTGCCCATCAAGCCTGGGCCAATTGCACAGGCTAGTTACAACTCTGTGRTGACATATTGTCTTGTACTTAAGAAGAATTCAAAACAAGATAGGGGCAGCCGCCATGTAGTTTTAGGTTGYTAGTATTTAGTTTTAGGATCATGCACTGGGGAAAAACAGAGCAGGAGGGTGAGGAGATGTAAGAAGAAAAATGGAGACCCAAGATCACAGTAAGGAGAAGATGGGATGGGTTGCTGTGCTGTTGCTGTGGTTCTTGAGTATGGAGAAAATAAGTTGTTCTCGAAAGGACTATTTCATCAATGAGAGACCTGTATAGAAAAGGAGAGCGACCTTGCTCTGAGGACTGAACTGAACTGATCAGGAGCCAAAAAGGGGGAAGAGGCTTGGCCCCCGCATGACRTTTGAAGCGAGTTGATGCTAAGAAGAAAATGTTGATGCTAAGAGGGCATCTCCTCCTGCGGGGAGGAGGAGATGCCCCCGCCCTATGTCTGAAGTAAGTGGATGCTTAGAAGAAGCTGTGTTCTGCCAGAAGATTTGTGATAGTGGTCTTAGGCTGCCTAAACAAYGCAGTTTGGCCTTGAAGAACATTCGTTCCTTTCTCCTACGAGGTAAAGAAAAGACTCCCTTGCCACCAGCAGTTATACACTGACTGTTCTTGGGAAAAGACCTTCCACAGCTTGGAGCTGTAAGAATGCTTCTCCTATGATGCTGGACGACAACTGTAATGAGTAGTTTGATCGGTGTTAGACTTTAATTCCTGTCCCCTGTGTGTGCGGGAAGACATGGCGGRTGGAGAGGGAGGACCTGGGAAAGAGACAGGTCCCGGAAAGGRTAACAGGTGTCTTAAAATGTCCGTTTTTATTTTTCTTCTCCTTGTAAATTTTTCCCTATYTTTGTTCCCCTCCCCGGTGCCGYAGTATTCTTAGTAGTTTGCAGTAATAAATCTATTTTGCAACTTAAGTTATTCAGCCTGTCTGACCRTTCTCTGGAGCAYATAYGTATCTTTCTCTCAATTATGTTATGTTATCTGAAAGCCATAAATTTTCGTGTTAATTGGGCTTTTGCTCTCCCTTCTBYCYCTCCGGTGGGGGGARRGGAGRRAATGTCATGGGTGCAGTGCTTTTGGCTTTCAGCACAGTCCAAACCACGACATTTTTTGGTGCCGTGACTCGGATTGGGAAAAATCAGGTTTAAACCCACGACACTGGCAAACCAAGAAACCAAATCTAAACTGATCAATAAAAAGGACAAAAATTAGCAAAAGAAGCACGTTACTGATTGTGAGGACAACAGTCAGGGCTGTATGCCATCAAATCCCTGAAATACAGTAATTCGTTGGAAAGATCATAAAAGAAMGAACTGCAAAATATGAAATAGGAAATGAGTAAGGCATGACAGACTTCTAGAAGCAACTCCACATGAATTGTCCCCACATTTAGGCTGTGGCCTCAGAAGGAAAAATTGCAATATTTAAAGCATTAAGCACCAATAAACCATGGTTTGGCAACATGACATAGTAAAAGACTGTCACATACTTGTCAAAATTATTTCAAACAGTAAAAAGATCAATCCATGAATWAAAGTAAGGATCTATTAACTAAATGAAATAACATTGAGGCATAAGTCGTGTTGGAATCATGACAAAAAAAGTCTCATTCTTTTCACAGAAACATATATTTAGGTTTTACATGACTAACACAGGAAAGCTAGTAAACAAATTGAAGCATAAGAGAAACCTCATTTCTTTCCTGAGCAACACTCATCTGTGTTCAGTCTATGCTTAGGCAGTGCTCAGTGAGAACTTCAAAAAGTCTGTACTGGACTTGATCAGAGATGGCACTTCTGAGGAACTCAAAGGTAAAACCAAAYTTAATTTCTTCCTCCTTCCAGAAAGATCATAATAGAAGCCACAAAAACCAGCTCTAACTGGCACCAATCCTACTTCTCACATTCAAAGCATTGGGAGAGCACAGAGCTTTCACGTTCTTCTTTGCAATATAGGGACTACAACATCTCTTTCAATCATTCTGCTTCTTCACACAAATCAACTGAAAACACTGAGCAGTTGTATTTGGGGTTCCTTCCTCCCCTCTCTCTCCCTCCCCTTTTTTAAGTGGAAAAACAGAGAAAAAGAAAGGTTTTTCTAAAATGTAGAAACCAGGATGTAAGTACTCTCTGGAGTTTTTCCATAGTGAAACTGAATCTTTGCAATGAAGTAGCTCAATCATCTTTACTGTGTTCMCAGTTGCATGTTTTTAATCTGTCACCATAGTGTACAGATTATATTTTGCAACCCTAATGCACATTCTCACAGGCTGCTATTTTCTTTCTTCTTCAGAACAGTAATTCAGGTGGTTTATTCTCTGCAACTGTCAAGGTACAATTGTTTGGGTGTTTTTTCTAACTCAACTTCATTTAACATCACCATTTCTATTCTGATTGTCATAGTTATTTTTGTGTTACTGTGTCGGCCAGTTTTTAGTTTACATATGACTATGCTAAGAATTTATTGTTTCACCCCACCCACTTCCAAACTTAACAGGGCACTAACAAAAGGATTATGGTAGACTTGTCTTGCTTTTAATGCACTGCTAACTGAACAGATTCTCCATCGTCTTGAGCTCCACACATAGGAGAACCCTGTCCTAAAAAATGGTTCTGCTTTTATATTCTCCTCAACCATGTAGTAAAACAAAAAGTAAATGCATGAAATGATGAAATTTAGTGATAGACTGAAATACTCCCTAAAGAAAGTCAGGCTGCTTTGGTCTTGGGCAACAATGAAAAAGTACTTATCAATGCAAGTATATACCATTCTCTTCACCAAAACATAAGCTGCAAAAAGCACATGTTAAAATCTCTGTAACTGATCACTTAAATCTGTAAACTGACTATAAACCAAGGTTTCTCTATAGCCTAAATACCAAACAAGATGCACGACCATCACTATAAACAGAGATTTACATATTGCAAAATGTTTCCCAGTTTCCTAAGGAACAGCAGCATTTCAACAACGGAGTCAAAAAAGACAAAACCCTGTTGCTCCATTCCTGTTTCAAGACTGCCCACACAATGGCCTTCATGCAGGTCCCCATCTGCCTTAATCCAAAAGCCTCTTGATTTTTCTAAAATCCTGACTCAAATGGAGAAGTAAATAAGAAATCTATGGCTCAAAAACTGAAAACCAACACTGAAGAAAATATCGAACATTTGGAATAATGTGTTTAAGGCATTCTAGGTTTAAGGCATTTAAGGCATTCTAAGGCATTGAAGAAAATATCGAACATTTGGAATAATGTGTTTAAGGCATTCTAGGTAAGAAGCACCTTTAAATATTCCTTATCGATAATCTGGTTTGAGTGGTTATCTGGTCCGGTAAAATGCAGTTTTAATTTTGAATGCTCAGAGAAGAACTGAACAGCTACCACTGAAATGCACAGAATCTCTAAATCACAGAATCAGTTACACTGGGAAAGACCTTTAACATCATCGAGCCCAATTGCCAACTTAACACTGCCAAGTGCACCAAAAGAAGTAATGGGATGACCAAACAYCCTTCTCCAGATGCTTTTTACAGTGCAGCTGGAGGTGATGTTAGTGAAGATAAGGGTGAAAAWTTTAACCATGCTTCCCTTTTAGTAATAGAAACATTTTCTCATAGACCCACCACAACTCTCAGTGTGCTGTTTMCACGTGTGATGCTACTGACTGGATCACAGCTGGACAATTTGCCAGTGTTGCATACCGACTGCTAAGCTTCACATATGATAGTAACATTTATTTAAACTACCAGGATGTAGTATTTGCTACATTTTTTTCAGGATAGAAAACGTTGGGGGGGCTGGGGGGAGATGTGAATCTCACTAGTGGCAAYCGCTCTGTGAGAGGCATCTAATGCAAAAAATGTGGAGCTGGCAGAGGCACAAAGCTGTGCCCGAGTGCTGTCAGATCAGGGGAACAAGGTGCAAACAGCTCTACTTCAGCAACTGTAGGGAAAACCACAGCAGCTCAGACATCTGAGAGCCAAGGTGGGGCTATGGAGCAGTGAGCAGATGTCCCCTGGCATGCCACATGTCAGAGGGGGCCATGCCTGGGCAACACGGACAATCACCAACCCCTCTGCCATGAGCAACCATTTCCCATCTTTAAACATAAACAGTGCTGTAAATAGCTCTAAAATCTTGCTGTGAAAAGTGGAGCTTTGGGTAATTTATTATTATTAACCTCATTATTGCTAACATTCAGGCTATTTAGGCATGGCCAATTATAAGGATACCTAATCAAAGCAATTATTTTGGATTTGGCAACACAACACTGGTCAGGAACACAGGATTAAAACAGCTTTAGTGCTACTGTTCCTGCTGTTATAAACAGAGATTCAAAAAGAAAAGAATTGATTATTCTTTCTGCCCAATTCAACAGCTGTATTTCAGATATTCTATATCAGATGAATATGTCTTTCAAGAAAATGTAAAAAAAAAACCCCAAACTCTATCAAAATGTGGATTTTAACGATAGAAAACCAAGTTCTATCAATCTTCATACCTACATGTCAGCAGAGAAATACTAAAAGTGACATGGATACAAATGCTTCCCAGGACACAGATAAAAAAGAACTTGAGAAACTTGCACAGTAAAGTATTTGAAGGAAGATTCTGAACAAAATGTGGACAGACAGATGGAGGAAAGAGCTCACAGTTTCCATCCTCAGTAACCCACCCTTTGGTTGGAAGCCATGCACTTGCTTCTATCCATTTCAAACGTTGTAGTTTTGCTGTATCTGAAGATAATAGCTCACGTCAAATGCCAACAYGTAAAATATATGAAAACATTTTTATTCATTAATAAATGCTAATATGAACTCAAAAAATTTGAAATGCATTTTCTATCCAGTCTAGYTCAAATTCAATCCAGTACCAGTCTGAATGGCTTATCTTCAAACACACTAAGCAAAAAGACTCTGGATTAAAGCCTGCATTTTACAACTCTTTTAGTAAAAAGCTGGGTAACAACTAAAGAAAAACTTTCTAGGACAGCAAATTCTCAGACAAATCAGAGCTCTTATGAGACCTTATCACTTTCTATTCTTCCTGTGGAGCTCCTTTCTCTAAAACACATCTACTCAAATAAGCTATTTGGCAACTATAAAAGTAATAAACGCTGCCTATGAGTTTCCATTACCCTTAAAAAGTCTCCTTCACCAGAACAGATGCAAACCTTACAGTGCTATGTAACACACCCACCATGCAAAAGACAAGCACCAGATCTCACCTGGACCCATACATGACTGTGAACTTCYCTGTAACCCACATGGCACCTGGTCACCTGTTTGCTGTCAAACAGAATATCCAGTGGCTGACATCTCTCACAGGTTCAGTTGGAGCTAACTGAATATAGGACATCACAGTTATGGACCAGTAAAAAAGTAAACAGGATGAGGATTCTAGARGATGGACACAGTAATCCTTTAAGTAGTAAAGAAACTGCAAAGGTTCATAAAAATTCAAAAAGAAAGTCAGATATGTCCAGTAACAATATTATCTAAAAATAAAGAACATCTAAAGTGTAATCATTAACAGTTAATTTCCTGAGTTGTTAGGCATGGGGGGAAGCAAAAGAGAATRTTAACATCTCTCAGCTGGGAAGTGCAGAAAGCCCACAGTCACATGATTAAAAGATGGACTGCAGAGACTGCTGCTAGGATCACTGACTGTAAAGGAGTAGGATATGGCAGGAAGACAGTAATTCAGAAAGGGTGGGTAACTAAAATATGATGGAGATTACATAGAAAGATTAAAATACAGTATATCAGTATTATCATGAACAATCTCCCCATGATTCACCTTCYCATAGAGTATATGCTGCTTTAAATAAAAGATCTGTTGTTTTCCAGGCACACATGGTTTTCCATGCACATAGCTGACAAGATTTTACTTTCATTARAGATGAGTTTCATTTCTAACTGCAYTGACATTGTTCATCACAGTTTTCTATACCACACTGCATTTCTTTATACCACTGTATTCCTTCATGCAATTTAATGTTTAGGGTATCAACTTTAAAATGCAATGCTCTMAGTTTAACAAACATRTTTGTATTTTCTTATAAATAGTMTATGCAACTCCTGAGGACYTRAAGAAAAMCAGTACTTTTAGTGTCTGGAATGGCAGTCTCTTACACTAGGATGATATTAACCTTTAATCCTTGAAATCATTAAAGAAATGTTTGTAGAAATATTTTTAGCCTCTTTATCTGGTCAAAGTACTGGAAGTTAAGTCGTGTCTGTACAAACCAATCATTTCACCAGCAGTTTTATATTTCTTTAAAGCCTCATATAAAAAGCACCTGCTTAAAGTGAGTAATGGAGTTTTATATTCATTGCACTTAGGAACAGCGTATGTAACCTATTCCRTTTTCCTCCCTTGTGGAATATATTTCAGCTTATATTGCACAGCACATTACCGATGTGTATAAAGACCCTCTGATCAGCAATTTGGACTGCAGACAGCAACCTGCATGAATACACTTTTTTCCCCCTTCCTTAAATACAGTATCCACTTGATTCACCAACACAAATTAAAACCATCCTTTAAAGATGATGATCTCACCTTCACAGTGAATGCATGAAGCCATGCATGGAACACCACAGCAATGTCAGGCTACAATCTGCWGCATACACTCTGCACAACCAACCAGCAATACACGTGCTGTCAGCACCACAAAGAAAGAACCTAGTAAATAAACCTTCCTGGCCAAAGAATAGAAAATCTCCATTAGTGTGAATAATTTTTGAAATGCTAAAAACCTTACTGTCTATTAAGATACAAAAAATAGAAGAAAATCCAAATGCAAGGAGACCTGTAACAGCATATATTAAAGACACAATTTTATCTTGGAATTTGCATTTTGTCAGAAAACATGAAAAAGGGTATTTCCACACTATAGCTTATTAAAGCACATGCTTGCAACATCTTTGTAGTTGAGAAATATAAAGAATTTTTCAATTCAGTCTCAGCATCAGATTTCCCTGCAGTATTTAGTACTGTGTTTTAATAATAGTATGAACTTAAAATAGCCTAACAGTAGTCTTCAGTTATGACAATACTTACATTGGACTCAAATATGTAATGTAGGCATGATCATAAAAAAAAGAACATATTTTAATTTTTTTATTAAGAAAGCAACAATGGCTTTTGATGGGATAACTTAACTTTTGTAAACACTTTTGCATGATTATATATTGTATTCATGAATTTATCATAACATGTAGCACTACATTATATACAAAGTACATTGATTTCCATGTATTTCAAAGTRTCCTTAGCAGAATGATTTATCCCCTATGCACAGAATCATATCATCAGAAAAGCAGATGCTACTTTAGACARTTACTTTCTGCATCTTCTTCCACCCACAATCTCTCTCAAGTTTTAAGTAACATGGAAAATAAATTTGCCAGAACTTAAACTACGCATAGAATTACCCATCAATATTATTGCACATAAGTACTTACTGCACTGAACAGGAAGCAGGGCTATATTACATTAGCTTGATTAGTACCTCATGGAAGRCTGCAGAAGTTTTGAGGTCAAGGCAAGTTTACAGAGCCCATGAGAAGTGGAAGGAACAGATATTTTGTAGTCACACATCTGAGGTAATATCTGTGATTGGTCAAGTACAGCTTTTCTAACTTACTGTAATTAGGTTAGCACTACAGTAAGCTTGTTTGCTACAAATTTTCACTCTGATATACTTGGTACACTAAATCTTGATAAATCTACCCAATATTAAAATATCTGAGGAAGAGAGGACTTCAAAGTTAAAATTAAATCCCACTAAATCTTCACAGTATCTTTGAATGATAACCAAAGGAGATTTAGAAAAGAAAAAAAGTAAAATTTTTAATACAGAGGAACAACACTACAAACTTACTGTTCTTACAATGCTGTTTCTTTTCCCAATTAGACATGCTTATCATAATTAAAAATCTGTATTAAATGTCCTTATAGGTATTAGAACTTGGCTTAGTTTATAAAAAGGAGTGCTATATGAATACCAGTTGTASGCTTTTCAACAGAAGGATGTAAACTTATTTAGCGATCTGTTTTTCTCTTTCATCTTATCTCTAGTTTCTGTGTAGATTTATAATGCTCATTGTTTCCAATTTTAACAAATCACCTAATGGCAGAAAGGAAAATATGTTAACCTTGGAATTATTTGCAGTTGCAGAAATCCCTTTTGTCTGGCTCATGCAAGGCCTGCAATCTGTTTTAAACACAGATTGTCTGTCTTTTGTCTGACAGCCACCAAGCTGCACAAATTACTTTCTGCCTGTTCACCTGTTTGCAGCTGTGTCTGTAAGCTAAGGATTCTGCAGTTTGACTTGAGCAACCACTCCAGGATTGATGACATGTGCTGCTGATAAACTGAGCAATTTGAAGAAATTACTGGCTAAACTTATTGAAAGACATCTGTGCATGAGCTGAGAACTAGAAGCCTCCAGTTGTGTGTTTGCAACCTGCAGTGGCGGCAACCTGTTTGAAGTGATATCCTTCATAAGAGAGCTGGTCCTGCCACAAAATAACTCAACCATCTTTGCAACATATTTTTTTCACCTACCAGCAGAATTCTGCTTTTTTGGTCTTAAATTTACCTCCTAAATAGAAGCTATAACAACAAGTAAGACTTCCTATACTCATCCAGCAGAAGTATCTGCTTTTGAAGCATTTCCATTTTTCACTGAGATTTGGCATTCTGCATTTTTTCCCAGCCCTCTCTGCTCTACAGACTGGTTTTCAGCAGTTCATGCTACTCTGAGCATCTCACGGGCACACTTATTATGTTAGCCAAGAGGACATGCCTTGGCAGTATTATGGGGGACAGCTCAACTGTTCAGCTAACTAATAGTAATGCCTGAGGTTTCTGTTCTAAAATTCAGTCATCAAAAACTGTATTCCTAAACCATGTGAACCTGGATAATGTTTGAGCTTCTGGGGGATGCTTGCAGATGTTCCTTTTAAACACAAGAAGCCCAAGACTGCTCTCTCAGGGTGAGCATATGCATGCATATGTGCATATGTATGAAATTCTTTTGCTTTAAAAAAACTCCAACAGCCTGGTGAGCTGTATGTGATGGCTAGTCAGTTCAAAGCTGTGCACTACATTTAGCAAAATAAATTCCTAAGTCCTTCGGGACATATTCTATAGTGATATAATTCAATGTTGCTCCCATTTCCTTTGTTCTTACACACGTAGCATAAATGTGTTTCAAGCATTCACTGTGACAGAAACAGCCAAAGCAAAATTCTGCACATCTTCAAATGTTTTAGTAGCCCAGAACAAAAAACAAATTAAAAACATTACTAAAATTACTTCACGCAGTAATGCGAAAAAAATTAATTGAAGGRAAAGTCTGTTAAGCCTAAAAAAGTAACTAAGTGCTTAGAGAACTTCCAGTTTCTAAACAAAAAGCACATAAGTTGTCCACTTTCACATCTGTGCATTAACCCCCTCTCCCCCCGTAAGCCTTCATTTTAGGCATTTAAAAAGGATTAAGCATGCAGTACTTAAGTACCCAAAACAAACTATTAATTTCACCTTGTTGTCTTTACAACCACTTCATACCAAAAGCCAAGCTACTGCCTAAAATCATCAAACTATCAGAACTCATGTCTGTGCTATTTATTAGCTTTAGCAAATGAAATTAGTGCTTCCATTTCAATTTCTTTCGTATTTGAAAGCAAGCATTACCTTTAAAAGTATTTTCATAAACAAGGTTTACTAACAATTAAAACAATTTTCAMAATAGATGTATTATTTGATGAAAAATTATCACTGTGCTCCAACACATTTGAAAATAGGAAAGCAAAGCTTTCAAGTTAAGTAGCTATATAAATTGGGCTTTCACATTTCAGAATCCATAAACTGGATTCACCACAGAGCTGAAGTGACTTCCTGGAAAATAGAATATATAGCATGGTGTATATGCATACAATAAATCAGGTCCTGATTATGTGCAGCTAAAAACTATACATCACTAACAATAAAACCTTTAAGATACCATGCTACAGCAGGTATCTAAGTAAATAAAGAACGTTTTTATCTTTAGCATCTCTGCACATTGTGCATTCGAGCATTTTTAATGTCAGCTTTTATTTTAAAAGAGCTAAGTCGTGAGAACATTCTTATGCACCACTTCATAACTCTGACACCAAGTATGTATAAAAAGATTAGCCTTTATTTGGTATAAAATCAGTTGGCAGTTTTACATCTGTGCAATGCAACATAAATACCCCAGCTGGCATCTCAAGCTCACACACATATGGACTTCAAAACAGAAACTTCCTTATTTGCAGCACTGCCAGGGTAATTTTGTATACTCTGCATACTACAGCTATTTGTCAGGCCCCTGCAGGTGTGCACYGCACATAAACACACAGCTGTAGTCTAGCAAGCCAAGTGTTCCATCAAACACATAAAGGGAGACCTCAGCAGCTGGATTAGTCATCCCTGCAACAGGTCCAGAGAGAACAATATGGGTTAGTATTTTTGGAAAAGCATGGATGGTAAATTTATGATTATGCTGGCCTTACCAAATAACTGCTGGATTGTGTCATTTTTATGCAATGTCTACTTATTAAAGTTTTTGTTAGAATGGCTGGAACAGACCGAATATTTTTTAGTTTTTAATATAAACAATAAGGTAGTTTATGTATAAAATAGTTTATTAAGTGCAAAATGTTAAAAGGTTTTCATGCTAGTGGTTGGTTTTTGACAGATGTTACAATTATTTGCATTGGCTTTAACAGACAAATCGCTGGAATCAATTATAGTTAGTATATCAAAGTTTCTTACTAGTTATATATTATGCTTTGTCACATTTACTATAGCTACATAGGATTTTTCTATTTTTTTTGTTGTAACTGCTTAGATCACAGGTGAGTTCCTGAAAACACGTGACAAAGAGAAGTGCATAACGAACACTTGACTGTGATTAACTTGCTTATTTAAACAGATTTTAATAAACTTTAAAACTCAACTAAAATTACTTTCTCTCAGTACCATTTAGAAGACATCAGCATCCACAGAATTTCATGGTGCTCATACAGATGTTAAAAATATTTTAATCAACCAGAAAAAGCAGTAAACTTAATTTTATGCAAGTTTCCTTTAAGAAACTTCATATGTCAAAAGCAAGGATAAAATGCATCAGTAAAAAAAAATACAACTTTTAAAACTATTTGCCACTTATTTATTCAGAATGGACACTGTATGTTATGCATTTCAGCGTTTAAAAATTGCCTCCGTAAAGATTAGAAACTATGAACTATCAGGACTAATCCCAGATGAATTTCATCCATTAAACTTTGAGTTCAAATATGCAGGCACCTGTGCTTGCTTCTCTTCGGTGTTTGTTTGGAAACACAGAAATTTACCAGGTCTTAAAAATTGCTCACTTTTCTGATGGTGACATATTTACATACTCAAAACAGCTCTTTCAGATTTCACGTGATGGGAGGAAGATGTCAAATCAACACATCAGTTCGATGGACATTGACTGGCACTGAGAACACAACCACATTTTTCCTTGTGTAGACCAGAGTTTGGCAACACCTGGGAACACTAYGAGCAGGAATCCATTCCCAACTGCCCCTGCTTCATTAAGTTAATTGCATCATTTCAAGAAAGAAGAAAAGGGGCTTCTGAAAGGTCATTTTTCTAAACATGACCTACTGACATTTCAAGACCAACTATGTGTCATCCACCAGGAATATCACTACTGGTGGCTCAGAAATGTACATGAAGGTTAWGTTAATATTATGGTAACATAAGAGCTAATCATTATAATTACCAATACGTAACTAACAACAACATAGTCATTTCCTCATGTCTACAAAGGTAGCTTTTTTTTAAGCCAAACAGGTTGTAGCAAATGCTGAAAAGGCAGCAGACTCAGATGAATGGGTACTCAGCAATATTCAATATATAAGCCACTAAAACATRTCCTAACAAAATCAAAAAGAAACACTTCAAAACAAAAAATGGTTATTCAGAACATAGCGGTATGAATCAACACACACTCAGGTAACAGGGCAACTACCAAACTACAGCTCAGATCCAAAGAGTAGATTTATTTCAATTCCCTATTTGCGGTTTGGACACAAACAATGCCGGATGACAGAGACACATGGGGACACAGGCTCTGTTAGGCTCAGCTCATCCCAGCACACAGACACAGGTTCCTTTAGGCTCCGCTCATCCCAGCACACAGACACAGGTTCTTTTAGGCTCAGCTCATCCCAGCACACAGACACAGATGGATACAGGCTCCATTAGGCTCAGCTCATCCCAGGACACAGACACAGATGGATACAGGCTCCGTTAGGCTCAGCTCATCCGAGCAGACAATGGGAGGAGCCACTTCCTGTCCCCATCTACCAAAGGGCTTCGTGCATGTGTAGTTTATCACAAAGCTGTGCTTTTATGATCTCTGAGCTTTTGTTCTCTCACTCTGTCCCAGCAGGAGGCTCAGGAATGTTTGTTATAGTATGTAATCTCTACAAGGGAATTCTRCTTCTCAAAACAGAGGATGAAGAGCACTAGCCATAAGAAATGGAGTTCTCCCACCCTGGTATTCTCAGCATTTCCAGCAGCAAGGTCACCTGAGAAAATTTGCTATCTTCCTCATCATTCTTCCACTTTTAACCCTTTTCTTCCAACATAGGGTAAATGTAAAAGGCAATGTGAATTCTTCCTTTTCATTTAAACAACAATCTTTCTGAATCAAARCAGAAAATCTATAACTTTGGGGATACATATATTGCACCTATCTTGGATCTACAGCCTACAAAATAGACATATAAAACTTTAACAATGGAATTACTAATCCAGTAAACTGAAGGCAGAGACCATATCAAAGATACAATAATAAATGGATTATGGCAGAAACTGACAGTTTGAAGGCGAAGTTTTCAAGAWTTAATAGTATACTGTATCACTGATAAACTACATTCAAAAAAATAATAATTGATTTAAATGACACTACAATCTTTAACTGGTGCTGCTTCAGATAAAAACCTAAAATACCTTTCTTGAAAAACAGCTAAAGATGACCACAGTATTATAGRGCAAAATAATGTGATGGTCATAAAGCAAAACCCTGCTTTTCCAGAAATGTGATTTCTCAGGACATCTTTGAGAAAGTGTTTTTATGAATGTTACAAAAAAATTTAAAAGAGGAATTAGCAGTTTTAAATACTAATATTATGCAGTCAACTATAAGAGAATATAAATTTAAGAGGAAAAGTGAGCAAGGAGAAGGACAAGGGGATACRTCAGGGGTGGAATGTCCTAATAAGAGACAGAAGTCATGGAAGGAGAGCCCTAAACACTCTCATAGGAGCAGGGCTCTGCAAAAGGGCAAGTCCATAAAAGCCAGCAGAACACCAGGACCTACTTCCCTGAGCAGATGAAATGTGGAACTTGGCTTACCCTTGTACGTATGCATTCGAGTGTGGTCTGAGCCCTTCAAGATAAGCCATTCCAATTTAAAAAATTAAAGATCTAAGCACACYATGATGCAGCCTTCCCTTAGACTGTTTCCATATTCTGAAGAACTGCATTCCAATACAACTATATCAAGCCAGAGATGTTCTTCTTTGTCTAGAGACCTCAAATGAGCAAAGAATTTTCAACAAGAGGTGTTTTACAGGAAGAAAAATGAACTTACTTGAACTAATGGATAGGGAAACACAGTCTTATGATGAATTATGTGTCTATACAGCTACATGGCAGGGATGATTATTATTTTTGCTTGCACAAATCAAACCATATTTAGAATTTTTCCACAATCAATTCATCTATACTTTTGTTCTCTTTTAATTTAAAAATCAAATTGAAAAATTTGCCTGCCCTTAGCTGGCTGGCATTTTAGATACAGTTATATATGTATGTCTTAATCAGATTCTGCCTAAGACTTTAAAAATAAACAAAAATCAAAAAATCTAGGGAAATAAATTGATTTTTGAAATTCATTTTCTGCTGCAGATAGCATGCAATTTTTTAAAATTACATTATTAAAAATTAAAGTATAGAAGAGMCTTACTTGGGACATTGATCAACATCACTGCTGAGTAAGAGTATTTCATATCTCCAAAATTATTATGCATTTATTATGCCAGACATTCCTGCACAGTGCTAAGTCAGCAGACCTTGATAATTTAGTGAAGTAGATACACCTTGCCTACTGCAGGAAAACCACAAACTATTACTGCAACAGCAACAACAGAAAATTCTTGCAGTTAATTCATTGATGCTACACATTAAAGAAGAGAATGATAATTACTGGAAGGATACAATGGTTTCCTAAATTAATATGTGAGACTCAGCAACCACARAATTTAGAACACACCATCACTAACATATTTAATGTTCTGTAAGAAACAGAATGAAATATTTTCCCTTTTGAAAAAGCCTATCAATTGAATAAAATGGACTATGCAGAGATACATTCCATTTACACAAATGGATACAAATGCAAAAGTAGTAAAAAGTATTTTGCATTACAGACAAACACGGAAGAAGTAAAAAAGGTTCTATTATAATGGGCATTATTTTAGTTAAATCTTATCCGGTAAACATTAGAATTGAAAAGCCACCCTATATATTAAAATGSTTGAGAAATGCATATCGACTTTATCTCCAATACATTTTAAAAACCTAATAATTGATAAAGAACTTCCTGTATTGAGAACTACACTACTGTTGCCCAAAGAGCTGAAGCAACATTACCCAACTGTAACCAATTCCAGAATCCTTCGGGCATCACACAGGCCATGCTTCCTTTTCTCTCCACTCCTACCTTCCCTTTYTTCCCCCCATTTTTCTTAAAATACAAGCTATTTTATAGGGTGACTGTAATATGATACCATGATCATTGCTGATTGCAGTTAGAAACAGACCCTTCTAATCYAGCTGCTCTCCACTTCAACAAATGCCATTTAAAAGCTACTTCATAAAAACATTATTGCTTCATACTTAAAAGACATTAAGTCAAGATTTTGGAAATTCCATTCACTTGATTATATCAGCAAGTGTACTATATGTTARATTTATCATTAAAGCAAAATCCATGAGAACTGTTTTCCAGACTTCAGTTAATGCTCTTGTGACACATTTGGCCAATGAAAAGGGATGAAAACCAGTAGTGCTTTGAAGCAATAGCCAGTAAATGCCGCTGTGGTTTACCAAGAGTGGGATGCACAACATATTAGACCACAGTTAATGAAATTAAACCATTTCTTATGTTTTTTAAATGTGTCCTGTATTACTTGGTTGGAAACTACACAACTGCTTCATCTTTGAGAATTTACTTTTTTTTTGTAGACAATTGTATCTCTTACATCTACTGCTAATTAAATCAATAAGTGACGACCACTGTTTTGTATTTTACAATGCTATTTAAGGCAAAATAACTTGAATAAATAAACTATATGTTCTTTTTTTTGTTTCCACATTAAAATGAAATTCTAACTTCTTGTTCCTTACTCAAAGGATTTCTGTAAAGAGGATAAAGTATTTGCACACTACCTACTTGTATCAGATGTGCATTGATATGTAGTTTCCTTATATAACATGCCCATAAAATGTGGATTTCATGTAATGCTTTAGAGAAAAAAAAAAACTCTCCTGGCAGATATTTTGATGAAATACATTTCTAAAGCCTTAATTTCAGTCAAATACAATTTTTTCAACAAAGAAATGAAAACGCTTATTTACCAAAATAAAACACTGTCCTTTTTATCCTGAAGAATCAAACATAATCAATCAGAAAAACCCAMTTACTTCTCTAGCACTGCTAAGTATTTATACATTAATTATGAATCTATGGTTAAAGCCCAGCTAAATTAAATCCTTTAAAACAACTACATTTCTCTACTTTATAGCAACACATTGCATATTCTCCTATATAAATCRACAAAACCATAAAAACTAGTATGCTTCTCCTGGATTTTAAGACAGAGAGCTCACAGGCAAAAATTTATTCCTTTCTAGCAGTCCTACCAGCTGATGGCTTAACTAAGAACTCAGTTCCTAAGCTCTTTAAACTGTCCAAATGCAGCTCTTTACACACTCTAATTTAGCAAGTTAATTTATGACTGAGCAATGTTAACTAATAAACTTGTCCAATTAGCATAATTAGTTAACAGTAAACTGAGGGATGGTCAATAGTCCAGGTCATTTTTACATTGCATCACTGTAGGAAGCCATTACTAATCTTACAGAGTGACTGTGATCATGCCACAATTTTGCCAGTTATAGACACCAGCAGAGTGAGAAGATTTATATGTGACAGATTAGTAATGAAATAGCATCAAAAACAACCTGTAAGAGAAAAGACAAAGGGCAACAGCCCTTCTATGAGCCCAAATCAGAAGAGCTAATGTCTTCTGTTTGCTACTTAGAAGCACTTTGCTAAATATGTGGAAAAATGCTGATATAAAAATGAGAATTCTGATACTGGGAGGTGAGTTGCTGGAATGAGGAAATAAAGATATGGGGCATTCCATTAATGAAGCTTTTTTTTTTCAAACAAATCACTTTTCTCACATAAAACCATTAAAAAGTCAACAATGAAGCTCTCAATGCAACTTCCAACACTGAGAATATAATTTCTGTATCCATTAAAAAAGAACTACCCTAAAGAGAATAAAGTAGGATTATTATGCTTAACAAAGAACTGCCCTTATTAGCAGAAGCRCTGAATAACATTGGCCTTTAACACAAGTTACACTGCACACCCAAGTGGCAGTGAAGTTCAGATCACATACCCTCATTTTCATAATCATTTTCACATGCCTAGAATGCATTAAACACAATACYATCTTAAAAATGAAAAGCAGACATTCCTTTGGAAATTAATTCAATATTTAGCATGTCATAGACAGAAAATACCTCCTCCTTTTATAATGCAGAAAAATTAGAACATAATAMATACTATGAGGATGTTTGTTATTTCATTTGCCCTAATTTTGTCCTATAGGCACAAGCATACACTACYACCATTGTGGAAAGATTACATTCAAGTCTAGAACACTGTATTCTAACATGGAATCTTCTTCACCAGGCATTTTCACAGATCTTACATTAACTATTCCTGCTCTGCAGTCTGCAGCCACTTCCCAGAAAGAAACACACACACCACATAATATTTCTCCCTCTGAGATACTTTCCCCACAAACAAAAATGTAAGCCTACACTTAATGGATACACATATCTAAAATTCAGATATGCTAGCATTGCAGAAGTTAAGAGCTAGGAGGTCCAAYTGATTGACTTATGGAGAGGATCAAACCTTCCCTACTCTGTATCTGGGTTATCCACATTCAAGTTAATTCTGCTTTGAGGATGATCACTTATGGAACAAAACTAAAATTACTGCATCTGTAACAGCACTATTCTTGCTCATTTGCAATTATTACTTCCAGAGGCAAGGCTGTGGCTCTTCTCAGRATGGCAAATTGAGCACAACTAATAAACCCTTCACTGTGAAGAACCTGAGTATCTCTTCTGGATAAACTGGGTATCCTGTGAGAAGTCACCAAAGAATTAAAGRTAAGTAGAGCTAAGTGACATTCTACCCAACAATCAAACAAGRCACATTAAATTAAACTTTAAATTACATCTTCTTTCAGGACTCTCCATTACTCTACTATAACACACAGGAATGGAAATTACCTTTGCAGGGCTAAGAAGCCCCTACTCTGCAAATGCATAATAAACCACAGTAATGAAACTTCAAATCACACGCATATAAGCAAGGGAGCAAGGGAAAAATCCTCTCTAAGTTCATTTATATCACTGAATAAATAAAATATTCTAATATGTAGTTTCTCCATTTACATCACAGTGCATTAGCTGCTACGTGGGAGTGGTTACACAAAATTTTAGAGTGTAGATCACACGACTTCAGACAATGTCAATAAATGCAGGAAATAAATTTTTTCAACACATCAACCAGAATGCATAATTAATAATCAGACATGTGTTTCAAATTAATTCCTAAAGGAAATAGTAACTAATGAACTTTTCACAGAGTACACAGAAGTGATGTGCAGATCAGCTAGATGAAATGGCAAATGATGCTGAACACTAACTCTCAATAGGTTTCCTTCTGTCACAAGAAACCACAAATGTGCCATTATAKTCACAGGTGGAAAAATTTGAATTATCTTGCCAACACAAAATAATGCAACAGGAGAAAATACACAAAAGACATAAAATATTTACAACGGGAGATCAAGGGAAGAGAAGTTAATGTGATTTGTGAAAGACAAATTTAGCCCAAACAGTAAGAAATCTAAATGTTTCTAACAAAGAAATTTAAATGCTTCTAACAAAGTAAAGCTACTCTAATAGTACACACACCACCCTAACACTTCTTTCAAAGGCATTTGAATCTTAATATGTCTATACTCATATGGACAGYCATAAATACAATCCATAAAAATAAAAAAGACATAGATTTAACAAAAGAAATAAATTCCTTATATAAGAAATTATTTCTTCTGCTAAGCACATCATCAAYGTAGGGTTAGGCCAAAGAGAGGTTAAGAATAATCTTGCTGATAATCAAATTTCATTTCTCCGGAAGATAATTGTTAATGTTTACAATGGAGCCTGCTGGCAGTTTTAGAAACTTCCCAATTTAAAATTACTCCAACCTTTGTACAGATAATGTTTTGGGTTYTGTTTGKTTTTTTTTAAAAAYGAACACCACYGCTTTACAATTCGTTAAGCTGCTTTCCAGATGCACATAAGCTAACATTTCTGTTACAGTTCCCAAAGATTTGCAGAAGTCTACAACATTTCTGCTGCAATTGAATAAGCTGAGAAATTAGAAAGCAAACAAAAATAAAGTAATGATAAGGATCTCAGAAGAACACCACCTAAATAATCTCAGMAGTTTTGCTAATCAGTTTGCTCACAAATACATTACATATTCAAGAGAAACARAAAGAAACAGAGATGAAAACAAAGATACTTTAATTGCATCCAGTGATGAGGAAACATGTRGAACATTTACATATTCAAGTGACTAAAATGTCAATCTTCCTTAGGAAATAAAAATCCCAGAGCAAATGAAAGTGGAAATGAAAGCAAGGGAAAAAGATGATTGGCTCTACACCCTAAGAACTGCCCACAGCAGCACTCTCAGAGAGCTCCATGGAGTTTGGCTGAGCTTCAGTGGCGGCAGCTTTGCACTGTAAGGATTGGGTCATCAGTGGCATAGCTGGGCAATTAGGAGATGAGGTAATGGATTTACTTATTTTAGTCAGAAACTGCACTGAACACAGCCATGCAGCCTGATGTATGGAAGACTTTTGTAAACTGAATTCAATCATTTAATTTGAATGAAACAAATGTCTGAGAGACTTCCAGGAGAAAAGCATCTTGCCTATTTGCACACAGAGGAAGCCAAACTAACCCTACCACCATACTCCCAAAACCCCAAATAATAAATAAAATTAATTCATATTTGATTCAGTAATACCATCCAAGAATGACTGTTCTTGTTAACCAAGAATCATATTGCTAACCAAACTGCCAGGCATGGCAGGTCTTACTAAAAATCTTTGAACTGGTTTTATACCATGGATAATATTAATGTTTAGAATAGGTTTTTTGCGGGGTTTTTGGATAGGGATAGCAGTTTTCTTTGCACTTCATACCCTTGCAGCTGTACAGAGGCTTACTTCACAACTCCTCACAAGTGCAGGATCCCTTTGCAAATACAATCCCTCATGTACCTTCCTACAATCAAAAATTTATTTTGTTCACCTCTACTCCTGATTTCTCCTCTCACATCTCCAAAATAGATGACAGCCTTTCACTRTTGATATTTTCTCCTCACTTTAAGATCAGAAAAGAACAGATGAAATTTTTATAACAATATATATACAGAAATTTCACCATACAAAGTGGCTAAGTAGTGACATCTTCTGAAAYGACCACCAAATAGTAGCAGTACAGAAAACTCTGCTACAAAATTGGGAGACTAAATCCCCCCTACACGCTGACTGCAGGTCTCTGCTTTGTGAATTTTCAATGTAGGGATGTTAATAAGAAAAAATTCAGCTGTTTTACACTAACACACAAAGTATTTTTGGCATAATGTTACAAGTACATTACAGTGCAGCAGAATGCAAAATTTCATCAACTTTTACATCCTTTTCATTGAGACACTATGGATTTCAGCATTAATAGATGAAGTTCAAATAATCCTGTGCAATTTGTGCAAGTCCAATGCAAACAATAAGAAGCTAGTATTAATAATTACATTAAGAAGCTAGTATTAATAATTACATTAAATGCACAAAGAATTTAAATTATCTTAACCTACAAGACTATACATCCTTCAGAAAGTAAACAAACCTGATGCATTAAAAGATGAGCTTGAGAGTGATACCAAGACCTGCTTATAAATTCATTCAGCTTTGAAGCGTTCTCCATTGGGGCAATGCCATCATGCCCTCTGCTTTGAGTGGCCTCTCATGCTCATATGGGCACATTATAAACCAGAAAAATGTCTAAAATTACTGAAAAAAAACCTCAGAAGGAACAACTTCCAGCTTCATCTACAAGCTGAATGAACTGCTCTCATATCTGTTTGACTACCTATGTGGGAAAGCTGATGTCAGGAGTGCAAGGGAACACCACCCCTATTCACTGTAGTATGGTCCTACACCCTAAAAACAAAAGGAAATCACATCCTTTATAAGGCAGGAGAGAGGAGGTTTTAAAATCCTCTTAACATGCCTACAAATCAAAATCTGGCACCAAAACACTTCAAGAAGGTGTACAAGAGTAACAGGTGAAAGAGGTTTCTATAAGACTGTGACTTTGTAAGAGCTAGATCCAAGKGTTACATGTTTATTTCTTGAACCCTAATGCCTTCCATTAAGAGTATGGTTAGATTGAAAAAAAAAGGTAAAAAATATCTGGCTCAAACCCACTGTAATCATGGGTCTGAGGGGTACAAAGCAAAACTCTTGATCCAGTACAGCTGAGACATGACAATTGCAAAGAAAACACGAAGCAGCTATGAATGCCATCRCTGCATTAATTCAATACATTTTAGTGTTAAAACCCACTATGGATTTGACATCACAGTAGAACAAAAATTAATTTCATAATATCTTAGATGTTATACATACTGCTAAAGGATGTTTCAAATTTAAAGCAGTCTAATCAGAGAAATCAGGTGGCAGGRCAGGACTGCTAAACTTAGGATTTGCAATTTCTTCCTCACATCCCTGTAAATAAATTGAGTAGAAAAATTTGCCAATTAGCATTTAGAAATTTTGGGCTTTTTTCCCACAAAAGGACAAAAATTAATATTGTGTATTGATTTCACAGTGATCTTGTAAGTAATTACAGAGCACAGAAGCTGAGATATTTTGGATGCTCAAATCTGCTGCTGACATAGCACGACATAGAAAACCCTTGCTGAGTTGTGGGCTGCTGTATTTACTGCACATTTTCAGCATCCATACTTTTGACCAGCGAGATCCTCTTTTATAAATTTGATGTACATTTCTTGTTCAATTTTATATCATTCTGGATTTTGGTCTGGATTTTATTCTGGATTTTATTTTATTCCAATTTTATATCACTCTGGAATATTGGTTATTCCAATAACCATTTAATTCAAATCCTACTTTGCAACAGCCCTATTACTATTGTTTCATATTCTTCCTAAATAAAGTGCTGTGCTATACATAATGGTGAGGTTTTTTCCAAAAGTGCTGAGAAAAGGATTATGTCACCTTTGAAATGATGAAAAATCCTGGAATAAAAGAAAAGTATATTAAGGGGGGGTTTTAAATAAAATATTCACACCACTATACAAATGTCACTAAACTGAACTGCTGCATAGGCAGCCTTGATTCAGGTAAACAACACATTAGCATGAACAATAATAAAAAATGCCTAAGAAGTAAGAAGCCTTCTTAATGAAAAAACATAGAAATGTTTCCATATGTTTTATGAAGTATTCTTTACCCTTTAAATGAGCACATTCAGATTTAGTCGCTGGCTTTGTTTCAGAGAAACCCCATCTGTACACTACATCRCTTACAGGCACATCTCAGTCATGCAATAGCTATGTCACAGCTCATATATCAAATAAAAATCACATTCAAGGCCACACAACCTTATATACTCAAAGTCTTCCATTCTATTTTAAGTAATCCTAAGAGAGCTCTTACTGCACCTCACWGCTGATGTCACATGACTTTTGTTGGGAAACAGAGTCCTACAACTGAAATATCAAAAAGTTCTTAACACAGATGAGAATGATATAAAGAAGAACTCTATTGTAYTTATATATTCTGGAAGCCTTTTTTTTCAACTAAGAAACAGGTGTGGAACTAAAAGCTTTAGAAGGGTAGCACTGCACAACATTATGCTGTACTGTGAAAAGCAGGATAAAACATGCAGAACTCACAGTAGGCTTAAGGTATTCATCTGACACAGATTCCAAGGCTAATAAAGCTCATGGTCTACATCAAGGACAGAAAGCAAAGAAGTTATCTAACCTTCCTGACATCAAAGGTTTCAGTGCCACAAAATCACATTTCAAACCCAACAGCAAGAATAGCTGAACAGTTGAAAGGCTTATATCTGTATTACATGGCAGTCCATAAACCATTAAGGTAACAGTATGAACAGCTACGCTAGAAAAAATTAAATTGTACCAATCCAAGCCATCTCCTCCAGAGAACACCTTGAACAAGCAGAATGCTGTGGAAATGTTTTCCTATTTAGGGGTCTTCCCCTTATTACAATAAAAAACTGCCTTGTCAAAGAGAAATTGTGAAAAAAAAAAAGAAATATCCAAGATAGTCAGCTAAGTATAAATGTCTTACAATGAAAACCAATTATCTTCAATAAAAAAGAGAGGTTCATTCTTGCCAATATCTAAAATAAKAACATATCTCAATTACCAGCAATATAGATAAAAATATTCAACAGCTACTGCTTGACAAGTTCCTGACAAAGTTATGTTTCCACTAGTATATGAAATAGGTGAGTCACTATAAAACAGAATGTTTGATGTTTCATTTTTTGGTTTCCTTTTTCCATTTTAAAGATCACAATGATGAATGCCATGACAATCATCAGGAAATTTTATTACTCTTCTTTAATTTTAAATCAGTTTCCTGGAGTGTAGCCTACCAACATYTAATATCTAGCATTTAAAAGAGCTGGTAAAGAAAACAATAGCAAATACACTTCAGCTAGCACCTACAAAGTGGCAACTGCACTAAACAGACACAGCCTCAACAGGAAGACAGATCAGAAATCACCTGGCCTCAATTAGAAAATTGGGGGAACAAACGTTTCAAACAGAAAATTTGTGAACCATCAAGTAATACAAAATGACTGGAAAAGAAGGAAGCCTTGTGATCATCCAGCCYCAATTCTTTTAAAATACAGGCCACAGGATTTTCCCCCTGTACTTAAACAGCAGTATGAATCCATCAAAAAACCCTGTMGTCTCACAAAGTTGTTACAGTCTGGAATCGCTGTCAACATGAAAAGCATCTTTTTAACTGGAATTTGTTTTGGATAATGGAATGTTTCGYACCTCATTTTGCTAAGACAGAAAAGTTACATTTTGAAAAGATAATACAGTTGACTGAAATGCAAGTAGATTGGCCTCTCACAAAGAATTTTTTTGGGGTTTGCATGCAATTTCTGTTATGAGTCTCATCTCCCACTTTGAAGTCCACATAAGCCTTAAAATGATCAGTGGCCTTTCAAAAGAATGACTTGAGCAGCATTTGGAAGTCAAGTTGTTCTTTGAGACTTCTGGGAGGACAAGACAATGTAGAGCATTAATCTGAAGTAGAACCACCAYAGAATTGTTTCTCAGCTTGATGCTCTTTTTGTTTATATGCTTGAAATTGGGGAAACTAAGAAAAAATGGCAACAAAAAAAATATATTCCACATTTGAATACAGAGACTTGGCCAGAAGGTTATATTTGTATTTAACATAGGTGAAAAAAAAAGTAAATGACAGATTTTATGGCTTACAAAACAAAGAAAGCATCCTGACACTGTGTCCAGCAGGTTCCTGAGCTCCCCCGGTAAGCAGTATCCAAACAGGRAAGCACCCATAAGGGTACTTCAGCTCTGAGCTACGATTTCAAGTGCAACACTACTAAATACCTTTCTAATTTMTAAAATAAGAAAGCTCTCTAAAATCTCAGTGAAATAAAGCATGACTCTTACGTATAGAAGAAAATTAAAGTGGGTTTTACTGAAATGAAGGGCATATCTTTTCCCTTTAGATTAGATTATGAGAAGACTTAACTGACTACAAATTATTAATGAAAACAGTTTCAAAACAGCAGTAAAGCAAAGTCAGAGTTGGTTAAAAATTTACACTGTGGTTCATAGCCATATGAATATAKACTGGCATGTCAAAGCTTCAAATCTCTCCATTCGTTGCAAGAGAAACTTCTAAAGTACTATAAATGCATAGGAAATAAACATAAGAATATGTTAAATTACATTCAACATGTGCAATTATATACAAACAACAGTAAAAATGGTTTTTCAAACTGCAGAGGAGATTAAGGAATGTGATACATACAGACAGAGAAATTTTTATTCTACACACAGAAAAATCTTCTTGCATTAGAGCAAACAAGAATTTCAAAGGAAAAACTGAAGAAAATCTAAAAAAAAGCCATCTAATTAACCAACAGATATTCATGGCATTTTGAAAGCCTAAGAACAAAGCCACCTGGTACAATAAAACAGTCTCACATTCACCCTGGAAGTATGCGTACAGTTCGATGGGTTCCAGAAAAGATTGGGCAGTATTAGAGAAACCTAAATGACAACCTTCATAACTCAGACCAGCCTCAGAATGTAACAGGGAGGGAAATACATGAATTCAGCTCTCCAGAAAATCATCCATTTTATTTGCACACGTGTTTCAAGGTATTCTGTTATAAAGTCTGCAGCTTCTTTTGCTGCAGCTCAATTTTCTCATCAAGTGCTACCATAGCAAATGCAGCATCTGAGTGAATGCCTGATAGACAAACATTGAAAAAAACATRTTTTCAGTGAATGCTCTCTACCATATTTCTTTATTTCATCTCAAAACCATGTGTATGGACTTTTTAGCGCTTACTGCAGTGCTGTAAAAATCACCAGCTCTTTTCTGTTGATCATTTTCCTGTCCAGTTTTTAAGTTACAACAGCTTTCTACTGACAGTTAGAAAGAAACTTGCCTAAAGGCTTACATTCAAACTCAGCAAATCATTCAAATGAAGGCAGCAAAGGAAGWGGGAGGATGTGAGATGCAAAGACTGAGGTCATGATAATAGTTTGGTCCAGTACTACTCCCTTTTCCAGATAGTCTTTTCCTTGCATTTAGGTAATATTCTGTACCTGTAAAGGGAATTTTTCAAGACTTTGTGCAAATTTACAGGAGGCAAATTTTATGACTTAAAGAAGTAGTTGYTCTTATTGCTGAATGTGGCAGAGGTACAACCTTGGTGATACACTCAAAATCTGCTGGCAAGCTGTGCTTCATTGATAACATATGGGATACTGCAACAYACCAATAGACAGCAGCATAAAAGCAATCCCACTGGGAAAGTAGCCTGGACACGAAGTACACATCAAAGCAAGTTTTATAAAAAGCTCTCTTGAAAGACAAAAGATCAAGTGCTTAGCACTTTGGTGATCACAACCACCTCATCTAAGCCCAGTGAACGGAATACAGAGTTGACTGATGAAACCAGGAGCTATGAGAACTACAGCAAAATACAGTCATATGAGCTTTCAACAGAACTGCAAATGCTGTTATGTCAATGCTCAAAGCTTTGCTTTAAAGCTTACAYTCAGACTAAAATGAGTAGACAAATATCTATGGACTCTTAATGTCTCTGAAGTGATCTGGCTTGTTGGCACAGTCCATTTTTAAATACAATTTCCTAAGACTGTACCCAGTACAGTGCAGTTCACYGCTCTGAACTGTACATCACCTTTGTTTTAACACAATTCTACTGCATTTGAAAAGCTCTTCAATACACACAGAAACCACTTTTTTCAAAAGACAGGAAGAACTCTAGAAGAATCTGCAAAAAKATTAAGTATAACAGATACCTAAGAGGTGTTTTACACTGTACACACTATAGTTCTAAATGTGCCAGTCAGACGTTTACTGATGGAGCATGCCAAGCACAGTCATAACTACTTWCAAAAGCAATATTCACTGTCAAGCACTCATAAAAAATTGCATGTAAATCCTGGGAAGCATGCAAGATAGTTTGACTAGTTTAACAAATAAATATATAAATAAAATGAATCATCCTTCCTCTTCCCAATTCCTTTGCTTGTAACAGACCATAACTAAAGAAATAATTTTGCTTTTGTACATATTCCATGGAAGGGAATGTCCTTCTGGAAGGCAGGGCTGCCACTCTTCTCCAATCTACAGGGTAAAAATGGACTCACATCTGATCACAACTCTTGTGAGATCCAAAGTACCTCTAACAAAACCCCTATTTTATCCTCTAATTCTGGTCATCCTTTCAAAATTTGAAAATTTTCCTTTTAGCAAGAAAACAATTAGATCAAGTTCTTATTTAACTTCTTTTGCTGAACTCACTGTAGATGGATGACTYACTTATTCTTCACAAACCTGAACGTACTTTAATAACAAAAACATTTGAAACTACCACGTAAGAGTTCTGCCTGTCCATATCTAACTGATACAGTCTCCTGTTGTGTATTAAAGAAAAAGGCAAATCAAAAGGACAATGGATAAAGACTAATGGGCAAAGAGCTGCTATAATTGTAGCTCAGTACTTTCCTCTAAAAATACACCTACCATTACCTTATGACATATACCTTGTATTAATTATATTCTATGACTATGAGATGCACTAGACATGTAGGAAAAATATTATTCTTGACTGCAAGAAATACAATAATTACTCCTCATACAGTATGGATTTTTAACAGCTTAACAACTCCCCCACATGATGTATTCCCRGAGAACAATGCATTTTTCTTGAATACACATATATTTAGAAAATGGGATTTGTATCTACAACCACTAGTTTGAAAATCATTACAAGGTATATCTCTTTTTTAAAAGCCTGATTTAATATAGTAAGAAATCACATGGGACAATAGACTAAAAATTACTATTGCAGTACATAACGCTCTGGTATCTCTATGGCAAGAATACCATTGGCATTTATCACCTTTCCTTGCCACAAGAAACAAAGTGCTCTCACAAATGGAAAGTAGTTTTCCAAACCATTCACTAGAGTTCATTACATTAAAGTAACTTTAGAGAATACTAGTATTTTTCAACTCTTAGTACTGCAGACACTAATACATTTTAAGCAGCAGTCCCATACTTGGAATCTGTCCCATGACTTCAACTCAGCACAACTTTTATTTGATCAAGATATAYGTATTACATAAACTTACTACTCAAGATCAGCCGCCAATATTACATATTTGCAAACAGAAAACATGTTTCTACCATGTTTAATATGTTTAATAGTTGTTTATTCTTAAACCTACATGTTTTTGATTACGCCRTGGGTTTTTTTCCCCAAAGATTATCAATACTACTACAGTGCTATTACAATAAATACATTTTTACTTCAAAGAGCTCCTCACAGGAATATTTCAATTTYATCTGTACTATTTTCTCATTTCAGTCACATTCCTTAGTAATCTATTCCATTAAAACTTTCCTTAATTATATTTCCTGCCTCATCAAGATCAAAACCTCTAATTAGTCTGTAACTTTCCAAGCTGTGAAATGTCTCATTCTGAATTAAATGAGGAAGATATGCACTATAAGACATTCCCAAAGTGAATCAAGTTGTTTCAATAAATAAAAGGAAATATGCAAACAGAATAAAAAAATAAATATCCAATGAAACGATAAACAGAAAACATTATACCATAATGGACATAAAAAAACAGATCATTTCTTTGTGCTGTAGCACCTGTATGCGTTTTCATTTCCTTTCAGAATATCTCACTACATAGGCTAATATCCTAAAAACAGGATTCTTTAATCTGAAGGGGGAAAGGAGAGATACTGACTTTGGGAATTTCCACAAATACCAAACTAGCACAGCGATATTCTGATGCCATACATTAGTATACTTACTAATCCAACAGGTGCATGATCAATTTTGTATACACTGACACTCAGGTTTAATCTAGTTGGCATGAGAATTAGAACAGGAAAAGAACTTCAGAGTCACCATTGCAGAGTTCTAATACTAGTTAGAATTTCTCAGTTGYAGTTTTGTTTTAATGTTTAATAATGTCAACAATAGCAGCAACACCCTTGACTTATTAGCAGCCTTCACGTATGTTTGAGAAGGTTGTGATCAAGGCTCTAAACAGAKATGCACAGTAGTAGGAGGAAAGACTTCCATATGCTGAAATATGAAAGGTTCTGCCTGGAATGGAGGAGAAGCTTTCTCACCATGAGAGAGTCAAGCAGTGACACAGGTTGCACAGAGAGATGGGGTGTTCTCAAGCTTGGAAATTTTCAAGGCCTCACTAGGTACAGCCCTAAAGAACTTATCCTGATCCCATACCAATAACTGACTCTGATATTAGCAGAAGACTGAACTGCAGAGACTTTGTGTAAACCTTTCCAACTTGAATTTTCTCACAACCCTATTGTTTTTTCGCCAGGTACAAAGAAACAGCTTCCTTCTGCTCTTCTGAAGAGCAGTGTTCAGGAAATGGCAGTGACTGGCATCAATACATTTTCTGCAGAACCTCTGCACAAACCTTTTTCTTAAAAAAYACAGATATGAAGAAAACACCATGGCCTTCTAATTCGTGATTTATTCCTATCTCAGCAACACTGACAGTTTCCAGGTTTACTCTAAATTTGACAAGTTCTCTGGGCCCTCCCACCAAAAATAACCCTTCCTTTTGCTATCTCTGAAGTTATCTTTTGTGTGTGCTCTGAACGCTTCTCAGAAAATTGCCAGTTCCTATTGTGCAGCAAATTCTAGATTTATGTTCTTCCTAGACTTCTTGTCATAACACTGAATTGCAGTAGTTTAGGYTCAACATGCTCTATTGTTCTTAGAAAAGAAGCCACCATCTCAACCTCCCTGTAGTTTTTCACCTGATGCACTACCTGGCAGCTCGAACAAGGCAAAAAGGCAGTCTAAGAACAAGAAATAATACCAAACTAGCAGCTGAACAAACAAAACAGGTGATCTGAGTCACAGCTTCCTTCGCTATTTATTTGTGCAAATAAACTACAGACTCTGAAGCAAGGGCACTATTTATAGCTCCAAGCTTAGGTGTTTTTTGGTAGCCCACCAACATGCTCAGGAGTTTGTTGTTAATTTTAATATACATGCCAAACTGAGCTTTCCTGCAATTCTGAAACAATTCAACTTAAGAAACTTATATACATTTATGTACAGCTATGGATTTTGTGCATGCATGTACTCCTTTCACAACCTACTGATTTTTTTAACTTTTCTTTTTATTCACTGTGCTGTTGACAGTATGTATACATTCACTTTCACCACAACAGACATTTTAAAAGCCTCATGTGGATTTTTAAATACATTAGACTCTTTAGCACAACATTACATATCAAAGTTAAGCTCAGATGAATGCATTAAGTTTGCCTACCCCCATGCTTTCATAAGCATACTGTACATTTCAATTTCAAAGCTTGTTAATATATATTAATTAGAGAAAAAAAAAAAAAAGAAAATAAAAAAGGTTATCATCATTACTGGTTTCAATGCATGCTTTCCATGACAGTTCCTCATTTCAGGCCACAACAGAACCATTGCTTCTGGTAGAGGATTTATTCAGACACTCAACATGAGAAATCTCACTGACTGCATATTGAAATGCAAGAAAGTCCCACCTATCTCCTTTCAGTGCAAGTCAGTTCACGACTTAAGAAAGTCACTGAAAAGGTTTACTGTGAKAGGAAACAAAACCTTATACACAACCACATTAACCTTAAATAATTAAGCTAAAGAAGAAATTGTGCCTAGGTTGCTTATCCATGATGATTTTCCATCCGAAGTCTGAGTTTATAATCTACCAGAGTTTCACAGAAATGCACAACATATTATTTTTTTGCATTTTGCACACTGCATTCCAGGCCATCCTCATGAAGGTTGAGGACTCATGTGGGTAAACACCCACACAAGAGAGCAAACTGTTTATACTGCGCAAGTTTCATACAGATGTGTCCTGCCACTCCCAAGCAATTAACAGAATACACACTTAGATTTCAGACAGAAATTTCAATTCATACCCCTCAAAATGAATGCAAAATTGACCATGTTACATGGAACAGAGATTAAACACCAGTATGTTGCAAGGAAGTGATCAGAGCTGAACAACCTGCATTACTACTAAACTTTGAAATGTTGGGATTTACTGGCTTTTGCWTTTCAGAGTTTGGTGGCAAGGGAGCAGGCAAGAGGAAAAAAGTAGTTTTAAAAACAGGGGTATTTGAAAGGCAAGTCACTTATTTTAGTCTTTTTCCTAAGTGGTTAAAAGAACTATGCAGCAGCTCCACAACCCTTTTTTATATGTACACCTGGGAAGAATACTGAATCCTGTTACTTTCCTCACTGTTACCCTGATGTGGTTTAGRCCAGATGTTTAAATGTTACAGTATGTACATTTTCTTCTCTTCTTCCAAGGCAAAAGCAAAATAAGAGGAATATTTGACTTCACTCCACAAGAGACCTATTTAATAGTTTGGCGGTTATGTAAGTAAAGGTAGCTTGGCTAAGTCAATGTTGACGACATACAGAACGACATGATCCTAATGAGTTGGAAAATATTGGCTCTCATGAGATTCAACCAGATGCTACTGCGCTGAGAAAGCTACTGTATTATTGAATTTCATTTTTATGAGGTAAAATTTATTATTCAACCATTAAGGTATCCCACATGAAATCTTGCATAAAATAGTTTTACAGTTACTKTCTGGAAAATAGATTTTATTTTAACTTTAAGACATCATTTACATGAGGGATTCAATGCCTATTTGATCACCTTCAGTAGAGAAATGTAAGGTCTGCAAGCAATTTTCCCAAAAATACCAGATTAATGGAACCGAACTGTCAACAAAATAATGAACTACCTGAATAGGACAAGGAAAAAGTGGTAGCAAGTTCCAGTTTTCCAGAGTAAACTAAAGCCATGTGTGACTGTGTATGTATTTTCTTGGCAGGCTGAAATGGTTAGAAACCGAGTGCTTCAGGTACTTACTAACAAATAATGGAAAAAATACACTGTAAAATTACTCTATAGGATTAATCATGCTTTGAAAGATCTTAACTGGTGCCCTTTTCCTAATATTTTGGTATTTTGTACACTTGCWTYCATTTTTTTAAATTGTACAGTAATAACTGTAATAACATTAACATCTATACATGCAATTATGTAGAAAGCATTATGCATTTCAAATTCGTATTTTTTCCACATTTATAGTGAGGGAAATGCAAAATCAGGATGTTTTTCAAGAATAAAAACTAACACTATTTAACTGACATGTAACATGCTGTTCTCTTTCTATACCAAAGGGATTATAAAATTAAACCAAAACATAAATTTCCAAAGGGTTACATGTGGATTGAAGACTGCTTTTGTGCTTTTTTTTTATTTTAGATATAATGCATTAGAAGTAAGTAATGCTTTTTCCTGACCCATGAAAAAGAGTACAAGGCTGTTTGCAGCTGTTTAAATTTCCATTTGTTATGCTGCATTTTGTCACTTGCATTCCCATCTATTTTAAGTTTTCTATTCTTTTTGTTCTTGCATAACTATTTCAGTCAGAATGCATCTATCTTACACTGAAATKATGAAGCCTATTCATTCAAGTAGTAAATTTAATTTTTTATATTATAATCTCTTTTTTAAGCTATATTGGCTGTTAAGAACCGTAAAAAGAACTTTTATCAACTCAGATTTAAATATATGGACTACAAAAGGTGAAACTGTAACAGAGTAAGGTGTTTTCAGAAATTCCATTAAATTCCATATAATTTATAATTAAAAACCTGCTCTTAGCAGAATTAAATAATCTCAGGCTAAGACAGACACAATATTTAAATGTTTATAAAAATTTATGTTCTAAAAATCATACATGTTTCTTGACACACTCATTTTGTCTGTCCTCCTCAAGTTCTGAGCTCAATCAATCACAGTACTGTACACACCTTTTACTGGAAGTTTTAAGATAAGAGACCTTACTAATAYGTATGACAAATAAAAATTTTAGGTACAGGCACTTCAATCTTAAATTCTGTCAGAAACCAAACACAACTTGCCTTTGAGACTTCAACTTTTATCATTTTTTTCTAGCAGCTTGCCTTGGGGCAAGTTAATTAAAAGATAAACTCTCAGATGATCCATTGAAGACAGCAATCTAATAACAAACTAGTAAATATTTGAGCCAAGTTCTTTCTCCTAGTAGGAAAAAATTTCTGAAGAGCAAGGTGAGGAAAGTAGATGGGGGACAGAAAAGTGTTAATGTTCAAGAAATCTTCCTTTTCTGGTATTCCATTAAGCTATTTCCAAGAAGAATTATTACCATCTATTTGTAGAGGATAGAGCTCTAGAGGTTGATTCTGAATCCCTAGACCAACTTCAGCSTCAATAATCTCTGAAAGAAGTTTTGGAGCAGGAACACATTTCTGTTCCAGGTGAAAATTCATGACAGAACCCCAGATACTAGCAATAAATTCTGTTCATGTGTTTGTGAAAACACAGTGCAGAGCTCCCTTTTTAAACTAGATTCATAGAAGGCCTTTTAGCCATTACCTGGCAAACAGGTTCCCAAAAGGGCCTTTGTACTTTGTGAGCCTTTCCRCAGCAGGTGAAGGGTCCAATAACCTTGGAGTTGAGAAGAACACACTGAGAACTCAATGTGCTCTTCTCTGAGGTTTCCCCCSCTCCTAAACCTCATGTATCTGTACTTGTCTTCCTATTAATTTTTGGTTTTCTTAACTTTACCTGCTTTTCTACTTTAACTGTTTCTTCTGGCTTCTTCTAGTTTTATCTTTCTCTGCAGCTCTCTTCCCTWTTATTACATTATGCTCCTTCTCCTGTTTTTCTTCATTTCCATTTTTGTTTTCTTTTTTTCCTAATTTGTCTGTTCCTCTCCTATATCTAAGYCCATATTATATGTTTCAGTGATAAAGTCTTAAAAGTGGAAAAGATGGCTCTATTSGAAAAAGCATACAACTAGGCTTTTAGCGTCAGTCCCACTAAAGAAGATCTTTGCTGAGAAGTTACAAAGGTTTGTGGTATCAATTTTGAGTTCAAGCAATACTGAATTGATATGTTAAGGAAGCCCAACACTCTCAACAGCATCTGTCACAAAGCCTCAACAAAGACATAATGAGCTCAGCAACTGTTTCAGTCCAGTAACACCCACCAATCACACACAAAWAGTGGCAATATAGACACAGGCAACTGAGAAAGCTGTAGACTATGTAAACAAATGGCAAACACATTCGAGACTAGCTATGTGCAAGGAGCTAACTAGAGAAGAAAAATTTCAAGTCTCAGTATATTTCAAAACAAGTAGAACACATCTGGGCTGGTAGCTAGTAATTAAATCATTTCCATAGGAGGACACATTTCATTCACAGATGACAGAACAAACATGATGATGCATTGAGAATAAAGAATGTACAAAATCCTGTGATGGGTTTTAGAAGTTTTAAAATGTAAACACAGAAAAAAAATTGGGCTGTTGAATTCATGAAATATACAGTTCATGATTCTTTGAAACAGCATAACCTAAGTAATTAATTTTGAGAAAAGATTCCCTGAAAAATAGGATAAAGTGAAGGAAAGAGAATCTTTGAGCATATTGTTGATTTTTCCTGCAACTACAATACAATTTAATATAAACATAATCAGAAAAAGACAAGGAAGAAAAGCAAAGAGCAATTCTTAGAAAGTGTTTACACTTCCATTATTTGTACTGAATTGATCAAAGAATCAATCCACAATACCATGAGGATGGAAAGCTATTTTCTTGAAGTATTACTTCTGTGCATGGCCGAAAAACATCTGAGTTGTGTTCAAATCAAAAACACAATACCATTGAAAAAAGGCAATTTTTTTCTTGAGAGTTGAGGTTAGAAAAGAAATGCTCATCTGTTCACCCACAAAGATTCTTGGAGACACAATGGCAGGAGTGGGAGCCCAAATTCTTTGTGGGGCTACTGCCAGGCCCAGCACATGAGCSATGTCAGTCCACTCTGCACAAGCCCAAAGGAGCACTGGGGCAGGCAGTGGCAGGCAGGAACTCAAAACAAGGCTCCCAAGAAACATTCACCAGCTTTTGTTTTATGTGGAAGAGACTAAGTTGAATGTAAATAAACATGTTTAACAGATGTGCCTTGTTTACTTGACAAGTAAAGTTGTTTATTGACCGCTTTATCTTCATACCTACTTCATAAAACAAAAGAAGAAAAAAGGAAAAAAGGAAGAAAAATGACAAAAGAAAAGCTGGAATTTAAACTTCCCTGTGCAAATAGTCAAGTATTTTTTCAGAGGCTTACACATATACATGTTACTGTTAAAGTATGTGGAAGCTGACCCAAATTACAAGGATGACTTTCAACAAGGCATGATACTAAATTTTACACAACAGTATTCCAACAAAAGGTAGTAGGCTTACAGAATCAACCAAGCCAAAAATCAGGACAAAAGGATTGACAGCAATCATTTCATAGCCTTGAACACAAAGCTGCCTTCAGTCTAGTTAATGCCAAGTACAACTACAGAAGTGTAAAATTTACCAGATGAMGCATTAAGCCATGAATGAGAGAAGATCAAAACAAGTGTATTATATTGTTCATTTACATTATTTGAAGTACTTAAAATGTGCTCTAGATTTCTATCCTGCAAAGATATTGCCAGCAGAGTTGYTTCACAGTTAATTGAACTGATGAACTGAAACATGTTAAATAACAAAACAGGTTAGGATTGTAAACCTGCTACCTTCACAAGTACCAGAACTTGAAAATAAAATGTCACAATCCCATCCTTAGGTGATCCACACAGAATGAAGGAATAAAGACAAAAGTGACTTTKATGAAAGAATGAAAACCTAAGCACTTGAAACAGTTATTCAAAGAGTTACACAAAAATAMAAAAGTTCTTTTGCAACATTAGATCAACACAGATTTAATTTTAATAAATAGGCGAGGTGAAAAAGAAGAGTAGGATTGAGAAAAGCAGGGCTAAAAGACTTGCAGTGGTCTAATCCATCACTCTGCTTAAAATCATTATTTTTTTACACCTATATCATTCTCCTAACACATTCTCCATGACTGGCAATGATGTATATTCCAAAATATGTTTTATTCTTGTTATRGGTTTACTCACAACAAATAAACAGTAACAGCACTAAATTATTCTAGCCTGCATAGAAATCTAAAAAAATATATATCATTTTCTACATGACCTTTATGAACTTGAAAACTCTGGTTTCCTCTGTAAACTGGTCAAAATCCTTAATTTATTCYCAAAATCCATGGGTGTTTTGCAAAAGGATGACAGATAACAAGTTTCATTATTTATGTAATCTTCACCAACACTTGCATATCTTCAGCAATTTCACAACAGTTAAGTAACATTTATTTATGGAATAATGAGAAACATCTGCAGTCTTACTAAAGAATTCAATGTATGCCATTGATTAATAAAGCCCTTAATAATCCAGTTTCACCTCTGAATGATCCTGAAATAATAACATTGTACCATATAAGGCAGCAWAAGTGGATGTTTCAGATGAGGGAAGCATGGAAAAATTATCCTGTATAGGAAAATAAAATGCATCCAGAAATTGGTGCCAAGGAGTGAAGCTGGGTGGCTTCGCTTACATCCCGGATTTTAAAAACAAGCTATAAATACCCATATACACACACACACACACACACACAAAATATTCTGTCTGCTAGCTACCATAAGTAAAAACCTGGATTTAAATGATACAGTTGTATGCACACTCACTGTCAGTGCTCTGCACCACAGTAAATACCAAAAGAATCACATATTTACCTGAAGTTTGGAAAACCTCATTCAGCAAAGCTTCATTTACCACCACTGAACTGACATTTCCAACAGGATGACACCAGCTCTGATAAATAGTTTGAAGCAGAAGGGTTTGAGCTCTCGTTGCTTGAACTGTCAAATTAGGGAGCTCAAAAATGCATTCTGTTAGTGGCACATGAGCTCGCTTGGTCCTATTTGAAATAATAAAAGAAAAAMAGGAAAATCATTACTTTGGCACATAAAAATAACAATTTGAAAACTTAGTCACAGAATATCAGAGTAAAAGCACTTAGTTTGTAGGTTGGAACTGTGTGCCTATTAGATATCTTCTTGTAAGAGCTGATTCTACTTACACTGAAATTAAACATAAATATCAACTTGTAACATAATTTAAATTTATATCTCCCGAATATGACAGAAAAAARTCATATATTTTTATCTAATTATCTCTTGGTTTTAAAATATTTAACAACAGTGATTCCAAGTGCTCCCACCTAAGAGACCTACTCAAAATTGTGCAGATATTTAAAACACAGAAACCATGTGTTCAAAAACCGAATGTTCCAAATTGTTTTATTTACAAAGCTTACAGTGAATCACTAAATTACATATGGCCAGTGACCAAAAAAACCATATAGTCAACATTCATACATCAAAATACAAACAAGCCCAAAATCCATGTTTTGTTGACAGAGCTCATGAAATAATACCACTATTTTTCAGTGCCTTTTACTTTTTAAGTAGGGAGTAACAACAGGAGGGGACAGGAATCTGGTAGGGCCAAGTAAAGGAGAATTGTTTGGGAAATACATTCCTCAYACATGATCCACCATTACCGAGAATGCTTTACAAGACCTATAGCAAAGTCAGTAATTTACTTTTTCTTCCTAATAGTCACACTATTTACCTGAAATAAAGCAACAGACTTATTTGCTACATTCAACAAAAACTATAAGGGTTCTTTAGCCCTCTCAGTTTGGAGCTTTTTCCTGTAGCATGTTTTCAACATTATCATCCTAATCACCTCCCACTCCATCACTGAAATATACTTTTTCTGCTATTTAGCATTATTTTCTCTTACGTCTCATATGGCAGGAGGGTTGGAACTAGATGATCTTTAAGGTTGCACCAAACCCTAACTATTCTATGATTCTATGACTCCATGAAAYATATTCACTGATGCATGTACTAGCTCATTCTTGAGAACCTCTTCCATTAGAAAATTTTAGGGACATACTTACAGACCCTTAAAAAGAAATAGTAGGTTAATATTCCACTGGAAATCAGAATCTCAAATAAGCAAMGCTGCTAAAGCTGCACACAAAATCCATTGGCCYKGGATAAAAAGAMTACCAAAATGCTCTGGGACTGAAAATGTAAAGACATGCAGACACTCARTGACTCTACAGATCAGCAAAATCAAAATCTTCCAAGGAACTCTCAGAAGCAGCCATAATACACCACATCTCCTATCTGGGTCCAAAAATAACTGCTAGCAGCTGCATGACCGAATGTATGTGAGATAATACTGGCAGTAGAGACTCTGTAGGATGCTCCCTGAATTCAGAAGCAGATCATTCATGATGCTCAAATACTAAAACYTTAACAGCATGAAGTGACACGTAATTCTGGTAATAAGTACCCTTCTTGAACATTCTGCACCTGACTGGGAGAGTGGGCCTTCCCTAAGAKGGTCCTGAAGAGAAAAATACTCCATCACTTCTCAGATCCAGGATCACTATGCTCTWGATGAAGCAGCAGAGTAATAAAATATTCTGCTGCTAACAGTTTTGGCCCTTCATAAGCTGAAGATGGGACTTAAGAAGCATGGTTTGGAAATAAGCATTCTGAACATCTGTACACATCTCTCAATTACTACGATGACAAGGTGGTACAGCTAAAGATAATATCACTTGAATTTAGACTTGGACATACAAGCATTCACCTTTATTCCCAAACAGAGCTCCTCCCTGAATTCCTTGTCAGTACCAGGAAACAGCTAARTGAAAGCCATTTTGTCTGGAAATGTTAGATACCTACCATATAAACAAATAGCCACACCTAAGACTATGGTCTAGAACATTTAAAGGTAAGTCAAAAGAAAACAGCACATGCAGACATAACAGAGATCCATCCATTCTAGATATGAGGATTAAACAAAACGTCTCTGCAGGTCACTGCTTCTGCCCGCTGCTTTAAAGGGACATTACAATACTTCTCAGCTGTGGACGTCTACACCACAGATCAGTGTCAGATAAAGCCCATCCACAATAGTAAAAATAAAAATAGGGAAGAGAAAAACTGATAATTACGAAAGAAGATACTCATTGAAGATTCCCAAAAAATTGATGCAAATGCAGATGAAGGACAAAGAACAAAAACAGATGTTGTAATCTTCTGTAACACCAACCAGTATTCTTTAGAATGAGGCTTTCCAACATCATAAAGCATGGAATCAGGATTATCTGTCACAAAAATGCTGAGAAGAGGGAGGAAACTAACAATAASACTGTCTCTCACTTGCAACTCATATGAAGCCAGTGCCACAATTACGCTGCCAGCTTCAAATGTCATTTGCAGAAAAAAAATATAATTGAGTATTTCTTGTTTATATGGGAGAAACCAGCCTTGTGTCTGGCAGTAGAACTTTCTTTCATATGAATACACACCATGCCCCACAATACCTCCACAAAAAGAACAGTCTACTCTTTGAATAAAGGTATTTATTTCTGAACCTATCTCTAGGTACAGCCTTTGTTTCTAGAAAAATCAAAACTCATTAGAGGCCATTGAAGAAGAGATCTTGTATTAAAGCCTTGTTTGTTTGGATTTTGTTTGTTTTAATAGGAATCACTGACACCAAACAGTGAACTAGAACAAAGAAGTTACCTATGACCTGTTTGGGGTGTGTGAATCTTCCACCTGCCTCATCTGCTGGCAGCCAGGTACAGCTCTTTCTGAAGTGCATGACCAGACCACATTTTAGGCTGATTTCTATCTGCTGCAGGACAGTAGGTCACCCAAAGGGTAGGAAATATCTGCACATAACTCCTGAAGCTCTTCCTAATTCAGTTTGAAGTTCAAACACACTGCAAACCTTTCCTGACAATGCTCTTCTCCCCAAAACTACAAATCATACAAAAGAAGGCATCCAAACACATTTGAAATAAGCGGTGTAAGAAATCCATTTTAAAAAAGTATTTTTTTTAACATCAGAACATTACCTACTCTGAAAATTAGAACTACTTTAAGGAGAGATGAAACAGAAGCTGAAAATAATACCAATATTAAGTCAGGCAAATAGAGACAGATGCTGCCTGGTTAAAAAAAAAAAAAAAAAACAAATAAGAAAACCAAACACCACTAAAGAAAAATACCCAAAAGGAATGAAGAGCCTGGAATATATTCTGTGCATTTCTACCACACAATATGCACAAGAGGACACATAATCACTGTCTTGTGGATACAATTAGATAAAACAYRTGTCCCATTTCAGCTCCTCACATAMACAAACAATGCTCTGTGCAAACCTACACATATGCCTGTAACCACTCACAGAAAAGCTCTGGGTACCATGAAAAGCACAGGTGGAGAGTACAATTCTATGACCTTTTCTGATGTTCATCCCAAGTTAGAACTGGAACTTGTTTTCCTAAAATTTCTCAGAGTTTAAATCCAAGCTTGGTAATTTATCAATTTAAGCAGAATAGGCATGCATAAGTAAAGGAGTATAAAAGGCAATACTGTACYTAGGAAAATCCATTCCTATGAAACAAAATGGTATCCATAATAAATAATTTCTTTTAGAGCTTAAGATTAAACACACAGCTTAACCCATTTYTTTTACACAGAATTGAAGTTGGAAAGCTAGCCATGCATGTTAGGAAAACTTTTGCAGGCATTACCTGGAAAGAATCAGAAACAWCAGAATGTTTCCTGGTATTCCTTTTCTTTTTTTTTTTCAGCCATCTACTGTAATCCTTTATTATTTATCTCATTGAAAGTGCACTGTTACATTTTTCCTTTCTGATATTTTTTCCTTTTGTTATCTTTTCAGGCAACATTTTCTCTATTCTTCCCCTCTTATTTCTGAATACTATTTTGCAGAATTAAAACTTAGCATTTCAGAACAAAGTTTCTGAATATTTCAAAAGATGGGTTYCCTAATGTAAAAATGGGAAGGAACAAAGAAGGTAGAAAACATTTTTCATCAAAATTCACAGGGAACATGATTGTTCAATAAGTCCATCTAAACACATTTTTATTAAGAAAAGAATGTATTTCAGAGGGAAATTCAAGAGCTGTGACAATCACAGCATACAATACAGCAGTGCAAAAGATTTCACTTYAGAAGTCTGACTATTCAACTAATTCATATAACAGCTACTGTACTGACCTATGCTACATTCAAAACTTAAAAGCTTCACATAAAATTGTCCCTTAGGAGTAATAACAGCATATGTTTTTTGACAATATGCAAATTCTACARTTACTGTACTTTAAGAATCCCACAGGAATAAAGTCTTCTGGTCCTTTTCAGATAAATTTAGAGGAATGGGAAGTTGAAAATAAATCCTTTTTTACAGAAAAAAAATCAAGGCAAGGGAAGCATTGTACCATGTGTGCAGCAAATGTTGCTTAAAGCAAAATTTTAACTAGACCCAGTTAATGATGAAAGYACAATTATAATTCAGGATTTATTATAATAGTTTTGAAACACAAATAATGCATTTAAAAGATCTTAAAATGAAAGCTTGCCATCAACCTGCACCTGCTTATATGGAAAATACATCATTAATAAGGTATTAAGCTATATTTAACCAAGTTTTATGACCCAAGAGATATTCAAGTRATCAGTGAAAATACAAGTACAAATAATTTTTTTCAGTAAACCATGTCAGATCTGCGTTTCTATACTGTATCATTAAATTTACATTAAGCAACTTGATATCAAAACTCTTCACCATATTAAAAAAGTTGTGGCACATAGTTTGTGTCTAAAACCACTACTTAAACAGTGTTTTAAAACTGCAACAACAATAGGAATAATTATTTCTCAAGTCTTTACACTCAAGAGGTAAGACGCAGTTCTGAACATATGTTCATTTAACTGAACAGGTTAAAAAACTACCAATTCAAACAGTCTTCTCTAGGGGAAAATAAATCTTAATGTAACTAGCAGGACAGGCTACTCATTAAAGCCAAACTTGGACAAGTTCCAGGATAAATTTAAGGAAATATGAACAAGCAAGTCTTGCTGTGTAGTGGCATGGAGTGAAAATGAATCTGTCCTAATTAAATGATTTTTAAATACATTAAATACAATAAATTTTTGGTTGTACCCAGTTTGCTGACAAACTGTACTACAGACTTGCTGAAATATTTGAATAAATCTGACGTACATTAAAGAAAATAGTTTTCTTTGTTTTTGAACAAAAACATGAATTGRTCCTTATTATGCAGCACACATAGGCACCAACATAACCAATCCATGTAAGTTCACAGGCCTGTTATGAAATATTTTCAGTTTGTAGACTTTAGGAAAAGCAACTCATTCTTGTAAAATCAACACCTCAGAGTGATTGAAAGAATATAGTGGTGAACAGCTGGGTCCAGAGGTTTATACAGAGTCCCCAACTGCAAAGCTGGAACCTGCAAAATGTTTGAAAAAATTTGATTTTTGTTATTACTCATATCCTGTACAGTAAAATACGATTAGTTCATTTTTTCCAAAATAACAAAACCAGTAACCTGCTACTAGAACCTAGCAACTGAGCCTTAGAAGAACCTGAATGTAATTCAAATGCCCAAATAATTTCAGTCACCATTTGCTCACCTTTCCTCTTAGGCAACGAAAAAGTGTATGCTGGGTTTATATGACATGAACAAAGGCTTCATCTACATACCTACAACAAATCTGTATTTGTACTTAATCTGAGGTTTCATATCAACTTTTTTTTAAAAGAAAATTTTGATCCCTTTGCTTAGCATTTAATTAACTACTAGTATTGTGCAGAAAGCAATGTCTAACTACTTAATGACAGATATCAAACCTCTGAAAGGAACATGTGAGAATGGAACTGGAACTATTATTGTTTGAAATGCAAAACTGAAGTCACTGTTACCCACAAAAAACCCCAAACACAGCACATGTCCACATATACTCACACAATTTTCAGTCTTCAGAGAGCAACATACAATTATTCATGCTAGAGCATCAAGGTAATTACTTCTAAAAAAACCCCAAACAATTAAACTTGCTTTAGAACACCTCATTCAAAAACATCTCCAAGACTGATGTCAAAATTTCTGCTCTTCTACAGACTTCACTAAAGGCTGCCTGGTATCTTACAGCAACTCTTACATAGGAGAATTTTCAGGAGCTGCAACTGCCTTGACCTTATTTGTAGGAAACACAGTTAATCATACAATTTATTACGGGGAGAAAACAATGAACTTCAAGGTTAACCACATGTTTCTTTTTTCAGTAAACCTAAACATTAAATTAGTATTTATGAAAATCTTAGAWATGGGATTAGCAGAGAAGAATGCCATCATTTTAAAACAAACTTCTGTACAGGTTTTTTAACATCAGTTCAGAAATATAAATTTTCAGTGATGAAAAAACTTCKGAAAAGTGTTCAGTCATATGCGAACTTCAGAAAGATCCTCAAGGATTTCCTTGAAACAATTGTGAAAACAAAACAGCATAGGCAGAGTAYGAACTTTAATGTGGCTTAGGAAATGAAAAGAAGCTATCCATTCTCAATCCTCAGGAAGGTGTGTGTTTTAATGGAACCATAAATTTCAGCTTTATACAGCAAAGCAAAATGAATGCATATTACAAGAAAAAAAAATCATAAAATTTAAAAATATCTAAAAGGAAGAAACCTTTAAAAAAAGAAAAATCCCTTTTAAGCAAAGGATGCACTACTCTGGACATATATGTTAGATGGTCCAAACTTGGGTTTACTCATTTTATTCATTTTGTCCCATGTGGACATTAAAAGTTATGAACATTAGATTAAAAATTATGATTGCTACATACAAATAGCTCTGCTTGGTAAAGCAGCAAGGAAGTGAGAAACAGTGACCTGCATTGTAACCTGCTATGAGACACCATGAGAAAGAAAYGTGCAAGAAAAAACAAACACCTTGAATGTGATGGCAGGAAAGTCCTAATTTCCTGCAATGTAATTTGAGCCCTACTAAGCATCAGATGAATATTTTTACTGGTGGATTAAATGTTTCAGAAAGCAGGCAACAAAGCAGTCTACGATCACTTCTAGCTAGGTCATTSCCTATATGCCTCAAAATGCAACAGATCTGACCTAAGGGACTAACTGTTGATACCAACAAGTGATTGGAGGTTTTTAGTCTTATTTCTGGGCACATGACAAACTCAGGTGGCTGCTGAAATTGTGAAATGCAAGAACATGTTAAACCTGCAGCTGCATTAGAGAAACATATTTAGGAYGTTTAGATTAAATTCATCTTCCTGACTCATCAATGGGACAGATGCTAGGGGTCTGAACTCCCATCAAATTGCAAGTGGACATCAGTTACTAATTGCTATTTCTTTCTTTGCAAACTCTTTTGCTAAGCACTAGTTAAGACTTGTTTCCAGAAAGGATCATTAAAGAGRTATGAGCAATCTATAAAAGAATAAAATTACAAGTTCCCTGCTCTGAGGAGATAACAAGCTGACCTCAGTCTTTATGTATTTAAGTCGTTTGATGTGTGCAAACCATATATATTATGCATAAAGTTACATTTTTAAAGAACTGCATGTTCAGAACCCCACAAGGTGTGAGGTGAAAATCTGAAAAAAAAGGAGTAAGAAACTTTCCTCATGGAATGTCCTCAATACTAATTCAGGACTTTAAAAAATAGCTTACACTTTAAACATCCAGTCTTCTTTTACTTCTGCAAGAAGGTCTAGCTTTTTTGCCTGGATCTAGGAATCTTCCCATTGTTGTTGGTGGGTAATAGTGAGAACAAGGGAAGGGATATGGCATTTAGCTGTAATATGTTCAAAAAGATCCAAATACAAGCACCATGAGAAAAATCAGTATTCATTATAGCAGTCAAAAATCAAAATGCATTACAAGCAAAAAAAAAGCCAGAAACAACTCTRGAAAGAAGCAGGGACTTTCAATAGAGAAACACGGGCTTAATGAAGGTAGTACCAAGGGAATCAATCATGTGAAGAGAACTTTTACACCTACATTTAAATTGTGCCTTGCATCTTTTTGTGAGAAAGTGATCCTACCTGAAAAAGCAGCAATGCTAAACTAAATGCCATCATTATCATTTATCTTGTAGGTAAATGTTAGTTTCGTGTGGGGGACAAGAAGGAATCAGCTGAAGCTTGCTGATGCTAAAACTAAACAGCTGCAGAYGACCCAAACCAGCAGAGGTGACCAGGTAAAAGTTGCCAGTGGTCATAAACCCCCAAACCACAAAGATCTGAGTTTATTAAAACAAAGCAAGCATTACTCTATTTTATAATTTTTATAAATCCAGTACCACTGCCTTGGATACTACAGTGTATCCAATCTGAGTAACCACTGGGGTGGTACAGGGTTTGGGGAACTGGCTTCCCACACTGCAGGCTGCTTTACTGTCTGGGGAARTAACCCCATCCTCTCCCTTTGCCTCTCCTCCTTCCCCCTTCACACAATCCCAGAAGCAGCAGAAACAGCCATTAAATCAATCCTCTAAATCTGCCACACAGAACCATTTGGTTGCCATTAGCAGGTAAAACAGGGAGCCAGAAGGGCTCAAACATGCTGGTGCTCAGTGAAGAAAACTGCACTGACAAACCCAGTTCAAAGGTCTTATTGAGAACTAACACAGTTTCAAATTCCTTRCTAAAGATTTAAGAGCTGAACACAACCCCAACCTCAAGTAAACACTAACAACTGATCTCAGTAAAAGAATTTGTCCAGAAAGGTAAGCAGGTAATGATTTGGGGGCTTCTGTGAATTTTTCTACTATGAAGTTTTGGGTGCTGTTTATTTTCTTTCATAAATAGATAAAATCCTTTGGTGGAAAAAAGGGACACATTTACACTGAGAGAAAAAAGGTTACTTGAAATTCTGACAAATTTTGTATACCTAGACAGAGAAGTAAGAATRTGCATGTTTGCATGAGCAAGACAAWATTAGTATTTGAACAAAATTATTGCCCTAAATGGAGATGCCACAAACAAAATACACAAGACTAAAAGAAATAAAGACATACTTCTGTGTTCATGGGCAACTGCTGAATTTTGTCAAATCCAGAAAGGTAAATCACAATGGCTGGGGTTGGAARRGAGATCCTTTAAATCCAACATCACTGCTAAATAAAAGGACTTAACTGCACTCTTTGYTTTACAGTACCTCAAAAGCCAATTCCACCATCCTTTRAGAGAGAAGTTTCAGCATCAAAAAGAAGTTGTTGGAAACAGGGAAGCATGTTTTGTTTTTCTGATTACCAGAAAAGCCTTTAATATAGTAAGGATGGATCAAGGGTGTCTTACACAGCAAGGACATGAATGGACAAGGTGTGCTAATGGTTCACATGTATACACTGCATAACTACAGAAAGAGTATAAAGACTTTAAAATTATTATTTTGTGGCCTCATTAAGTACCAACCTCAAAAGAATTTTAAAGGCTATCAAAAGCTATTTTAAGCAAAACCTTAAATCTCAGTAAATGTGCTAGACTTTGTACTTCAAAGACTACAATTATTGTTTAATCTAAATTTACCATCTTCAAGTACTGACTCCAGCATTAATTTACACCATTCATTTTTTAAAAATAATACAAACTTAGAAGCAGAGTCTATGGATATAGTTCTYCTGTGTTGAGTTTTGATCTATTCATTGTGTCTCATAACATGTACTTAATTATTTAAAAACTCCATAAGCCCTGGTGAGTCTTCAAAACAATCAAAATTATCACATACACAGATAATGAAGAAAAGATACTGTCAGTAAAACACATCAGAAAGGTATTTTCTTGCATTATACATATGCACAGCCAAATCCAACATGCATGCATAATCAAAGTTACACAAATACTTTCAGGGCAACAGACCAAGCCAGTGACATAAAAGTCCTATTTCCATTTGCTCATTTAAAATACAAAAGTCATATCCTTGACTCTGTCATTCTCCATGGACAGTTCTTCATTACCAAATACTGAAATCATATTTACCAAATGTTTCCCTCTGCTAAATTTACATTTTGGAATCAGCCATTAAACTCAAAGAAAAAAAGCAGTTAAACATCAGCAAAGAAAAAAAAAACATATTGGCTTCTGTTTAAAACAGCATACGTTTTGTAATGGAAAAAAACCCCCGATCAATTGAAAAATGAATCCACAATTTTCTGAGCTAACATAATGCTTCCCATTTCTTGCACTGATATTAAAAGTATCTGCAACAGACTTATCCAAATCTGGTAAATAGGTTTTGTTCTCATAGTTTAGTGTTTAAGAGCTTCGTATCCCACCTGAGCCAGACTTGACTTGTGCTCTTTTTTGTTGTTTGTTCAAGTGCCCCTCTAATGCTCTCATCCAAAACATGCTAAAAAATCTAGTTCAGAAAMTGGTGCTGTTTAGAATATTAAAACATAATGAAAATCAGACAATCTTTATCAAATATGCAGGCTCAAATGGAGGTCCAAATGGTCACATGTATTCAATACAATATCTGTTCCTCAGTATGCACACCTGACAGGTTACTTTAACTTCCTTTAAAAGGCATTGCTAAAGAAATAACAATAAAAAATATAAACCTATAAACAAGTAGAATAAAGGYGCCTGAAAAAAAAATGCTGAGAATGCATATTGTTTGTGTGTAATGAAATAAACACTTAGCTTAGAACCAAAGAAGCCCTSATCTGTGAGAGGGACTATTCCTACGGAAAAGAAACAGCATCTCTGGGTCTCAAAGAGAACAAACATGAGGAGAACACAGCAAACAAACAATACTGGACACAGGACAGTATGTTTCTTCCACCTAGAGGTGAGCACAGACACAGTAAACATGCTGAGGTATTATGGACAGCTGAACATCCACGTGTACCTTTATTTTGACTCAACCCAAATATAAATACAGCTTTCTTTTTAATAAACTGTTTTCAGTTACCCTTTATCACGGTTATCAGCTTCAACTGAGTCCCATTAAAATGCTTGTAAGAGTAGGTGCATAATTTAAGAYTGGTTTCTGGTAGTTCACTTAAGGTAGAAGTGATGCCTACCAGTTGAGAGTGAAGTGTACAGTCAAAGAAGGATGTGCTGCAGCTTGGCCAGCAATGTCACAATGCTCCATGAGCATAATGAAGGCAACTATAAAACGATAAACAAATCAGCAATTCTATATACCTTAATCAATAAGGATATAGTTTATACAAGAATCCTTTTTTCTTCAAGCTATTGTATTTAGTGACTACAAATCCTTCACACAGTGCTTTGAACCCCAGCAACTCCCAGGGCATAGCCTTAAAAAGAWGATGCAAAGAAAAAGGTGAAAGTTAAGAGTACAACTGCAACACTGAAGTAAATTTCTTTAGAATTCTGTGTAATATTCAACATTTGAATGAGGCTGGGTAGCAGAATGACACCACAATCAGTTTCAGGGTGCAAGTTTCAAGCCCCTCTGTTTGCCAGCTGTGGAGGCTGAGTGTTTGCTCCAGTAATGTCTGTGCTGTGCATACTGTTGACCTGCTTGGGTGCTCTCCACCAGCCTCAGGCCAGGGCAGCTGGCACTTTCTCAAACAATGCTGAAGGCACCAAGTTTGTCAGAAGCTGCTCTCAGTCTGAAGACTGACCATAAGTCCTTCTTAGATCTAACTTTTTCTGGGGGGGAAGTGGAAGGGAAAGCTATGGGTAGGTATGTGTGTATGATAGGAGACATGAGCAAACACCAAGCTTCAGGGTCACAGACATGTTTCTAGCAATGTGTTATGTAGCAGCAGAGATCCCAGCCCAGAGATCATAYTTCTCATCATAATTCAGAGATACACTTAGAGGAGGAAATAAAAAGGCAGCAAATTGCAGATAAAATTGTGGAGAAACAAAGGACAAACTTGGTGTGAAGAACTGCCACCAGTGCATCTGTCTAGCCAGGGTCTACATGGGTAAAGCCTCACAGCAGAGAAGATCCTGAAAATCCTAACCAGATCCTTTAATACAGATAGTGTTACCTCTAATATGAACAGAATTTCAAAACAGAGCCAGTGCAAAAGGAATATATATTAGGGATTCACTTTTTCTTTAGGATCAATGCTACTTARCTGCATTTCAGCCTCAAGAGCAGATTTTTGGTACCTTTGACCAGTCTGTAACAAAAATGCAGCTTCAATCCTGAAAATCCTTCACATTTTGAAATACCATTTGCTTGTTTCTAGTACAAGTGCCAGCAAATACGGATGGCAACAGTTACAAAAAAACAGCATTAACTATTCACCATGTGCAATCACTTTTCACGGACAGATATTAGTTAATAAGCTTAATTCACTTTCACTGAAGAGACTTGACAATTAATTAGTCTAAATAACTACACTGGAAACACTCCTGAAAACTACACTTTACTGTCAACTCTGCTGAATTTCCTCCTCATGGAAAAAACTGAGCAATACAACTGCTTTCAATTTACATTGATTAAAAGTGCACTTTTAACAGATTTGCTGAATGCTGCCTGCCACATCTGCTGAGAAACAGTAACATTTGATCTGGACTTGATTTTTTTAAAAAACTGAACAAGAGGTTTGCAACTGAAGTTAATTTGTTGTCACACTAATCAAGCTGCAAGTCATGTACTCAGTATGCAAAACCCCTCCTCTTCCAAGTGCTTTTCCTGGTAACCAACAACAGCTCTTTACAGAAAAGTTGAAAAGCACCCCAAAATGTTCTTGTTGAAACTTAAATTGTTAGTATCACTGCAGATTRGAAATGCTCCACACAAGTTCTTTAAGCATCTTTATCTTTATACATAAGCATGACCCTCTTGAACTTCATTAAAGCAAGATATATTAAATCAATGAAAAGTCCTTATGTTAAAGCTCTTAAATCATCCTACACTGTTGTTCACAATATGCCACACTATATTGACATGCCTACTCCTCAAACACTAAGATGCACAGCAAATCAAACTTCTGAAAGTGTCAGTCAGTCACCTACTGACCTACCAAAACCAGCACCAATAAGTTAATTTTTTTAAAGCTGATTCAATATAATGTTCTTTGATGCATTTTCTAGGCAATAGCAGAGCAGTGGACAATGCTGAAGCAATCCAGCACACTCCCTAGACTGTTCATATGTGAGGCAGCCCTACACAAACACCTCTGCAGAACCCAAGGGAATGACTGTTCTGCTTTTGCACAGCCCCCATCACTGGAATATCTCAATAGTTCTAAGAGGTTTTAACACRWGCCAGGTYCAAGTGGCACAATGCTGAGGTGGCTGAAACTCTCCTGTCCCACTGAATGCATCTGTTCAGCCATTTAAGCCCAGATCTTTCCTGTTTTGAAGAACACCTCCCATTTCCATCCAGCAGTTAAATTCAATTACTGACATAASTAATAGTCACAACTGAGTGCTACAAAATCAGTTTCATGTGTTTTCAACCTGTTTCTGCTTCTGACTCAAGAAATGAGCATGCCCCTCAACTGCCCATGTGAAATGCAATCCACACCCAATCTAAATTGACATTATTCTTGATCTACTGTGACTTGATCTACTGTGACTAGCCAATAAAACAGGCTGCCAAAATCAAGACCCAAGTGTCAATTTATTGGAAAACTTCCTAGACTTATGATCTAATGCTCACAGTTTGTGGATATCTGGCTCTGTGTTACCTGCCAGGAGGATCTGCTTGCCTCTTACTAGCACAACTGCACTGAACCTCATGCAGCTACATCTTGTGACTCTCAAGCTCACAAATCTACTGTGATTTTTAGTTCTAAGCAGATGACCCCACTGGACATGCTGTGCAAAGATGTTATAATCAAAAAAGTGGCAAAACCAGTTCATCYGATTCCCCATTATATACTTTTAATCCTCTCTTAGGTGAGCAGCAAATCCTAAAATCTCCTACTGTCATCACAGTAGTACCTTGGTRACAAAAGCTATGTCAGCAGAACCTAATTCTGTTGCTAAATAACTTTTTACTGTGTAAGAAGCTGGATCTTCATCTACCACTCTGCTTGCAGATCAAYGTGAATTGCTGTCTCTCGGGTCAATTCATAGGGATACCACTAAATGCATGTGGTATTTACWAGATCACCCCTAAAGCAGACATGAGCAGGTGCACATCCTGACTAGATCCTATAATGACCTTACTTAATTGTGTAAAGAGCCTAACAATTAATTCTAGCAATATGAATACACTTGTATGGCATACCAGGCTTTGATTAAGAGAGGGATGTTTGACTTGTAAGGGGACACATGACAGAAGAAAATGGAAGTAAAGCTATATAAAAATACAAACACCTCCATAATAACAAAAATTTGAGCAAAAACCTATACAGTAGTAACGAGGGAGTTAGAATCCTCAGCTTTTGTAATGCTAATATTAAAGTTAGAAAATAAAAGATAAACTAAATTATGTTACAAAGCAGCCATTTCACAACTATACAATGACAAAATCGAAGTGAAGAAGTCAGGTAAGAAAACAAAATKATGATGTTCAGGTTGGTGGCAAAGTATATTTCTCAAAATCTTTGMATAATAGTTAACCAAAAGGCAATTATAACCTTATGTGCCAATCTACTATAAACGCAGCAGATTCTAAGGACACAGAAAATGTTTACCTTTACAGTTCAATCTGTGTTGAAATAKAAGAGCAGCTACACTATATAAACATTCTCAAGAGTTCATAAAAAGAACCTACAGAAAATACACATATTTATTCCATGTGAAGAGCACTGCATTGAAATTTCTGAAGTGATCTTTCAGAACTACACATGCAAATATTAATAAAATAACTATGTCATGTCTGTAATGCACAGCTTTCACAAATGAAACAAGTGACAGATCTCTGGGCAATTCAGGTGCCCAGCATTTGATACATGTTACTGCCTTTAACAGCAGAGCAAAGTTTAAACTTTTGTCACCTTTTTGTCAATAGCACTTCAATAAAAACACTGAAGAAATGAAATTACAATGCCAACACAAATCAAATCTCCTTTTACCAAAATCCTTCCTCATCAGAAAGATGAAGCTTGATGGAGATTAGCACACTGCATATATTTAAGCTGAAATTTATTTCTTAAGACAGACTGCAGAGAATAGCTCAAAAGAAAGAATCTTTCCAGAAATTGTACCTATTTAGTATCTGAAAGACTAKTTTTTGTTTTTCAACTAATTAGTGACATCTAATTGCAATTTTCTGTTCAAGATTTTTGTTCTGATAMAATAAAGAGAACCCAAGAACAATCAATTAAATGCCCTGGACTAAGAATTCAAGTGCAGACCATGAAGTCCTAGATAATAATTTACCCAGAAGATCTCAACCTCTTTATAAAAGTTTAATTCACACACTCAAACTTAACATGACTAGCTGTTAGTCAACTCTGTACTGGTGCTTCCTTGAAGAGGGCAAACCAACAGCTATTGCTCTGGTCTCAAAAATAAAGAGGGGACTCAACTATCAGGGAAACAGATCTCTTGAAAGGAGACTCCAGGACCAAGAAGCCAAATAGAAAGGAATCACGAATAATCATGTCATCTTCATTTATAACTTTATTCTACTAGAGCTCAGAGTCTCAAAATCTGTCACAGGGGGAGACAGCAACTGAAAACCTTCCTACATAACTGATAAAGAAAAACAAGAGTCTGGAACCTGAGTAGACAGGTTAAAAAAGGCAATAAAATAGCAACATAACTAGACTGRTATTAGCTCAAAATATACAGGGGACACTTCACTATGAGTCAGGTACCAGAAAAATAAAAGGGAGGCTATCAAGAACCTATATTCTGTAAAGTTAATTACACATTCTTCAGAAGTATAATGAAGTGGCATTTTACCAGTGATAGAGGGTTAGAACACTAAAGTGTCTCACAGCAGATTACCTCATCTGTTACCACAGACATTGCGGCCRAAAGAATAAAAGAAAATCAACTAATTCTTCTCAAGATTTCTGTTTGGCAATAAACATTGTTGTCATTCACTCTAGGCTTTTAACCATATTCTGCTAATTCTCAGCTGRTTTTAGACATCCTCCTGAAAGCTCTGAAAGCTGCTTTACAATCTGGCAYGCAACACTACATAAAGCAGTTGTAAAATATTGACATGAGCATTGTATTTTGCATCTTGTTACTTTTGACAAAAACAAAAGACCAGATGGTTTGTACTTTCCAAYAAAAACAGATTAGCTATGCAATCTAAAAGATGCCCAAGACTTAGTTAATTAGTGAGTTTGTGCACATTTCTTTTATACGAAGAAAGTGTATTAACTGAAATTAAAAGAGACATGAATCTAATAGGTAAACAAAACAGYATTTTATGGCTATTTATGGTTATTTACTGGAATTTACTATGCTGACACTGTTAAAATGTTATCTGTTAAAATATCCTGCTAATGTTTATCAACTAGCCTTAAAAATTAATATTACTATAGTATTTCATACACTATATACAACATTTTGAGATTATTGTACTGAAACTAGAAAAGAAACCTATTCTACTGATTTATGTCAGAAATAAAGTTGAGATTTTCACTGCTAACTCAAAACATACTACCTAAGGGATTCCATAACAGTTCATAAAATGTCTTTGTTTTTAAAAGGTATGGTCTGTGGTATATATTTTCTACAGAGAAATAGAAGAACACATGTAGCATCAGATGTGTGTACTTTAAGAAACTCTGGAATGTGAAATCCACAAATCCAAATAAAGCAGGTGGTATAATTTGGGAGGGAGGACTGAATTTAAGTTTAATGACATTACCAGGTTATCCTACCAGACTAATTCTCACTCACTGCATGACTTCAATGAAGCTCTCAGTCTTCACGCTGATTTCGATTTAGCTGAAGTGCTATTTGATGCATTTCATCTGGAGTTTTATTCACTTCAAACTACACTTCATTTAACCAGGCTGCTGCTGTACTCATTTGTTTTTCTACTTTATTACTCACAAATTGGTGTTGCTTAGTTTAGATAAATTGTTGGAATAAGTTCATTTTATCAAGTTTTTTATTTCATTAATAAATAAGCCACAGATAGAGATCATAAAAGTGAGAAAACTATTAAAACACACTAGACCACAATAAGTGGTGTAACAATTGGTCTAACAAATGCCAATAGATTGTTTGCTGTTTTAAGGCAGGACCATTCCCCTGCCTCCACTCCCCAAAACTACAGCTCTTTCAAGCTGGGCATGTGTTGCAATAAAATGCATTTTTAAAAGACAAAGAACATGAGAGAGAGGCAGATTTCACAACAGAATCCAAGAATGCACAAGAGTGAGAATTCAAGGGCAAGACCAGAAGCACGAGACAGAGCATGAGGGCAAATGTGAAGCAGTGCACGAGAAAAAGCACAACGAAAGCAAGTGTGAGTGAACAAGAGATGGAATGCAGTGAGGACAAGCACACACAGAAAAGTACAAGCACACTAATGAGAAAGAAGCAGCACTTGAACACCATGAACTTGTCAGATGACAGATTTATTAAAAAAATCATCTGTAAAATATTTTTTTTGATTTTGCGCAACTAAACATGAGGTTTATAATATAGTGAAGAAATTTAAGTTTGCCATTCAACACCAATTTATTCCTACAGCTTGCTAACCAGGATTACTAACCAGAGTTTAGTATTAAATGTCAGATAAGGTAATGAAAGSCTGTCAATTGTAAAGTCCTGAAGTACTCTGAATACTACTGATTATGTGTATCCTGGAAACATTTATTTTTCAGCAAAATGCTACAACATAACAGCAATTACTTTGAAATCATGAATACTTTYGTAAACTATTGATACAAAATATGACAGAGTCAGTTAGGCTGCTACCACCTGGTGGTGTGCRGATAATGCTAAAACCCATTTACATTTATATCGACAGGTGGTGAGAGAAAAATTAGTAAATTCTTCACATGACACTAAGAACAATCATAGATGTAGTTTCTTTTTTTTATAATCCATTACGGTTACACAAATAAATGTATCTTACAAATTAGCTATACAAYACAACATTTGAAGTCAAAGTACATAATACGTTAACACACTTTTTTATTATGTTGTCATTTTATGTAAATTTTTTGCATTGGTTCAGTCATAAAGTAGTACTACAGACAGCTACTGCTCAAAATGAGGAATAAAGAAAACTAATACCTAGTCCAAAGTATTGCCAAAATGAATTTTCCTCAAAAGTTTTTATAAATGCAGCCTATTAATATGAACTATTACATACTGACATTTATGATCACAAGGTTTGAACTGTAGAGATAAATTTGGACACTGAGTTTCCATGGCATTTAAGGGTAAAAAAAAAAAATACACAGCTCATTTCATAATAAAGTACAGAACTGTTTTCAGAGGAAAATATTTGTATTTAACATCTGCACTACTACAAACAGTTTAAATATCTGATCACAGTGTTGAAACACTTCCAACTGTAATGAGAAGCACATAAAAGTGCAGTAGAAACATTGTGAGGTTGGGATGTTTGGGTGTTTTAGCCCCCCAGTTTGCTGCTTCTTATTTGATTGAGTTTAAAAAAGAAAAAAACTGACCTATTCAGTTAAAAACATGAACGTTGCCACCAGTGTGTAACTTCAGCTTTTGTACCAGCTCAAGAAAGAATGGTAACTGGTTCCAGAAACCTACAAGGTCTAGAAGAAAGCCCTTCACTACAAGGCTTCTGTATCACAGAATATGCTGGGCTGGAAGGGACCCACAGGGATCATTGATCCTAAGTGAACGGCCCACACAGGGATTGAACCCATGACCTTGGCGTTATTAGCATCAAGCTCCACTTCTCTCAGCCAAACAAGGGTCTAAAATATGTATTGACAGGAATCCTTAAAAACTAATTCATAATAACAGATGTAAGAATATGATAGAAGWGACAGAGAAGTTTAGGGATATATAAAGCTTGGCATTTTTAAATTACTCATCAGAAATGCAAAAGTAATTGTGTACGTGACAAACACACTGTACAGGCTTAATGCTCACCAATATTTGGGGAACTTGACCAGCTTGCCATAAACAGCAGTACTGAATGAGGGGATAACTGAAACAGGGATGCAGTATAATCCTTTACTGTCCAAAGAAGTCAGCGCTGCTTGAAAACCAAATATCTGGAAAAAAATCAGTTGGACAAATAGTATATAATCACATGATTAGATTACTTTTGAGATTTTTTTAACATATGCATTTATAAATATGCTCACTAAATATTAAATAAATTGTGTATTGTTTTTAGATAATTCCTTTTCCCCACACACAAATACAGCTAAAAAAATCTGCCTCAAATAATGCCCTAACAGGAACACATATAACARTATTTTCCTCACTCAAAAGGTGTTAACTATGCTCTGGAGAATTTTTAAAAATGCTGAATTACAGTTTTTCAATTAAAATACTTTGGGCTGTATCCTTTAAACATGCAGACTGCATACCATCTTTCATATAAAGTAAAATCACTTTCAGTAATTATAATAACACTGGTATCCACTGGTATCAAAGAGTGGTATTTATGGAAATTAGACTGAAGATTTGAAGCTTCCCTTCAAAGCTTTYTTTCTTAGTAAGAGCCTATCTAAAGAAAGATTCGTCAAAAGAATTCTTTATGATTTTTCCCTGTTCAATATGGCAAACTGTTGTAGAGTTGCCTTTTAACACTTCAGACAATATTAAAGCTAGCAAATAAACCCTTTAAAACTCAAAGCTGATAGACAAATTCTGCTRCTAAAAGGTTTTCTATAGAGAAAAAAAAAATCCTCTCAAACTGGAAAACATAGAGATGACTTGCAGTACTGCAATTCCAATCACTCTGAATGTGACAGACGGTAAATAGGTTACCCAGAAAACTTAAAGCTTGCCATGCAATTCTGTAATAGTTTCTTGTATGTTGATAATGAAGCCTTAAATAATTAAATTCTTTTTAAGATATCAGCATGAAAGTAAATAGRTAACTGAAAAACTGAGTAAAATTAACAGCAGTAGTAATAAATATCTACATTTTAGTAGCATCCAAAAGGTGCTACTAAGCTGCCTGAGCACATCCTAAAAGGCTGGACAGGCCTGTTTTAAAATACCTCCTCAGAGCAGATGGCAACTAAACAATCTCAAAATAGTTTTCCGTATCTTAAGCTTCCCCCCAGCCTCATAATAAGAACTCCTCTCACATAACACACTCTTGAGAACATTAAGAGATCTCTCCTCTTATAATGAAAAACAATTAAATTGTTTAACAGTTTTTGGTTGCATGTCTTCACTATGATGGTTTTGCCCTTTCAATACTGCTAGTAGTGATGTCTTTTCTTCCTAACTTCCCATCAAGTTCCTAAGTGTATTTTGCAGCAATCTATCATATGAGCATTATCTCAGATGAGGAAAAAAGGTTTCTTTATGAATTATTTTAAGTTGATCTTGTCACAAGGACCTCAGGGCTTCAACTGGCAGTTTCCTCATATAAAGTTCTCTGTGCATATTACAAAACACTTGGCTCAAGTCAGAAGGAGCAATCCCAAACAACAAAGTTCTGTGAAATGTGTTTACGCTGTGGCCTTTTAGATTAGCTGAAAACATTCTTACAGGAAACCTGCCAATGCTTAGGATTAACTACAGGTATATGATCTTGTCCTCAGCACAGTGCAGTAGGAAACACTTCTCTAGCTCTCATTTACCTTCAGGTAGCAGTGTGAGTAACAGTAATGAAGCAGGTTGTCGGATGGCTGGCCAAGGCTGCTGACCACGTGCACCAGCTGCTCAGCGTACATSGGCACTGAGTGCTCCAGGTTAACCTTATCCACCAAAATTCGGATGGAAGGTAAAGGCCGCAGGGGCTGGAAACCTGAAGCATTTAACAGTCCACTTAAGTTCTAGGGGAGGAAGGAAAAAAACCRTGTCATAATTATACTGCAGATGTATTATTTATCCTATCTTTATGCTCTTACCCACATACACAAGCAAATCTACCTGTAATAAACTATTTACGGATACCACGGCGTAATACTATGAATCCTCAAATTTTTCCAAAATATTTTTTTGAAGTTTAAAAATGATTGACTTTTTCTCCAGAATTGTCTTGGGTGCAGGTGTCCAGGTGCTGGCCATGCAGGGACAGACTCTGTGAGGGGACACTGGGCCTGTCCTGGGCCAGGTTCAGCCCGTTCTAGCCAGCGCTGCAATGGCCCCATCACAGGGCACAGCTGAGCCCCTCAGCCAAGCAGATTTAAAAATGGACTAAACCATCACAACACAARCTGCACCGACTCAAAAAAGAAGTGATAAACAGTATGAAAAGCAAGGTCAGAGAAGGAGGAGGAGGCAGTGGTGCTCCAGGTACCAGAGCARAGATTGTCTTGCAGCCCATAAAAGAGACAACACAAAAGCAGACATCCACACTGCAGCCCATGAAGGGCCCRTGSTGGAGCAGGTGGATACACCCTGAAGGGYACTGCAGCCTTGAGGAGASCCCACACTGGAGCAGATTTTTCTTCAAGCCTACAGCCTGCAGGAGGGATTTGCACTCAGGCAGAACAGTGCAGGAATGAGGGAGTGGCAGAGATCAGCTGTTACAGACTGAACCCCATCTCCCATTTATTCCCCACCCCGCTCTGTTGTGRGGTAGGAGGTCAGAGAGTCAGGGAATGTAGTGAAATTGAGTCTGAAGGAAAAAAGGGGAGATGGGATATATGTTATTTGGATTCTTAGCAATAAGTTAAATTAATTGCCCCAAGTCAAGTTTGTTTTGCTCATACTGGTAATTGGTAAGTGATCTCCCCTCTACCCTGGYCAGTCCCATTCTCTCCCCCTCTGCTCTGTCGAGGAGGGGGAGTGAGAACAGCTGGGGAAGCATCTGGCAGCTGGCTGAGGTCAACCTGCTACACAAATATGCAAAGTCAAAGTATTTAATCCTATAAAAATATTTGTTTACATTTTTATCACTCCAAAGCACAATSACCATCATAATCTCATGCTGATCTAGCCTTTACAAAGTCATCTTCTATGTATTCACAGTCATGCCAGATATTTCAGCAAAAGAAGATGCCATTCCATAGAAAATAAACACAGCAATTTTAGACATCCAAATCTATTTTTTATAGTACCCATTAAAATGGAGTACTGCATCCAGCACAGATTGGACGTGGTCATACCAAAAGAAGTTCATTGGAAATGAGGCGGTTATGGGGTTGGGCCACATGATCTCTGTCTCAGGAGAAGCAGAGACAACTGAAGTCATTCAGTCTGGAGAAGGACAAGCAGGATCCTACTGCTGTCTACTGCTACTACTGGGAGGGTACAGGGAAAAGGGACACAGAAGAGATGCTAATTCAGAACCTGACAGAACGACCCCTGGAGCAACCTGCTCTTGCTTTGACCTCGATATTGAATTCCTGGAGCACACCTCCAAACATCTTTTCCAATCCAAATTACACAATAGATCTAAAAAATTTATTAAATTTGCATCAAAACAGGACAAAAAGTACAAAGTACAAATCATACATATGTATGATTTTAAATCTGAAATTCAAAAATATTATTTTAAATACGCTTGGCTTTATTCAAGAAAAGTAAATTGAGACTCCAAGTAATGACTACACCAACCAAAAAGTTCACTGAAATTCAACTTCTTTGCCTCAAACCTACAACAAACATAGGATGGTTCTCCCATTATAAAAATACCATCTGCCCATGCCCATAAGGTGAAAAGCACCACAACCCATCACATTATGAAGTGCAATGTATTAAAAAGTGTTAAAAAGGGAAAAGCTCTCTGAACAACCTGTGCTTCATCACCCTCTGAATAAAAAWTTTCTTCATCACATCTAACCTAAATTTGATCTGCCTTGGTTTAAAACCGTTGTCCCTTGTTCTATCATTATCTACTTGTACAAAACTCCCTCTCCCTCCTTTTTAGAAGCCTCCTTCAGGTACTGAAAAGCCACAATGAGGTYTCCTCAAAGCATTTTCTTCTTCAGGATGAGTTACTAGAGCTCTCTCAGCCTAGCAGATGAAATATTGGCCAAAAATTCCTAGAAATGTAATTCAAGAATTGATGGGGATTGCTCTTCTTCCCACTCCTTCTTTTATCCATCAAACACCTTCCAGCCTCTGGCAGGAGAGATAAACCTACTGCAAGTCTTCATTACAAGCCACAGATTCACCCCTACAGTACCTCAGCCTTACATATTGAAGAAAGAGACCTATAAGAATAAAACCGGTACAGAATTCTTTAGCTGCCACTATACTATTATCCAAAAGATAAAACAAATGAGGCCTGTTAGGAAATTTCTGGTTCTCTGAGGTAGTCACCCAGCTGTTAAACACCCAAGTCCTTCTGACATCCTGTCTGGAACTAGCACAGAGCCATTTGTTACCATCTATGTAGTCTCTACTGAACCAAAGTATTAAAAGATTTCAGGCTTTACCAAGTTTGTGAAGACCTCTAGAACAGGTACTCTTCTGCTCAAAAGATCWGAGCTACTACTTTTTCATTTGTTTGATGCTTTAAAATCCTTTCTATTCAAAATTATTTTTCCTATCCATATACAACACCTTGAGTTTTCAAGTCTAACTAGTCAGACACCACTGAGGTATCTCAACGCTCACCAGCACCAAACTAATTCAGAAGTCAGTGATAGATCCAGTACATGGAATTACAGGCCAGTAAAAAAATTATGGCTATATGGAGCACATGCTCCATAGGAGCATGTATAAAGGACTGAATAATTATCTGTGCATACATACCTTCTCACCCATGATTATGGGTAGCAAGTGGTCTAGCAAATTGAATTCTGCCACAGGGATTATAATTGTACACTTAAGAATAGTGAATGTYGTAAGTCGAGTGGGAATGTATTCCTCCAGTGATGCTATTTCTTCTGAGCTCGGCATAGCTCTATTTCCATCCATAATATCTGCAATAAATCAAGATTACATATGTGYCATTGAAACACATAAAATGTGTCCTACAGTTGATGTTTCAGAAATGCCTAGCAACTAGCAAAAAAAGCAAAGCTGACCCCCACTCCTTCATAGTTAATAATGTTATTCCACACTAGTTCTACCTAAGGCCAAATGCAATAATACCTGGATTTGCCTTACTTGAAATCGGCATTGCTCTCAGAAACTCATCTCAACAGCTTACCATAAYTTGTTTACATACATTTTCATCCTGTAAGACTATTATTTCAAACTAGTAAGTATCAAYAGGAATTCTTTCTTTTCCAAGAATCCAAAATAAAGCTAGTCAACAATGAAACAAGCCATTCTTACTCAACATTAGGCTCATGATTCAAAGTGTCTGAAATTGTCTCAGAGGTATATCCAACACTGATGGGGATATTGTGATTCATTTTACCTTCCTTTTACATTTTGCTCTTCAGACTCACAAAATCCCCAGCAGGTCTGGAGATTTAACTATTTGAAAGCTGCAATTTCAAGAGCACTAAATGCAATCTGGTTTAGTTCTGTATATTTGTGTATATGCAATAGGAGCAAACCTGGCTTAGTTCTGCTATAYGGCTCGTATTCGTGTTCCAGAGCACAAACTATCATTTTCATTATYCTGTGTACTGCGCTGCTATCCAATCGAAGATTGAGTGGACCCACAATGAGGCTTTTTGTAGACATCTCCTGAACATTTCCAAAATCTTCACTCTTTACTGAAGAAAGGTCTTGCTGATTCCCAGAAACTGCAAGAAGTTTTATAAAAAGTTACAGTTAACAATTGGACATAGTAACACTTTTTATCAGCTACTTCTGTTTCAAATCCTGTGATCACAGACTTGCAAATACACTGAAAAATATAACAATGCAAATATAACACACAAASATACAATAACTGCTTTCACAGGTTATAACAAGATTATTCATGTTAAATGCAGAGCAAACAGAGCAAATTTCTGCCTTGCCTCCAAGAAGAGTACAATTTAGGAACCCTTCCATTTCTCAAATTTGGGACTCCTTGGAGGTGTCAAAATTTCTATGGCAACTTAACCCCATGTGTCAGTGACAGCTGTGGTGTTCAGAACTTTCTACAGCTTGTCACAAAGATATCCATCTGAAATAATCAAGGAAAAGGTGTGCTGCAAAGACATGACAAATCTGGGCCCTTGAAAGGTTGGCTGCCTTGACAAGGCTAGAAGAACTAGACTGACAACTAAGATAAACCCTTCCTTCCATTCACATTTACAYCTATTCATTGATGTATGGGCAGCAAGAAAGAAAATTTCTTTAATCATTATGTCTCAGATTTTTTTAAGAGCCAACAGAGATCAGAAAGTAGTTATGAAAAGTAGGGTAACAAGGTAGACCAAAATCACACATGCACTGTATACAGGCTACTCATCAGCTGACTATTTCTTTAAACATGCTTCATGGAAATTCTTCAGTTAAATCATGAAGATTTCAGGAGCTCAAGTTTTCCTGTTACATGCAATGTGTAAAAATATACCTCTATCTCTCTAACATATTTAGTTTGCAGAACTTCAGTCTGATTTTTTTTTCCTAACAGATCATCACTTTGACAGTGTCTTCATTGTTTTGACACAAGCACTAAACATTAAATGTCTTGTTGACCATTACATAAATGAACAGTGACAAAACAAGCATCAAGATTAAATGGACTCTGAGACTACAGAATGGCAGCGGAGCTTGTGAAGAGCCTGGAACACAATTCTTATGAGGAGCAGCTGAGGGAGATGGGATGGTTTAGCCTGGAGAGAAGGAGCTCACGGAAAACCTTATTGCTCACTACATCTACCTGGAAGGAGGGTGCCASAAGGGCAGGAGGGCAGCCTCTTCTCCCAAGTAAGAAGTTACAAGATAAGAGGCCTCAAGCTGTACCAGGGGASGTTTCAATTGAATAATGGGAAAAATTTCTTCACTGAAATAGGCTACAGGCACTGGCACAAGCTGTCAAGGAAAGTATACTAAGCACCATCCCTGGAAGTGTTCAAAAAATACACGAATGTGGCACCTGGGGACACAGTTCAGTGGTGAACATGGCAGTGTTGGGTTAACAGTTGGATTCAATGACTTAAGGGTTCYTTTTTAGCCTTAACAATTCTATGATTTCTGGTTGCCCAAGAGGAACCCAGTCATTTAACCTTTTCYCTCTCTCCTTTACTGCACTCTTAACTGCACTCATTCAAAACAGTCATTATATTGGGGGAAGTTGAGCTTGGTAGAAAAGGAAGCAAGGATAGGGCTTTTTTTCCCTTATGCTTAAATCATACTCTACAAAACATCATTGCTTCTAAGCATTGGTGAGGAAAAAATGTCCTCAAATAAAGAGAGACTACACCAAATTTGATGCACAGCTGGGCTAGTGCTCTGCAAACCTTTACAGGCTTATATACTCAGCAGAATTAACTTTATCCTTAAAAGTCCAATAGAAGTTGACAGTGAGAGCATTTATAGCCTTTGCTTCCCTTGGTSTGTTGTTCTTCTAAGAAAAGGAACAATAAAAGAAAGATAAAAGGACAGAAGGATACTACCTTATAAAAACTATTCAAATCTTCAGCTGGAACTGAGGCACAACCTTTTGAATAAATCCTGAAAAAGATTTTTTTTTAAACCCAGCATACAGACTTCTGCTGCTATAAAACTTTATTTTATAGGCAGTTAGCACACGTACTTTTATCCTTCCAATTCTACACAGTATTCAGTTMAGATGAACACTACCAAAAAGTGTAAAAACCATAACATCACATAAAAATAATAAGGCCAGAAGTAGTCGCAGCCTACATTTTCAAAGAGGGAAAAAACAGACTTGCTTGTGTATATTGTATGTMTATGAATAATATATCCAAGTGACTGAATTTATACAAACCACTTTCTGGAACAGTTCCACTTAATTCTAACTAAATGCAAAGAGAATGGGATAAAAAAATCTATTTGTTCTACAGAAGTAGATGACCACAGGTGACTTGAAACTTCATGGATATAATAAAGAAAACCAATTTTCAATCACTGAGTTTTCAAGTTCTTTGCAAATCATATCTCTAATTCTAACTGACAAAAAATATCAAAATGAGTGCTGCATAATAAACTTGCCACCAAAATAGAGAATTACACATTACAAACAAAAGGTAATTTCAACAGMACGCCCTGCTAGGTCTGTAGGTCATGCAAATCAGTGATCAGGGAACTGACAGGCTACATAACATTTCAGGGAAATCATTTTACACTGAAGTATGAAGCAAAAAAAAACCAGAAAAATAAASGAAGGGAAAGACAGAATTTCAAAATAAGACTACTGTGCATGACTATCTTGCTTTCATTCAAAATACTGAAATTGWTTAATGCACTTTTTTAAGTGACAGATGAAACTCCTGAGGGCTAATGTTATCCAGGAGGCACTTGTGGTTTAATCAGTAATCCTATGCTTCAGGAAAGGTTAAAGGTGCAAAGAATGTGTCAAACCAAAATTGCCTTGACAGATAAAAATCTTACAACCACAGTCACTGCCTCCTATAACTTAAGCTGGGTTAGGGTTTTATGCTATGTGGTATGCACTAATTGTAATTAAAAATAGTTATACCAAAATAAGAAATAGTGAAATGTAAACTTTCACATAAACAACAGATTCAAAATGCAGCAGATTTATATTCTTTTCAAAATCTTCAGGTATTAATACCTCATTTTAAATAAACCTTTTACACCTATTTATGTTCTATTTAACACCTATGCATTCAACCCACAATATGGAAAAATGAGCTAGAAAATAAGTAGCAGAAAGCAYCACATTTGTTTCTCTGAGGAACAAAACTTTGAAAATTTAAGATTTTAAGTTCTTGGCTCTAGAGAAACAACAACCATTTAAGCAATTTACAAATTAATTATTCCATTATTTTACTAGGTTGCTGAAATTACAGGACTAATACTGAAATAAAATCACACAGCGAGACTTGACAGGAAGCCAAGCTACATTTTGTGAGGTGTTTTCCTAGTGACTGATGGAGAAAATAGAAGCCAAGGCTCTGAGAAAGCATTCTGGATGAAAAGGAAGAGAAGCTAAGGAGGGGGAAAATGTAGTCAGAAAATACGAGTAGCCTTGCCCTGAGTAAAAGAAAGAAGTGTTTCTGAGTTCAGTAATTTCTGAAAAGGGTTAGTTAAAAGTCAAGAAGAGATATTTCCTATGTATTCAGAGAAACCAGACAAAATACTCCACCAAATCAATTTTTCTTCATCATGYACATGATCCGTGCATATTTAAATTTCTATGACAAGATTCAAAGGAGATACCGCTTACCTGAGGTTTTACCTTCTCTACCCAAGAGTTCAATGTGCAATTAAACATTTATATTTTTATTAAAACCAGAAGAAGACTTCAGGAGAAGCTTGCCTTAATTGCACATTTTCAGAGCTTCACACCACTCATGGTACAGAGGGAAGCCTCAGAGTCAGGAAAGAACTGTGCAATTTCCTGGTGTATGCCTCTACTACCAAAGGCAATAGCATCTTTTTTTTTTTTTTTAATTTTTTAATTTTCCCTCTTCTAATGAAACTGGAAGTTTCTTTCCTTTTCCTTTTAGACTTAATGTCCAATAAGTCCAGAAAACAAAATCAAACTTTAGGAGTTGAGATTTTTTTTTTTACACAGGAATAGAAATGAAAAAAAGAAAACCAACCCAGATGAGTTGGACTATATAGCAAAGACAGATAGATGTTCAGTCACAAAATAGCAAGAAGTTCCAAACAGATAGCCAGAGGAATAGTATTCACAATAATAAATACACAGAAGSGGAACAAAGTAGTAGTAATGTGACAGTAAAACTGCAGAGCAACTGCTGTAGATGACAGTCTTCTGAGGAGTGAGGGGGAAATTACACCACAATTAGTGATAAGAATATCTGTGTAAAAATATATACATGTTACTTGCTCATAGATTAACTCATTTGTCACACCTTTTGACTCACGAAAGTAGATAYACTTTCTGCATTAAATACACTTCTCAGACTTAGAAAAGAATTGATAGGAATCTCAAAAATTATTTAGAATTGGCCAATATCTGTGTGCACATGGTCTACGCTAATATTTGCTAAAAAATTGTTCAGATACATGTATTTAAAGATTAATTCTTCACATCATCTTGCATCCTTGCATTCTTCTTCATAGAAGAAAAACAATAGTCCTTTTCATCTTCTATGCCAAATATATGATCAATCCCATTCTTCAACCAGGGCTTCTCAAAAGATCTTTTTTGCATGCAAAGTCAATAACAATTTACAAAAAAAAAAAAAAAAAAAAAAAAAAAAAAAAAAAAAAAAAAAAAAAAGCCCGTCATACTTCATGAATTCCACCACTGCTACAAGACAATTATTTTCAGGTTATCAACTGCCTATAAAAATATCATTATGATTACTTATGCGTGAACAGAAAAATAAAAAAGGAAGAATACCAGCAATCAACAGTTAACCAAAACATCTAACCTCAAAGACATCAATGAAGATGAAAGCATTTTAATGGTGATCCTGATGGTAAACCTAAGGTAAGTTAGAGGACAGCTGGTCAAGGACCATCTGGGCATGAAGAGTCTTTGTTTCTATTATTTATCAGGGTAAACAAAGGGAAAAAAGGTACCTTTGCCACTGGTGCTTTCCATTGTGTACAAGTAATCCATGTAGAAAGCCCCAAACCTCTGCATTCCAGCTATCTCTGTGTACGTCTCCTACCAACAAAGCAAAGCAAACAAAGAAAATGCTGTATAAGGAAAGAATCTTGAGATTACCAACTGATAGAGTGGTATTAGAGAGATATATTCGTGTTTGGATTTGTGCATCAACACAAGGAAAGGCTTATCAAAGCAAAGGACAGAGGTTATCCCAAAGAATTCACCTTTCTGATAGGTAATGTAACTTCCATTTGAGGCCACACAAATGCACATCCATAATTCCTGTGGACATGCTGACCACTTCATCAATAACATCTAGTCAATTAGTACCTTTAATGGAGTAAATATTCTTTATTTGACCTCTTGCATGCAACACATCAACCTAATAAATGTACTGAAAATTACAGTTCAATTTGGCTTTGTTATTCAAGGAATATTGTGGTTTTATCTTTCAACAGTAGGAAACTTATGCCAACATTGGGATTTAYACATAATATAATACATTACACAGCAAATCTGCTTTCTCTCTTGCCAAAAGAGCAGGCAAATAATAAAAGCATCGAAGAGAGACCAAGGATCCAGAAAAGCTTAAAACYAAAACACATTATGGGAAAAGTTTGAATTTACATACTTGTGATTTTACTAATTTYATTTTTTCATGTGATTCTTCAGGTTAACACTTCTTCAGTAGTTATAAAAAGGTGAAAAGAGWAAAATTTAAATTAAAAGGAAATTAGATACATTCCAAATTGTGCATGGCTTACCTGTACAATAAATAGCACAGATCTCCACCTATGAACACACCTGGAAAGCATCACCTAGGTCACTGCAACCTGTCTTTAATAATTGCAGACAACCAGGGAATAAAGTTTTACTGCACAATTTACAACAACAGATACTATAGGTGACTGAAGATTTGTCTCCACAAAAGACAAAAWTAGTAAAATTTTCTCTAAGTAGACAAATATAGGACACGAACAATAAAATTAACACTGTCCAAACCTGACAGCACTTCTGAGTTTGAAGACTACAGACTACTTACTGCTTGGGTTTAAAATAAGGTGCTGGTAAAGCTTGACTTTTTGCTAGTATTCTCTCATATGTCTCTTTTCCTCTTAAAATGTTCTGTGGTTACTGCTTTTGGAAACTATGACATTAATTCAGTTTTTGGGATAGGAGAAGAGTTTGAGGTTTCTTCTGGGTATGTTTTTTTCAGTTTGCCTCTTTTTTGGCTTGGTTTTCATGGGTGTCTTTTTTTAACACAAACAGATTTACTTTTTTTTTTGGCCAACTGCAAAGTAAGATTCAGTTAAATGTGAAAAAGTAAAGAGAACTCAGTCCTCTAATTGTACACAGATCTAGATAATTATAAGTAATCTATTAGAGAGCACTGGAAATTTTTTCATAAGAAAAATGTGATTCTCTGACCTTATGATGAGCTGCATCCAATATAAATTCTGCACGAATGCTATTATTTTCTGGACTTCTGTAATCAAATAGTGAATTGGTAAGGTACGTCATTCCTTTCACACTCAAATTTTCTCCACAACTAAAGAAGCATGCCTCCTTCATGAAGCAGTAGGAAGTAAGGCAGGGGAGGGAAAAAAAAYACAGTCCAGTTAACAGAGCAGTTTCAATTCTGTCAATACACAAATGACACACACATAGTTGCATCTCTCAAGAGCATATTTCATTATGAAGATAAAACAATGATATTACTACATTTGTATAACACAAGTTCCTGTCCACACATTTCTCATTTTTGGATTAATAAAAATGGCCTGAGCTAATGACTATTGCGCAGCTCATTAGTTGCATTTTAACAGCAAATAACCTCAGATCATCACTGCTCCAAACCCKGCTCCATGCTCTTCAGTATACACAAACTTGTCACTACATACTCCATTTCTSGCTGACCATTCCTTTTAGATGCTGTATCTATCCTCTTCAAGACAATTCATTATTTCCATGCATGACCTCATTGCTACATTACCATTCTTTTTTCATCTATATTTTAACATGCCTTCTCCTAGTCTTCTATCCTTCTGAAACCAATACAGCTTTCCTATCAAGTGTTATTAATGAAASAAGTTATTCAGGAGATTTATTTTTCCCAACTATCTATTCTCAATAATAGGCAGAGACAGAACCTTTATGAAAGACACAATTCCACAACTACAGCAGCACACAAAGAMAGCAGGCAAGTACTATCATTACCATTGTCATAAAGCAGATACTTGCTTAAATTCTTGGACTAGAGAGTGGCAGAAAAATGAGTAAGAATAAAACCCCAAATGACCCTTATCAACTATTCTAAAGTAAATRAGCTCARTTGGTCAGACATGGCTCTAATAATGCCACAATAGTGTGTTCAGTCCCTATATGGGCGATTCACTTAAGACCTGGACTTGATGTTCTTTCTGGGTCCATTCCAACCCACAATATTCTATGATTATGTGAAATACTCTTGCTCCCCCACCCACTCAGTCTAAAAAAAAAAATCAATTCTCTCAGGATTTTATACCTGACCATSTCAGCTGCCACAGATAAAGGTGGCTGTCCACCCCCATATTCCTAACCACATCTCCCTTGTCCTTAACCAGCCAGCGCAGCATTTTTACATTTGGCTCACCCTTGCCTCCCCAGCCTCTCCTCCTGGGAAAGTCTATGTGTATACATTGCAGCACACYAGACATGGAGTGTGTCCCACTGCATCCCTAAAATCCCAATGTCATACTCAGCAGCTGTGTAAGAATATTTTTGTGTTTTGGACACTGCAAAACACCTGAGAACGGATGCCAAGGCATGATGTTCTCACAGAGGAAAGATAAGAACCAGCCCCATCATACCACAGTATATGATTTCCTAGATGAGGAGGTATTTTACATAAATATAGGCACTTGGTATTTTCTTTCATATTCTTAATTTTTCTCTTTATTATTTTCCAAGACTTCACAGAGCACTAACATCAAGTTAACAGGTCGTTGAATTCTTGGCTGCATTATTTAAGCATAGTTAATAGGTGCTGTTTTCCAATACTTTAGGGGACTATTCTATCTACATTTCAACTAAAAATCATCATTATTAAATTTAGTATTTCATGCACCATTTCATTAAATATTTTAAAAGTAGTTCATATGGATACCTGATTTGGTCTTAGGAAATTGAAGACTTGCTTCTATGTAAAATATAAAAACTAATACTAACTCCTTCATAATGGTCTCAATCTTACTGAAAAGTGAGGTAAGACAGTCATTGAATATTTGCATCACATTTTGATTATCTTCAGCAYAGAGTGTTCCTTTTATTTTCCTTCTAATCTTCTGTTGATTTAAGTACTTTCAAAGATTTTCAAGTGTGTTTTAGTTTGTTATACAAAATCAAAGTACACAGAGATATGCAACAATGGGTTATTGTCCAAAAAGAAAAGTCTCATGTTTTGCCTCTTCTCAATCTGAGATATTTGTCCTTTCAACTCTAAGGAATGGACGTTGAATTCAAGATCCCAGTAACATTCAAAAATCACAAATGGTAACAGCAGTCTTTCCAAGTTTTGCAATGTAATATTTTGTAAAGTATGACAGAACTGCACACTCAGTGAGTCAACCGATATTTCAACATACTCACTTCATCACTTCTATTCATATTTTCTTCAAAATCTTTAATTCCCATAATTCCTTTAAGGCACAGAGCTTGGCAACCAACAAAACCAATTTGGCAATCAAAAAAAAGTTCACCTTTCATAAGAACCTAAKGAGGAAAAAACACCATTGTGATAAATTTTTGAGGCTTCTACTCCACAAAAGATAGTGAAGATGGACAAAAACAAAGCAAAATATGTTTAGGTTTATATATTTAGGGTTTTAATAAATAGCAATCATATATTTAGAGTTTTAATAAATAGCAATCATGCAGGACTCTTCAAAGGAAGTAATTACTATAGCATTTGACCACAACAGCACTAGAAATTTAGAGAATTTACATCTACATAATTATTACAATAAATACATTCAACATGACAGTTGGCTATAAAGTATTTTTTAATCATTTCATTGTTTGTTTTTTTTTTATTCTATTTGGCACATTACTTTTAATGTATCCAAAAAGTCCTGTCAATGGAAMATTACCTCAACTGTTGTTCCTTCTTGTTCCCAGCATATAACTTCTTTGGATTTTACTTTCTGAGGGCTGTAATAACTACTCTCAGCTTGCATTTCAGTGAGCTACAAAAAATAGGATAAACACCTTATAAAAATCAATATTAGTATTGAACAGCAGTACTGTCATTAATACAACAGAACTGATAAAGACAAAGTAAACTATGGGCCAAAATATATTCACTGTCTGGAAGAAGGTGCAATTAAACAGCTGTAACACATTATCCATATCAGAACGTCTCATTTTCAACCTCTGGTTGAAATACGCTGTAACAGAATGTTTAAAATTCTCCACAGTACTTTTAGTTTGCTTATCTAAAGAGAAATAATGTGAAAAGATGAAACAAACACAGCTGCATTATTAATATCAAATATGCTTATAAACTGCTGCAAAAATCCATAAATACGTTATTTCTTCTTCCCAGAAAATTATTAAGCAGCATGATAATATTACAGGCACATTTTGATTACAAYCACACTCATCTTTGTTTCATGGCAATTGAGAACAACATGCATTTATATTTCTTGCATGATTTTGATATGTAAATTCAAAATGGGAAAACAGGCACAGGTTAAAAAGCACATAACCTACAGCTAAGAAAATCAAAAAAAGAGGCACATAATATTGAATATGGTACATTTGGCATAAAAATATCACAGGTTAGTTTATGTTGCACAGCTTAAATACTTCAAATTCTAATTTCTATAAAAGAAYATCTACACACTCTCTACTTTCAAGACTGGATACACATGGATGTTGTTTCAATTCAAAATTTTGTAATCCAAATGTCCAAGAAAATTGGATGAAAAAAAGTCACTGTTCACCCTTCACCTGTGTGCAATTATTGTAGAGGAAAAGCAATTAATTGATTAAAAGAACTCAGAAATTACAAGAATAGTTTTCACCATTATTAGAAAATGGTACATTTAATTTGGCATGATTTTTAGCTGGAATGATATCAACTGTTCCAAATGTTAAWGCAGAAACTTGACCTTATTTTTTAACCAAAATATGAACCACAAATTAACTCCATACATTCTTTGCATGCAAGCAGAACAATGAATTCTGTTTTCCGCCTGTCACCATATTAGCATCATACATCACATTTAARGTTTATAGAACACAAAATGTTACATTTTAAGTAGTTTTTAATCACTTCCTAATAYAAAATGCGTTAACTTGCAAATAAAGCATTAGGAAAGCCCTCTCTACCAAAACACATGTTCAAAAAAGACATTCATATTAGTTTTAATGAGTTTTCTTGCATGAGGAATGAGAGCACAAAATTACTACTATATGAAATAGTGCAAAAGAATATGCTGAGCCATGATAAATGAGACATTTGGTGGCTTGTTCATGTTTCAAGGGGCGTTCCAGGGATATAATTAATTGACGAGAAAAAAATTCCATTATTTATCTTTAGCCTCTTTTAACGAGAACTGAAGCAGATTGACACAAAAAAATGTGACTGAATACTTGAACGCTGTTGCCATCCTCAATTTGCAACCAAATTTTTCAGGAGCTGAAGGCTTAAAACATCAGCCTCCTCACAGAATGTCTGCAGCTCTAAAGTCACTTGTCTCACACTGTCAGCTGCTGAGCAGCCAAATGCCCTTCTACAGCACCAACAAAAATAGCTCAATTAGGCATAAAGCCCCTTAAAAACACTCTTGTGCACAGATGAAAAGCCCAACAGGCAGGAAAGGRACAGGGAGCTCCTGATGGTATTGGGTGTACAATCAGGCACATAATTCTCTTATGAGGGTTATGAAAGTATTGCAGTTCATCTGAAAGGCTCAAAGTCATAAAAATAATCCTAAATTACTCCACGACAAAGTTTTGATCTTGATTTAATACCTGCTTAATTTTAAAACCAAGAGACRCTTTGTGTAGTTATGCAAATAGAATTGCTTGCATATAGTTTGACACATGTTAAAAGAATTCTGCTACTTCAGAACCTCGATTTTTAATTTTCTGTCAGTACATCTCAACATTTTATTCAGACACTCCATATCCCCTTCTGCAAGCTTATAAAATATTAGAGCGAAGGCCAGCAACAATTTTCAGCTTTGCTTAGAGGTAATACTTAAATCTTTCTCAACATACACAGTTTACAGCTCAGAGTATATGTTCTATTTATCTTTTTTTTCCTCAATGCAATTTCAGTGTATGGAAAATTAATTCAACACTACCAAGTTAAATTCATTTTTTCATACACATTAGTCCAAAAAAAAAAAAAGAGTAGTTTCCAAAAATCTTCCAGTTCTAGCTCTATAAAACTAAAGCGTTTTTTATAAATAAAAATATATTTGTTTAAATATTAGATGGATAGAAAATTGCAGCAATTGTTCACAAAAAGCCTTCAGGCTTTTTCTCCCATCAAAAAATATTAATCTAAGTAAATTAAGTGGYTTCCTTTCAACATTATAAAATTCACACTCAAATTTTAGCCCAAATAACAAAACCCACTCGCATTGCCATTATCAGTCCAGCATGATGGAAGAGGAATTTTCAACATTCTCATTTCTTGTTATTCATTCAAATAATACTTCCCTCATAATATCAATATTTSTCTTGGAAAAAACAGTACACAAATGCTCAGAAATCCTTTACATAAACTTCCTCAACAAGTTAAATGAAACCTTTTTGACATTACCTTAATATTTTTAATTATGAAATTATTTAAATATATTACTTTATGAGAAATATTTACCTTAAAAGTCACTGTTGCCTTTGTRCAATAAAACCCAATGGAAATAATAGGATCCTTGAGGGACTGAGATTTCTGCTGTTCTGCTGTTCCATCATCAATTCCACTAGAATCATTCTCCTCGTCATCATAACTCACAATAGCAGGAACAAAAGACCAAGCCCAAGAAACCCATCCTTGTTGCTGGTCATCATCTTGATGCAAATAAGGATCTTGACTAATATACTGTGCAGGATATTGCATTACTGAGCTTGCTTCATCTTCTGTACCTTTTAAAACAAAAACCAAGTTAAATTTCAGATAAACCATACYTGAAAAWTTATTTATTAAATGCAGATTTTTGGTATGTGAAATTTATCTGGACAGTATTGCACACAGCATTCACTGATACTTGGCTTATAATCATAGAAAGTGAGTCRAAATTATAAATTACTTAGTATGAGTTTTCAAACACTTCAATTCGATAACATTTTTCTCCGAAAATATTATGGGTCTTGACAATAGTTTTAGTTTCATACATCTGCAGTGACACCAGAAATTGCCATCTAYACCACAAGCTTTCAAGATTTCTTCCATTAAAGACATCTTAAAGCTGCAAAATTAAACCTTACTAAATAATGATACAGTATGATCTTGCAGTTTCCAATTTTAAAATGAAATTAAAAAGTACTTCCATTGCAACAGTSTAATGCAAACAAATGTAAATACAGYACAGACCCAAAAATTRAGGTTGCAAAYGTCCCTTGTTTAAAAGCAAGCTTTTCAAATATTCAAAGATACRAGTTTATCTATGCTCAAAAAAGCTGGTATCCACCTGTGAGTCAAAAGTCAAAATGCTGGTCTTCTGTGAAAATAATGAGAGATAGCATGCAGAGTAAAGCAAGAATTTCCCCAAAGATTCGAGTCTAAGTCTCACAATCCAAACAGATAGGTAGTACTGTATGTACAAAGTGCACAAATAGCTGTAATCTGGTTTCATCACTCTTACGGGACTCCCAAGAGCTGTTAAATACTTTGGAATTACTACAGATAGTACAGGATGCAGTACTTTTCCTGTAGGTCAACGGTATTAGGTTTAATGATTCATTTGAGAACAGAAATTAACATTCCAATTCTATTTATCTATTTTTAAATTCAGAGATCCCATTCTTACAAGTTTTAGACATTTTACTCTTTAGTCTAATTAGTCTTTAGCCTTTTACTCTAGTTACACTAGCATAATGGACAAAAGAGTAATGAAAAACCCTCATGAGAATTCTCTGCACATGCTTAAGAGGCAAGGACACCTCCTCCCACCAAGGCAACGCAAGCTTCCTTTCTGMTCTCTTCACAGAAGTCTCAGGGATCAGATTTCAATCCAAATGTAACTCTTGAAAACACAGCAAATACAGAAGACATGCACATAAAATCTTGGGAAAAGCGAAGAGGAAGAACTGCCAGCCATAGAAGGAAAATCTGATATGGAGCATGACTCCAGTTGTTTAGCTTAGACTGATGCTGGCCAAGTGCAAAAGAAACRGTAGAAGGTCTGGCAAAAACTGGAAAAAAGATGGAAGTGTAGAACCTRCATAACATTTGGTCTACATGGCCATAAAATGCAGCCATCATTTAGCATGCCCCTTTCTGCAGTACACAGAGACAACAGTAAAATACGCCAAGTATTAGTTTGGATTGCAATATTTTTTATTATTTTGGAAGCCTTAAAAATAAGCACCATTTTAGCCTAGCTGCTCTATCTATATACTCCAAGACAGAAAATTCAAAGAGGAAGCTGTATCTATCTTCTATCATTAAATTAAAACCACTACAGCCACTATATAATCACCAAACTTCAGAAGAAATACTATCAGCCTGRTAAGCAACACCCAACATTCTCTAAACACTTCAAAGAATAAATATAGAGTAAATTCCTTTGTAACATGGAATATATGAAGGGGAAGATGTACTTGGGAAACACAAAGTTGCTTTGCTTTGAACTAAYTATGCTAACCACTGCAAACACATAGGACAGTGAAACGTAATCATTAAAACCTATTTTACATACATGAATTTGTTAAAGGATGAAATGTTAACCTGCATCGGGTTTCTAAATCCACTCTTTCTAGCCTTCCATAGTGAGTTCACTTGGAAACAATATTGCTCCATAATGCAGGGCAGTGATTCCAGTTAACAAATCCATTTAAAATGTATTACAGGATTGCACTGTGACTGCATCTCACTATATCCACGTTCCAATCAAGTTTGATCTTGAGAAATTTACTTTCTTTTAAAGGGTTTGAGATATTTATTTGTAATAAGAGTCTGGAAACTGGCCTCTCTCAATATAAATCTGGAATTAACCCAGTAGAAAATTACTCTCTTGGTATTTATTTYTTTCTTTCTCTGCCTGTATTAGTTTTCAGCCAGGTATGGGTGATCCAGCTTAGCCTGTGGCTACATGAATACAAGTGCTGCCACTAGAGGAAGAAGGAAGGAATGCATCACTATCCCTGCTGGCAGCAGCATGAATTTACTACTCATTGAATCAGCCATGAAACTCCGTGAGTGAAACTTAGTACAAACTTCAAGGACAGAGCTGCAGATGTTCATTCTTGTATCATAAATAACGTAGATATTGAAGTTCATTTCCTCATTCACAATTTGTCTGCTATAAACCAAACAAGCTACTGCAAACTCACAAGTAAGACACTGGAAACAAGCATAAATGGCTGCTGCCAGTTTGGAACTTGCTYATGGAAAGGTGCCTTGTTGCATATATTGAGAGATAAATCCAAAGTACCCTATGGTGTCACAGCTCCTAAAATGGTCTYCTTAGATCATATTTAACCTCAGTTTAGTTAAGACCATCACAATTCTTTATACAACATAATATTAAAGATGTTCAAGCACTGCATACTTACCCAGCACAACGAGCTGCCTCTAGCAAACTGCAGAYTGACGAGACCCTTAGCAAGAACTAGGCTGGGATATTCATACTTGCAAAAAGCAAGAAAATTCATGTTTTTAATATTTCTTCTTAYAAATTAAAAGCTGTATTTACCTGTGATATTTCCCAACATATCTTTAGTGTGGCAAATCAAATCTTCACTTTCCCCATCTTTGAAGTTGCCTATTTCTCCATAATACAGAGCAATCCCAAGTTGCATTATACGTATAAACATAGGAAGCTGCTGATCAGAGATTGAAAGTTTCAAACTTTCAACTAATGTGTGAATCTATAATATGAAAAGAGAACAAAAGCAAATAATAACAAAGCTCTGTCATCAGTGAAGCCCACTTTTAAACCATACAATTCCATATTCACTTGGTGTGGGCATTCTATTTCCAAAAATCAGATTTGCAATACAAAAGAAGGAAAAGGGCTGCAAACAATGACTACCAGAAATACATTCTTTGGGTTGTCACACAGAAGACCTTCAGTTGAAAAGTCAAGTGCAATGTGTTTTACACACAGAGAAACATCATTTTTTAAAGTTGTTGCTGAAGAAATTTCTCAAAGATAAGTGATGTAAAAGCATCTCATTAAACTTTTATTTCCATTATAGAGTTTCATCAAAATTTCTGCATGCTAAAGAAACTCTAGATAYACTGGTTTTAATATACAAAGTGCTTCATTTTGATTCTTTCCCACTCCAAATATTGTTCCAAGTGGACAGGTAATGGGGGGAAGAATTAATTACAACTGAAGTGCAGAAAACTGGCTCCTCTGAATACTCCATTTCAAACACAGAGTTAATGCACTTTTCACTAAATGAAAGAAAGCTTTGCGAAGGCTGTAATTATTACGATGAAAACTTATCCTTGTTTAAAAAATTTTAGCTGTAAAACAGCTAAAAACATCAAAATATTTTGAGTATGTGATCATTCTATAAAGACAAAGCCAAACAAGATAAGAAAGCTACCTTTTATTAAATAAGAACTGCATAAAATAAAATTATTGTAATAAAATTACTGTCTAACATTAGACATATTTTAAACACTACATCCAGTTTCTAAATGTTGCAGGTGAAAATAATGGAAATGAAAAGCAACCACACATCAGTGCTGGCCTTAATGCAATCCAATTCAAAAACTATGAAAAGTTAGTTTGCAAACAATACAGCACATCCATAGGTAAATATTATAGTGGTGAAATCAGTACTTGTATAATAGTACACTAGTACTTGTATAATATTTACACCTTCATATGTGTAAATCAATGAAGTCTCAGGCTGAGTCATAGAGAATGGGTAATAACATTGTATCATCTGTTTATATAGACAAGAGGAAAKATGTCAGATGTCAGAATTATGCTACTTTTTAAACTTCTCCGAAAGAAAAAGGTATGTAAATTCCTAAGACACATTTTGGAACTTCAAAATTTTCCAAGGCCACTTGATTTAAAGTTGTTAATAAAAAGCTTTTTCTGTGCAGAAGAACAACATGACAGATATTGAGAAAATAATCTCTTAAGATTTGGAAGGGGGGAAAGAAGGGATTGCTTTGCCAGAAGGTTTTTTAAAGGCACACAAAGAGCATATGTCATAGTGGAGGATTGGAAAACTAGGTAGCCTTGTAGGCAACAAAAATAATTACACAGTAGCTCCACTGCAATTATGTCACACTCCAGGACTTCTTGGTGATACTATCCTCCCATTATGATCCTGTTCTTGTACTGTCAGTGGAACTCAGCTGCCCCTCAGAAGACTGACTCATCTCCCTAAAACTGGAGGAAAACCATTATCTTTTTGTCAAGTTAGCTTTCAATATAGTGTCAACATAGTGAGTGGATTCAGATGACTGGCACGTCAGACAAATATCAGAGTTGCTACAAATAGGTCTAGGCAGGACTCACAACTCCAGTCCAAATCATCTGCSTCATGACTGCCTCATTCCATGATGAATTTTACAAGAACAGCAATAAAAACCTTGCAACTCTCATAATTTTACATGTTTTGTCACCTTCATTCATGTATACTGTTTTCATTCTAAAACTGGAAGTAGGAGTTTCGTGTTCCCAGTTCAAAAATGTATCCAAGTACTCAAGAACCATCCTCCACTGATAAGTTTTAACCCCATTAAAACCCAATTAAGATTAGTTTAGCCAAAACATTGCAATAGTAATCAAAATTATGCAGGTTATAAAAGTGTTCTAGCCCTTACAAAGAAACCGAAAGAGCACATGTCTTGGAACCTTCCTCTCAAGACTTAAAATCAGACATTCTCTAGTAAGTGAATAAGACACAGTATTGAAGTTCACATCAGCAAGAACTTGRCAGATTTGGAGAGAAAGATGGAATGTTGCTCACTTTTGTCTTGAGCAGGAAAACCACGCTCCTTCAGCAATCAACCCTTCAGAATGCTGCAGAAGAGACTTTTCAGCAGTTTTAAGYACCCTTGAATTAATTCCATTAATGAAGTTGTTATATTTACTTATAAGAGTTCTTTTTACTGCATCCCTAATAAAAAACAGCTATTTCCTTTCATTAGCTAAATATTTTAAAGAGAGTCTGTAAAAAACAGCATTCTGATGACCCACAGAGCACAATCTCCATGCATAAAACCTTTTAGAAAGTTATCAAACCCAAATTTGCATGGGTCAAAAGATTTGTAAATCTAATCACTGCATAGTGGTATGACAGTGAAACATTGYAAAAGATTTAAGACTTTTTTAAAAATACTACCTTTGGGCCATTAYTTTATGGATCATAATAATTATTAATTGTTATTTAATTAGTATCATATAGTTTTAATTTAAGTAAACACCTTTGTGTATATATTCATAAACAGGGGTTTATGTTTAAAGATAAAAAAAACAAACAAATTGGAAGGGAAAAAACAGTAAATGGACTATTTTTAACATAAATAACACCAAAACCAAAGTATAAATGGGAAAAAAAAAAAAAAAAAAAAAAAAAAAAAAAAAAAAAAAAAAAAAAAAAAAAAAAAAAAAAAAAAGTATAAATGGAAAAAAAAAAAAAAGCTAAAACATCTTGGAACAAAATGGCATGCCTTAAAAAAGGGCAGAGGCAATAAATTGCCAACAAAGATGACCAGAAAAGCTTAATACAAATTTCATTAAATTAGTACCAAATCACAGTGCATTTTAGTAAGAGTTTTATTTTAGTCTGGTATCCACTAAAAATGGTAAGCAATAAAATAATGACTTTTTACAACTTTATAATTTTAAAATATATTAAATACTATCAGCATTTACACTGAAGTGTGCTATGAGAGACTTATAATTTGGCCATAAACCGCTGCTCTCGCAAGTAAGCATACAGGGATGAGCCAGGTACAGATTACTTCTCCAAAATTACCAGAACTATTTGCTATTTAAGTATAAGGATTTTTAACATTAAGATTTACTACCTATATGCAGCAACCCTACTGGCACCACAGAACCTAAAGCCTGTAACTGGWAAGCTACAGTCAGTCTTATGAAGAATCGCTATTATCACTGGAGTTCATATACGTTGCAAACTTATGGCACACTGTTAAAAATCTCAGTATCATTGAATACACAASTTCTTGTGCATAAAACACAAAATGGGCAAGCTTCCAAAATTGCTATCTATTCTGAACAAAGAAGGGCCAAAAAAAGGTTTTCTTTCTAGTATGCAGAACCAGTCTTTGCATAAATCAAGATCCACACATCAAACAGTAAGGCAAAAAAAATMCTTCCCATCTTATTGCTGACACCCTGAAGTATACTACTGGGGTTTCTGCAACAGATTATCTGCAGACTYTCTTTCCCTCCTCCCAATTATGGGTTTTTTTAAACTCCAGGAGAAAATGAAAATATCAGAGAGCATAAGTTCTTTATGTGCTGTTTCGGTATATAAACTAATTACATCACACGAACCAAACACAATTGAAAAATTCATTTAGCAAAACACAACAGCATAAGCTTCTCATTTACTTAAAAWTTTTAAGGATATTTTAAAAAGCCTCAAAACTTCACAAGTAAGTAGCAAAAAAATTATTTTGGATACCTACTTTAATAATTGATGGCATTTTAGAGTTGAGGTTATCATAAGTAAAATGCAGACGAGTCCTGAAGGAGCATTTGTACAGCAGAGGTTCCTGGTAAAATTCAATTTTACCACTAGCATTTCTCTTATCAAGACATACTGTGCAGTCAGAAAAGTTGATCATCTTCCTCAGTACCAGATCAGTAGCTTTTAAAGAAAGTGTATATGTTAAAAGATATATTGCATAAGGAAAGTAAGTYGTGCATACAAGTTCTTAACTAGAAGAAAGCAATACAAGATAGTTTTTCAGTCATTATTTAAATCAGCAGGAAAGTACTTGCTTATGTGACTAAACAGAATAATTTCCTGTGTTCGTTATSTTCTGCTGAATCCATAGGAGGTGTGGATAAATTAGTTACACCCAATCAGAATCTTCACCCGCTTTGCTATATGTTACATCTTTTTAGAAAAGAAGAGTACTGTTTCATGTGGAAGCATRCAATAAATAGCATAATCATTTTTCTCCCAGAAATAATTTTGCATATKATCCCCCCAAGTTTTCTTCTGAGCCTTCCAAAAGAAACAAAACCTATTATAGTGACCTTAGCATTAAATATATTTTGAGATTTTGTCATGTTAGTTCGTAATTATTTTAGCCAGAACAAAAAAATAGGTTTAGGAAAACATTAATTGAATTCCCCACTCCACCTGAAATCTTCTGTGTGATCTTAACACAGTTACTGTGCCCCAGTTTCACCTCTATCCAACATCACTAAGAGCACCTGGACTCATAGGTGAACACTGGCAATTCAAGGACTGAAATACTCAAATACTGAAGACCAAGATAAAGAGTCAGAAGTTGGGGTTTTATTCCCCTGAAAACCTGAAGTGAAATSRGTCATGYCTTGCAATTGGCATCGTGTGCTCAYTACAGTGCAGAACATTTTACTGCCACTCTTGCCAGCCCATTSAGAGTTTTAAGATCATCCCAAACAAGTGCAATGGAATGCCTTAATGTGCTACTGTTCATTGACAAAAATTGCCCAAGCAGTCTCTGCCAGCAGCAAGCACCAATTCAAACAGCATCACAGGATGGCAACTATGAGCAGAGGACTATAACACATCTTGGACAATAATCTGTGATCATACAAGCATTAAGAATCAATCTATATTATTACARGTGGCTCATCAGAATTAAGGTAAGGACAAGGGAAAAAATGATTGGAAATCAAAACAAAAATTACCATACTTCTGATTTTAAGAGCCATGTTTATGAGACTTAAAAACTTCCTTATGAACTTCAGAGGGTCTCCACAGTGACATAAAATCAAAAACATATCTACTCACCAGAGATGTCCATAAATGCTCGATCCCAAAACTCATCCACTGTATAGCATTCTGCAGAAGTGATATTGACTGAGAGAACAATATCATCCTCCACGTACTTTAATATGAGATTATTGATCACAATGTTGACATTGTTTACAACACGCCTAATCAAACTCTGAACATAACCTATAAAATAAAACAAATTCTTGGGAATGATAAGGAAGACATGATAAACTCATTTACTTAGTAAAACAAAAATCATTATTTTAAATATATTCACTGTTTTCAACTTGTACTCTTTTTTAAAAATCAAAATTTAAACAAACTATGYATTACTGTCCTTTATTTACCCAAATAATAACATGACTTGAAACTCCTTAACATTCTGTGTAGTTGTTAAGTAAATTAGCATCCTGGAAGTGCCAGATACTATAARAAACATTGTTAAAAACTGTGAATGCAATCGAGCAAAAGAGATTAATTAACTTTCAAACTAATTAAGAAAAGAGAACACTATGGATTACTGTAGACAAAGAMTTTTCAAAATTACTTTTTTACTTGAGAGATATCTGGAAATAGGTTTGGAAAAGTGAACACCTACTAGGTGACTTTTCGAGTACATATATTATGTTTAGGTGCTCCCTCCATTTTTTTTGGAAGTTAACTAAGCATTAACATGCCTAGTACTTTCTCATTCTAAAACCTAATACATCCATACCCTTGTTCAGTAAGACCCCTGTGAGGCATATCAAAACCAATTTCAACTTCAACAACCCAAATAGTAAGCACCTGCACCAAAACCTGCTGGGAACAAACTCATTTGCATGTTTTTTAGATGCAATGTGATTGGAAAAATCATTTCATCTGGGAATTCATTCATTCTGGGTATGTGGCAAGCAGTCATGTTTTTAGCAATATTGTAAAGAAATTAAATACTATCATATTCATGTGTTTCATGTATACTGAACCTAACTACAGACCCAACTCATTTGTGCTGGAAAAAAACAAGCCTTAAAATTTCTGTTTTCAAATTTATAGCATTACATACATCTAAAAATACATTTAATACATATGGAGTTCTGGTTTGGTGACTATGCTGAATAAAAGCCAGCTAATGACACAGGCTTAAATCCACAGGTTTCAAGAGTAGTTTTGTGAAACTTGCATTAAAAAGACCCATTTATATAAAAAATTTTGATTTCAATTAAAAATCAAAATGAACATCGAAACATTGTCAGATAACTAGGAAAAYACTTAAGTTGCTATTTCCATTCTACTCTGATCTTCTGAGGTATTCATCTCTTTCACACTCAAATATAACTTTTCACCTTAGAGTATATACAAAGTTTTACCATTACATAAGTGATTTTCTTGAGTTCTACAACTACCAATCTGCACAGCTGACATAARATATTTTTCCTTTTTTCAGGATTCAAAGTCCTCAACAACCAGAAAGAGAAGATCCAGAAATCAGTCAAATTCAATGTTTTCTGAGCTTAGTACTGTGTACATTGTGACATAATATGAATTTGCTTTTTTTGCATATCAATCTAAAATGACTGAAAAATATGTCGAATAAGTTTTTTTTAAGGATTTTCTAACTGAATCCTTAAATCCATAACATTCTTACTTTATWTGAATTCAGAAAACCAGATGTATTATTTCAATAATTAAGGGGCATAAGAGACCCAYATTGATCACTAGAGCAATGTAAACCAAGCTGTATTTAAATAGAAGTCAGCATAAGGCATTTAGCTCCTTTCCTTAATTTCAGCATAGAAATATTTTTGCAGACTATTTAACTAGCACCTATAAAATTATAGCCACTTATTTAATTACTATTTTAAAGYAAGCTACTAATTTCATTGAAGAAAGTGAAGCTGTCCCTCCACAGATCCAAAGTTTTTTCGGTGTTTTGCTTTCAAGGGTCTTTCAAAGTCAATCTAATACACATTTTCCTGCTGTCAATGACAGAAACATTACATCATAGAAGGAAAAAAAAAAAAAAAACAAGTTGTACTGATAGTTTCCAGAAGTATTCAGAAAAAGAGCAACACCATTTTCATCTGTGTGTCTTTTTGGCTGAGTGCATAAAGAGAGGAAGCAGAGCTCTATCTTCCAAATAAAATAGGGATCATGGATTTGCTAATAACTGTCTATGAAGATATTTCCAAGCTAGTGGTACAGTACACTGTTAGTAGTATCATACCAAAACTAGCTTCTTCATTAAATTTCACTTCAAATATACTAGAAACATATTTTCATATTATTCAAAACAAAATAGTAAAATCAYCAGCAAGTTCATGTATAATAAAGGATTTGTTTCTTTTTGTGTTGGCGGGRTTTAAATGGGTTTTGTTTTAAACACAAGTGGGAAAAAGCAGGTAAAGGTTACTCACATTCTTGCAATTTTTAAGACTACAAGCATTTTTACCACTGAAATATAGGTTTTCTACAGCAAGAGAATAAAACCACCAGGAAATCTGTACAGCTAAATTCTTTCTTGAGGTGCAACACAAAATCCACAAGTATGCTTTTTTCAAATTATCCAGAACCCAGGAGGCCACACTGTGCATTAAAAGCTAAAAATGCAGTTTCAGATCCAACACTCCAAAAACTTTGTATCCCTGTAGTCGTACAATTGATATCCTCAGACTGGACACATCTAAACCACTTCAGCTTAGCAGGGGTCTGTTGTTGCCAAAGGTACATTTTAAGCTAAATTTTGCCTCTTGAGCTTCATCTCCAAGGACGCTATAACAAAGTTCCAATAAATCTTTAAAAAATATGCACTACAAGTATGATACACACATCCTCCAAGGACTTTAAAAAAAAAAACAAAAAAAAACCACCATCCAAACCATTAAGTAGACGATGCAACATCTTACTGAAATCCAGGAAGTGCAAATTAATGCTTACAACGTCTTACCACATAGGATCTCTGCACTAAACAGTGCTATTTCTCCACTYAAAAACAAAACCAAAGCCACCTGTATTTACAACTTTGCAATTTATAACAATTAATACTACTGTATTATTGCAATTTCACCACACAGGAAGTAACTTACAAAAATCCTACAAATGTCACYGAAGGAAACATAATCATACATTTTTTGGATAGTCTTTGACTTTTGTTGTTTACAGGTGTGACCCAAAAAACCCAATAACAAGGAACTGTCACAGCTGAAGCACTGTCCATAGAAGGAKTTTATTGGATCTCAAACCTCTAGGAGACCCCCTAGACCTGGCTCCTCAAGTAACCACTCCAAAGCACCATAGCACATAGTATTCCACACACTAAATTTCAGTGTTGCCTTTTAATTCAAGTATAAACTTTCTGTAAAAAAAAGACAGCGAGAAAGCCTAACAAGATACTCATACCTTTAAACCATCTAAAATGACATGCCCCAAAAAGGCAAACAGCAATTCATTYCAGTACTCTCCAATTTTATCTTTCTGCATCATACTCCCCACATCCAAACTCAGACACAATAGTAATCAGATACATAGTTCCTCAGGCATTTTTATATCATAAAATATCTCCAAATTCAGCATTCAAATTCCATATCCAGGGAAAAGAAATGGTGAAAATCTCCACCGGTAGATGCAGGACTCAATAAGAAACAGATGATCTATAAGGTCCCATCCAATCCAAGTCATTCTATGATTCTATGATGCTTCCTTCAACTATAAATGAGTTGTATTAATTTAAGAATTTGATGAAATGGAAAAAAGTTACCAGCACTGAACTACATTTTATTGTGATTTGGTTCTATTTTCTAATATACAAGTATTTCACAGGGCTTTATGTGATTTGTAGGTAGACAAAAATGTAATATTCTAACAAACACTGTGGCCATCTGAATAAATTTTTGTATTTGAGTTGGAGAAAATACCTAACGAGTTTCTGAAATTATGGATTACCTGGAGGTAAATCAGGGTCAGGAGCAGCAGATTGYTGGAGTCGTCGTGATTTTACCGCTGATTTCATGCTCTCTGTGGTACTGCGGTTTGTTGAACTGGAACCACAACTTTCGTGATCTTCCTGCTAGAGGAAAAGMAAGCAATGAAGTCAACCAAACAGAAGGAAAATAAAAGTGGGGAGAACTTGGTACAGATTCTGTAATTTCTGTAACTGCTTTTCCATCAATTCAATTCTGTATTACAGAAATTGACACAAAATTAGCTGGACAACATAAAACCAATACTTTCGCTAACTTCAGTTTAAAACAGAAAGCTGTCATTTAAATACTCATTTCAATTGAGCATATTTCTTCTAGCTCCATTTCTGCTGTAACATTCCTTCAGACACAGAGCCCTGTAGATTACCAAAACAAGTATGAGAAACCACCTAACGGAATGAGCTTACATGCCTGCTCATGAAACCACCTCAGATGGTTCCAAGATGTCAGACTCACATCCTTCCTAATACCACTAATTGAAGCTGATTCATAAAGCAAAATATTTYTGTAGATTTGTGTAACAGTAAAACTTGACCTTAGAAAAGATAAATGAACTGAGGGCACCTGCTCCTCTTGAGCTTCTATAGAGTTCATTCAACATAAGGAATTCGGAAGCAGTAACAYGGCTCATAATTACAGAATGGGATATAAGCTTTACAAGATGAGATTCACAGACACAAGAAAATCTTAATTAGCTGAATCTAGGATTTTAAATACACCAGTAGTATTCCAATTACATTCCAGAATGACAGTTTAACTACAAGGCTCAAGTGTAAGAAAGCCAGGAAAAGTAATGCAAATATTTTTGTAAATGTATTAAAAGGTTGAAGAGGACACAAACACAGTTTTTGACCCAAGCCAAATTACTTTGATAGAAGTAGTCTCTTGCAGAAAAAGCAAAAAAATGCCTTCTGGGTCATACCTATCATATCACATAATTTGCTCACAAAAAGAAACTTTGGAGAATAAATGTCAAGTACTACAGTATGAGCTATAATATTCTTAACTCCTTTTAACACCAAAAAGCAAGTAGCTTAAACKGTGCTGGGTTTTTATATAGGACAGATCATGTGTTACCCCACATGCTGCCTGGTATTTCTAATAATCTCAGAGAAATTACAAAAGAGAATCTTCACATTGCTCGCTTTTTGATGTGAATTTTTTTTCCATTAAAAAAAGTTATATGCAATGTTACAGCTTAAATAGAAGTCAACTTCAAAAGTAACTGAAGAGATTTTTTTTCCTTYCACTCTGTATTTAGAACAACAAAACAGCGAAATACTTTGATAAAATGGAAATACCATTTCACTAAGAGAAAAAAAAATAGTAATATAATCTTAGGGGAAAACGTAAGATAGAAGCTTTAACTTAACTAGGGAAATGGCATAARACAGATATTCATATATAAGAAGGCTACATGATAGCGTCTAATAGAAGGCTGAGTTACCACAAAGGATTTGAAATTTTCCAGTTACTAATATAGCAGTGAAAAACAAGACAGTGGATGTTTTTAAATTTAAGGTTATTTGGCCATTTTAGTCATATAGGATGGTCTCATCCCAGCRCATAAAAACCCCAAAATGAGTGTACATCAAGTCTGTTTAGATGGCATTTGTTTGTTTTCTCATCTCCGACAAGTTTCTGAYACTTTTCATCAAGGAATGCAAGTCTTCTGAAGACTCCCTCTGAACTTCAAACGATAGAGCAATTTTAGTAGAAAACTACCTCCCTCTTCAAGGCATACCCAACAGAGATAAAGCAAGAGCTTCAAGCTTTCATTAAACCCAGCATGATGGAAGCATCTTTATCAACATATATTTTGTAATCAGCAAAGCTCAACTCTCCTTCCTCTTCAGTTTACTGAGAAATCTTAGATCGTACACTCTTAATTTTTGAATAACTTTCAGCTATATTCTTTCTTGGAAACTAGWTTATGTATAGCATGAAAATATTTTTTCAGACAAATCACTATACAACTATTCTTAAGCAAAAGTTAAATAAGAGCGGTTTAAGCTTTTACCACTTTCAGAGAGCTAGGAACGAACATTAGAACTTTGCCTTTTGAGGGGGAATTGGTTTTTAAAGGAAAGGGGAGAAGAATCCTTAGAGTTAATTTTGAAACAAACTCTCAAATCTCAACCTAGAAACACATTAAATACAATAAGCTTTTTATATTTCCTTGAGGTACAAGTCTGTTGTGATGGAAAATGGTTGTAAACCATATACAGCAAGTTACAACACAAGCAAAAATGTTCCAAATTTATCTCAGAAATACACCTGTGTGACTTAATCCATATGAAGTAACAGAGAACATCTACATTTAAGAAGAATTCTATCTGACTAACATTTGAGCAAAAAGGTTTGTTGGTTTTTTTTTTTTTTAATCTGGGATAACATCCATTCACTTCCTTACATTACATAATTATCAAAAATATTTCAGAGCTGCATGAGTTGGTTTTGGTTTTTTTGAGCATGAACACACACATCATTTTTCACAACAGTTACTGATACTCTATAAGCCAAATGTATTCTACAATTACTGGAAGATAAGAGTGGCCACGAACTTATGCAAACTACATTCCTAAGTATACATATATCCAAAAGGTTTCTGTATCTGCACACTCCTGTTCAATGTTAACTTTAAGAGCACACTATTAATTTCTCAAACATGTGGTTGTCTCATAAGCCCAGAAGTAAAACATGTTCATTAAAGAGATGGGGAAAGTTCCAAGGAAACTGCCAAAACTAGCATAATTATGAAACTATTTAAAACTGGAACCAACTAGAGTCACACGCTGTGTCTAGATCACAGTGATGTCATCAGAAACACCCAGCCAAAAAGCACTAAAATTACTGCACTCCCATAAATCCACCTCACACCAGAGGACAAACATTTAAAAGTTGAAGTCAAAATCACAATGGTGGTGGGAAGGGAGTTACATTCTAAAAGTGCTAATAACTATAGTTATGGTACGAGATTTGACAAATGTTCATTCATTTTAGCATTAATGAAAGTTATTCCAAACAATAGTCACAGCAGTGGAAAACTAAAAATACTCATGATATATCTAGAAAGATGATCTTTAAATAATATAACTTGTTTACAAAAGTATTTTTTCCCACCAGTTTGTATCATAAATAAAAGCCTAGAAAACTTAAATGTGAACAAGAGGTTCTGTTTTGGGGGTCTTGTTATTCAAATATGATAAATACAATTTTGCACAACCAGGTTCCTTTTCCACTTTTGACAGACATGTCAGATCCAGTAGTCAGCTGAAATGTTTTTATGAGGCACTCTGGTAAGTTCTACAACTATGCAAGCCATAAGTAACATGCTAATGACACTAGGCTAGTAAATTTATATACGAGTTCCTCAGACAATTTTCTACTGCAATTTACAACCATTACTATAAGGTTTAGAGCAATTACAATTGCAAAAACCTGAACACTTAACAGATGAGGGTTTTTTTGATTTTTCCTAGTRAGTGCAATTTATAATCTTCGTTCATTATTCTTTAATTTGTTCATTATGTTTTYCAAATTCAAAGTAGTTTTATCCTTAAAAAAGACACACTCATTYTAAAACATACAAATCCTATTCAATGGGCAAGATCTCCAAAATGCCTCATAAGCACACTTTATGGGAAAATAATGTTCTCTTGGATATCACTTAGSTATTTATGCAAATACTGGCCCTCTACTTTTAAAAAACCAGGTTAGACAAAGAAAATTGAGTTCCATAAAAGCAAAAAAAAAACAATTTAAAAAAAAAAAAAAAAAACCTAAAAGCAAAAAAAAAACAATTTAAAAGCAATGAATATTAACTGAAATTTGAAAACCCAAACTGATTTAAATTACATTCTATACAAACTCCCAGAGTTCTCCATCCCATTTTTTCCTCTTCCTYTATAAAATTTGCTTTTTCTCACCCTTTATAATTTCTAAAACAATAAGCTTAATATCCTTTACAAGTCATTAAAATATATTTATTTATATTTCTGCAACATGCATTTTAAATGGCAAGATGCAAAAACTGGGGGGGTGGAACTTATTTCCCACTAGTGGACTGTGCTTACATGGCCAAGTATTTGGYTGCCTGGGGCAAGACTAGAAGCAACATTTGGGAAATGTTCATTTTAGCAAGGCCTTTGGCACAGTCTCCTCACAGACCTCATTCACAGATTGGTGAGATATCAGCTGGACAGTGCAACTTCAGTGAAGAAGTGGCTGGACCACTGGGCTCAAAGGGTTATGACTGGGGTATGATTGGCTGGATACTCATGGCATCCTTCAGGGATAAGTACCAAGCCTTTGGTGTTTAACATTCTACTAAAGACCTGGAAGGTAGGATACAGAGMACCTWCATCAAARCTGTGGATAGTAGCAAYCTAGAGGGAAGAACTGATGGGYAGGGCTGCTATTRATAGGGTCCTCGAGGRCCTGTAAAAATGGCTGTCAGGAACTCAATGAAATCAAGCTGAGTGCTAGAGTAGTGGGATAAAGATACCCTGGAGCTGCACATTAAAAGCCAAACTGCTAAAAAGCAGCTTTTCAGAAACCAATCCAAGGGTCCCAGGGGATAGCCAGTTGTTCATGAGCGTGTCCTTGCTCCAAAGGCAACTGAGTGCTGGGCTGTATTAACACGGGTGAAGCCAGGGGCAGGTTCTCCTCCCATGGCTCCCTGTGAGACACCGTACAGAACACTGCACCCAATCTAGGGGGCTCCAAGACACACCAGAATCAAATCCAACAGAGGACCACCACAGTGGTTAGGGTGCAGGAGCAGCCTCCTGAGCTCTCTCTAAGGTGAGACTGAGATAAATTCGGGTTGCCCAGCTTGGAAAAGGGTGATCCTACTGCTGCCTACAGCTATCTGCTGCAAGGGCACAGAAAAGTGRGAATCAGACTGTTGCCACTCATCTTTCCATGGTACAAATCTGAAGCATGCAATTCCAAGCAGGACAAGCTCTTCTTCATCAGGAGGGAAATCAGGTACTGAACTGCCTGTCCAAAGACATGGTAACATCTCAGTCCTTGTAGCTATTCAGCTCTTTGCTGGCCAAACCCTACTGCAACCTGCTCTAACTGCACTTGCTTTAGGCATAAAGTTRGACTAGATCATCACCAGAAACATTCCAAATTGCACTATGATTCCTCTGCATGTAAAAAAATGGGACAAAAAGTAATTCAAGTTTTTTTTTTAAATATTGTCTTTAAAATACACAAGTTTYGCTGATCAAGACCTTGCTTTCAAAAGGCTATCTGGTTCTTTTCCACTGCTACACAATTGCTAATATGCACTACACATAGAGAAATGGATTCATATTACACTTTTAACCCTACAACACCACTTCTCCTGGCTAACACAGGTTAAGCCCTACTTAGACATTAGTACAGAAAATTAATTTTATTATTTTTCTAATGAACAGCAAACTAGAAGCACAACACTGAAACAGAGRAAATTCAGTGGCCTAAATACGACATCTGTCCATCTTTTGCAAGGTGTGATTTAATAGCCCAACACACATTAACTTTAAAACCATGTAAATATATGTATATTTTAAAACTAGGACAGTATAAAATGACAGCACTATGACAGTATAAAAATACTGAAGACGAWTTATTCAAATCAGAATGTGTTACAATTTCACAGAATAATTAAGGAATTCTGTATTACATATAGCAATTATAGGGTCTATATATACATTTCTAGTACCTTCAAAAGACTATTTGAGACTGCCCAGTTTTTTTCACTGTAACAAWACTCTATTTTAAATCTTCAGATTGGCAAATCACATAACCTCAGAGTGAGTGCTCAGAGACTGAGCTGCGTCTTTCTCTACGGCAGATGAGAACATGCTTGAAAKTCTTCATTTTCTACTATATTTTTAGCACTATTTCATGTAGATGAAGGTCAAAAATAAATTCTTAATATTATGTCCCAGACTATGAAAGAGAAACACTAAAGAATTGGGGGCAGAGATGCAGGGAGTGGGATAAATAAACAAGGTTGAAATTTGGTTAAGCATAACAGCCAAAATGGAGCAATCAGGAAATAATTTAAACAAGGTGTCAGCCTCCATTTGCCTCTTGTTGCATATGATCTTGGTTGATGTTAAATTAACCTGAACAACCAGCAGCCATGACAAACAAGGCAYGCTTGAGATACCTGCATGAGAC
>NW_026623294.1:1463895-1490968 GCF_030028575.1 Malurus melanocephalus | reverse complement strand
TGGACAACAGCATCTCCCTGTGACATTGCTACTGTTTTGATTAGCTGATTATCCAGGGTATTTGAGAGGAACATTCCTTTGTTTACAAGAAAAGGAACTGTCAAGACTATGAAAGCCTATGGTGATAAGGTCATAGAGCCAAAGATAAATAGAACAGGCTGTTCGCACTAAGTGGTTCTCAGAAATACACCCCTATTTCTCAACACTCAAGACAGAGTAACAAATAAAATTACTTTGCAGTTCTTTTTGTGGGGAGTTGTACAAATATCTTCTTTCTGTTGTGTAAAGAAAGTTATATTATAAACTGTTAACTGATCATCTAGTAAAGTTGCTGGTACATTTACTGTAATTCYAAAAAATTATGAGGCCACCTACCATGATGTAAGTGSTTTTTAATAGAAATAAACATCTCAAAATTACTTTCCTGCACTTTCTCCTAGGATAAGCTTTTCAAGATTTCATTCGCTCATGTTACAGGAAGTACGTGCAGTGCTTTCCTGGGGGAATATGGGTGGGGTGGTGTTAATTCTGTAACATTATTCTGCATTTAATAGCAAACAAAGTGAAGTGATAACTAGATCTCTCACAGCTACTAAAAAAAAAAAAAAAAAAAAAACACCAAAATAAAACACAAAAAAACACCCAAAACAAAAACAAAAAAAATCCACCCAAAGTAAGAAATATTACAGTAGCAACTGGCTGCTATACTCAAGATTCGGCATCACTACAGAAGGAAAGATGGAGGAATAAGGTCCTAAAATGGGTCATTCTGCCCCACATATTCTCTGTGACTGAAAATGAAAGAGAAGAGTGATTGAAAGAGTTTAACTCTGAAAGACTRGGAGAGAAGAGTGACAGGAAATACGCTCAGAAGAACAGACTGCAAACCTAAGAGAACAGGCCCAGAACGTTTTTATTCACTTTTCCAACTTCCGTTCAGAAATAAGCAAATACAACAAAATTAAGAGTCATAAAAGAAGTGATACCTAATTCAAAAATATCTTGAAAATTAAGTCAGAAAACAGGAGATATATATATTTCAAGTTTAAACCATTTACCTCCAAACATGAAAACTCCAGACCAGTCTGACTGTTCCACTGTCATTCAACCTAATACATATTTTGGGACCTGTTGGAGGAGCACCTCACCCTCTTACAAGTCCAGYTACTGAACTGATCAGCACTGCAACGAACAAACATTTTTCTTACACCACCAGTTCATTGTTTGCGTGTGCTATTTTGGAAGACACTGTACCAAASACTGGACATACTTTCATCCTTGTTGCAGGTATCTTGAAATATTGAGAATGACTGAGAACTACTTCTCCAGTATTTATCAAATATTTTTCTGCAGTGTTCACCATGACAAACGACCATTGTAAGCATGGCTTGGTCGTATCACTGATTCATTAAACAATACCTGGAAACCATTAGGAAAAGCTTGATCCATACAGGTGACTCTTCTGTGCTCTCTTCCACCTGCCAGAAGGCTAGCACTAGTCTCCAGCACTATTTCAACTGGCCCCAGGCTTCACCAAGACATCATTTTCCTTTGTGGTAGTAGATGATTGGGGGTCTTTGTTTCCCCACACAGCTCAGGGTGGGTTGTACTTCAGCTACATTTCACACTTTCTTTAGAGGGTGTGCTCCCCAAACACATTTCCTACTGGATTTTATTAGAAAGCCAGATSCCATGTGTAAAAATTCTCTTCACCAAGCACCTGCCAAGGATGTAGTAATAAGTTTTATTACAACATAACCTTGCCACCCACTTCCTTCACAGGAAGRTAGAATACTGTCCAGACCAAATTTTCTCCTAATCCCAAACACTACTGAAGAGCAGACCTACAGGAGGGTCCCRGCAAATTGAGTAATCCTCAGCTCTCAAATTTCCATCATCACAATAAACCTCTGACATACAATGGTGAAAGGCCTGAGGCACAAAGCTTTGCCTGGAGAATTTGCTATCCAAGCAAGCTCTTTTCGGTGCTGAGCATCATTCAGTTASTGCTTGGCTTTTGGCAGGTGCTGGGAGCAAAAAGTGAGCAAAGGAGTAACAGAATGGCAATGGATTACATAGGCCAATGTCAGAAGGAAGGGTATACCCACTAGGGTCCCTCCAGCTGCTATTGATTTGCACAAGGCTTTCGGTTATCCTTTCRGTGACTAATTCTCCATCAAAATTGTTTGAAACTAGTCAGTAAGTTCAAAATTTCATGGGGCACTGCAAAAGAAGAGAAAGAGAAGACTGAATGACAAAGTCATGCACATCTGGTTTCCTCAAGATTTCGATCTTAAAACCCAATACAGCTGAAAGGCATTTGGGTCAGAAACTTTAGCCTAGCAAGTCCTTTGTTCTGCAGTTACTGTCCAAGATAGGCCCAAGCCAAATCTGAGCCTGTGGCCAGTCTTCAAAGAACACACAACAGGGAATTTTMCCCAAGGTATTATTTTTAAGGGTACTTCTGCCAGTACAGGAAGGTTCAAGTAAAAAGATTTCTGAGTTACWAGAAGACTGAAACAGCAAAGCTTTCATTACATTCTGCAAGTTCAGAAACATGGGCATTTCATTAAAGAAAAAGCAAGATCTCAACATACAACATAATCTACAGAAGTAGACTGGAACACCAACAAACACTAACACAAAATACCTCCCCTTTTTAAAAGATAAGTGCAACCTTTACAAATATAATAGTAATGACTTTTTTAGTGCTATGTTGAGACAATACTTCGTTTCCTAACTTATTTCCAATAGTTCTTCTCATGCAGTATGCTTTTGATGAATTACATGAACATACATGTAACACTATGTAATGGTATTAATGATATGTATGAATATTCAAACAGCTTTGACAAATTAAAACCTACTGAGTACAATTGTACATCAGCTTTTAGCTACTTCCATACACCTGTCTGAAACATCGTTTGTCCTAACTCACATTATCTTCTAAYTTTCCAACTGATCAAATTCTAAACACAGAAGCCAAGTTAGTTGAGAGCTTTGTGATTTGGTTGTCTCAAGCAAAACTTTAGTGTAATTTTCCCAAAATGCTTGTCTTCAAACTTCCAATCACACATTAATAGCTCTGYTGTATTTCCAACAACTCACTTGAAAATCTGTACTTTTATTATTTCTTTTCAAGCTAAACTTCAGGYACCACTATGGAGAAGAACAGATTTTAACCAAATGCAATTTATCAATGACATTTTATTTAAATAACATTATTTAAAACTATTGGACTAAACGACAAAGCTGACTAAATGGCTGCAAAAACTTCCTGGTTAATCAATTCATAAAAGTACACATAGGAGCAACTTACTCAAAACATGTAGTTACAGGCTTTTCTACTTACAATCAGTCTTTTCTTTTGCAATTGTCAGTCTGTAATGTGTAGAGCATTTCAGGGAACTTATTGCTATTTATAATGTACTGTTTTTTTAAGTAAGAAAGCTTTTGAAACATTAACTTAAACCTAAACAAAGAGTGTTTTACCTCCTAAAATAGTCAGCAGTCTATCACACAAAAMCACCAGAATACAATATATTAAGTCAAGTGCAGCTGTCAGCACTATACTGTGAATGTTGCAGGGCTTTACAAAAGATGCTCATACTGTAACATAACATGTAAATTTTTATCATATTGGTTAGTTTAAAATACAGTGTGCCTCCTCACAGGCAGCACGGACTTTATACCAGGATTCAACGTTTTTATTCTTTCCAATAAACACTTCGCGCATGTCACTTTCTTACACAAATCAAGAGCATTCAGAATTCAAATACACTTTTCCTAATACTAACTCAAAGGATGTTTTTTAATAGCAAATAAAAACGCATCTTCTTCCAAATCTGTGCAAATCATTTTGAATGGAAAATAATTCTTARCCTTGGTCTAATTAACAATGAAAGAGTAAGTACAGGTTTAAAACAAGGTAGGAAAGTGAGTGTCAGAAAGAAATGAAGTTGAGTGCCCAAGGGAACAAAACATATAAACATTCTGAAAGGAGCTGGGGAGACAGGACTGTTACTGTTTGTGCTCAACTGTGACTCCAGCCACATACAACAGGAAGAAATTAAAAACCGGACAACAGGATGGAGAAGTAAGATTGAAAACAACTTGGGGGAAAAAATATGTATGTAGGAAAGTAAAAAAAGCTTGGAAATATCMTCTAATGTCATATAATGCCAAGAAGAAAAGCTCAGGGAGCATTTAGTGAGGAAGAAGAAAATACTGTATCTTGTTTCAAATCCAAACATGGAACAACATCTGCAACAAAACTACTGAATAACATCAGCCATGAAATAAAAAAGTYTAAAAAGTAACTCACAGAAGTATTCTCTTACATCATTAATTCCTCATGATTTTATCTACTACTTTTCACTGTGAAATCTGTTTCATAAATTTAAGTTTAACATGAGTTAAAGATCACAGGTAACATACTGTTAAGTCATCAATTCATTCAGTTTTCACTAACATTTATTTCACATAGTATACATTAGTTACAAGAGTGGATAGTTACAGCACCTTCAAAAACTAACCTCAGATGTACTATTCAAAATACTATAAATTCACAGATGTACTATTCAAAATACTATAAATGCAACTGCATTTATATCAAATGAAGAGACCTTTTCTTGACTGATGCTTTTTATCTGCAGTTCTGATGAGCATCAGGTAATTTCATTAGTCAGAAGGCAAATYCCTCACTTGATAATTCAGTCTTTCTGTAATATTTAGATAATACCAATAATTTACTGATCAGGTATTGTCCACCTATGGCAATCACCCAGGGATCACGTTCATGCTTTAGCACCCTGTGGCACAGACCATGRTCCTTTTACTCCTGAATCCACCACACACAGAAACTCTGTACACTTYTTCAATCCAGGCAGGTCTCCTCATCCCTCTCCTCTTTCTCCTCCCTCAGACAGCTGTGGACCAAATCTTTACTCCACATCTCCCAGAGTAAACTGAACAAAGCTGGAATCTGCACTATCACTTCTGAACATGTCTCACATACCATTAAAATAAATATCCAAATAGCTTTTTTAAAACTAGGTTTGTTCAACAGAAAGTACTGACACACACATATTACTAAAGTGCTGTGGAAATGCAAGGCTCTAAAACACATCACTAAGTTTTATTCTGAAATCTTGTCATATAAGCATGGCCAATTGATTCTCGAGACTTACTGTTCAGGGAGGAACACAAGTTTGTGACCCACTGAACAAARAGATTAAATATTTGTTTTATACTTTATAAGAGTGCATCTAGCTTTCATATAGTTAACAGGCCTGCACATCGTTATTTCCAAATTTCCTGGCAAAGAAGCCAGGATGCAAAGAACTAGACATCTCCAGATCACACTTCACAAATACTAAAGGACTGAATGCCTAAATAGTCCTTTTTGTGTCTGTGAGTCTCAAAATCAGACTGTAATCAGYAATAAAAGGTTCAAAGAAACAATATACTGCATATAAAGGAAGTTACCACAGGACATGATTATGGCAGTACACCTTACTCATATGAGTCTTAACATAGTCACACAACAGTTTTCTGTTCACAGGTATTTTTTTTAAGCTATCCCATACTTCAACAAGGATTAGAATGCATAAACATAGTTTAAGTGGAAAAAAATCTATAAAAATTAATTGAAAATACAATTAAAGAGTTGCAATTTCAATGTGTAAAATATAGAAAAATTTAAAAGATACAGCACTGGAGATAGACAACCTATGGGGTCCAGTAGCTCTGAAAAATAAATTAGTAACACTGTAAATTAAGAAAAAAGAGCAACTCTCTTATGAAGCCAAAGGTTCATGCCATATCATGATACAGTATTTAAAGTCATCAACTGTATATATAATTTTACAATTTTTGTAAAAACTCAAGATGACACAAAAAATAACCTAGTCACAGTGTTATCATTGAACTCCTTATAAATCTTTACACCATAAATGTCTAAGCCAAACTTATCTACAAATTTAAGTTATGAGTACCTCATACAGATAGACAGATKTAGCCTACCAAAGTGTCGTTTCCAACCAAAATTCCATGTCCCATAAAACCCAAGGATACTTCCACTTCTGCTCTTCCTTTGTGACTGAACCATTATCAAATCCTGTGCACACGCACCTATCATAAACCTTTTGCTCCTATTTGCAAATGTGCTATACTACAGCCCTTAATTACTTTCAAAAAAAGATTACTTCATGAAGGTATTTTGGCAATGCTCATCAGCGTACAAAGTAAGAGCGTAACATACACACAGTATATGGAGATATGCTTACATCTAAACCAACATACAGTTACCTATGAGTTTGTGCATGTATACGTATATAAACTTTTGTTTAAAGTCTCAGATATCTAACATCATYATCTATTAAGACATTGTTTTACATCTACTTCCATGTACAAGATGTCCCATAACTATCTCCGTGGACAAAATTCTTACTGCAGTTTTTCCCCCTACATCCAGCATGCAAAATGGATTTAAGAGAACAAACACAGAGATCCCCATTTTTCACAAGTAATCTCTGTTCCTGTATTCATCTTTCCAAAATAGTGTAAGAATGTTTTTTGTCAGAAGTATTGAATAAGTGATATTTGCCCATGGTATTCACAGTGTTCCATTTTACTAGAGAAATAACTTTGTATTTAATCAAAACTTTGCAGGTTATATGGCTTAGGTCAAAGAGAAGAATTTTGTCTGTTACTTCTCCAACAGACAGCCACAACTTCTCATAACTAACCCTGTAAATTAAAGATCTTTAATTTAAAAGCTCTTGTCTGGGTTGTTTTTTCCCSCCACTCAAGTTTACACTTCAATGTGAACCATTTCCCTGCCTGACTGGGTTTTTAGATATTTTAGATAATAGATATTTTAGACATTTTTTGGCCTAGTGAACAAGAGTGCTAAAAAAATACAACTGAAAACATTCATTAAGTAAGAATATACTTGGTCTARAAAACCAAGCAGAGCTCACATTTTTCTTTTAAAATGCAAGCCATCTTCATCACTACATCATTGTAGGTCAATCAGAATAAAAATGTATTTGGATTTGCAATAACACATTGTTCTTTTATGAGATTGAAGACTTCTTATGATCCAAGCACAATAATTAAATCTCTCCAAACCCAGCAGGCATGATGTGACATAGAAGACTCTCAACACATTTCTCTGGTCTCTCTATGATAGGGTCAAGTGAGGGCTTATCTAGAATAAAAGCTTTGCACTGAAATTAGGCACAAAAGATCAACACAGACAGTAGCTTTTCACTTTCAGACAGTTTTGATCATGTAAATCCCTGGTAATATCACATTAGTTACCTCTGACTGATACACTGAAATAAGGTACACAGCACTAATTTTTAAGGGCTTGCATCAYGGCATTCACAGTAATCATTTTCATTATTTACAAATTCCTAAAATCAATGAGAACTTGAAGGCTGAAGAGGACACATAGAGAAGGCTGGAAATTACCACTGGAAATTTCAGGGTAATGCACTTTATCACTCTTTCCTTATTGATTCTGATTTACCGCTGCAGAAAGCAACAACAGACAGTAAATCCTGGAAGCAGCTTTGGGTTCTGTCCCAAAGGGAAAATGACCAAAAATGATGGGAACATGTCTCTTACACTTGCATGTTTTAAGTTTTTTGAACAAGAATAAACCCTGACAAAAATATTTTAACCACCTCTAAACTTCAAAAGCCCCACAAATTGGGGGCCTCCAAAATAAATTTCTGCTGACTGCTGCACCAGCAGCAGAAGGACAAAACTGCAGGAAAGAAAGATAAAGCACTGAAAAGAAGTGGGAGTTTTCGGCCGAATTTAACAAAAACTCCAAGAGCTGTTTTTTTTTAGTCTAAAAATCGGGCATGTTCCACACAGCACTGAGCAAACAAGTAGGCAGAAATAGACAGTACATCACATGTAAGAGGACTCAAGCAGCACCACACTTGATAATCTTTTCTGGTCTCCACCCCYTCTATTCTGTCCCTCACTGCTCCTGTGCAAATATTACTTGGCTTAATATACTCCATTGTGCTAAGTCCATCCAGCCACCCATATTCATACAAACAAAAGTTATATAACTAATTTTACCTAAAATCTCAAAATATACACCATACAGCCACAGACCCCTAGTCCACTTGAGCCCTTTCCCAGCTTTATGACTGGTAAAATTGTCAAATTAGGGTGTTCAAACCTCTGTAGTGAGCTCTGAACACAAAGTCTTCCTCCTCTTCCTAATGTCAGGAGGGAACAGGGGGACATCCTCTATTTCCGCCTTCCACATTATAGCCTCACATTGTTCCCCTGCTGCAAGTGTCAGCAGCCCAGAGCGCGCATCTGAGGGAGCACCAGCCTTGTGGCAGTATATATATCAGAGAGAATTATAAAATCTCCACAAAGTTTTCTCTTATATTTCCAAATATGTAAGGAGATGTTCAATTTCMTAGGGCTGTATAGCCCACAAACATCCTGAACAAGTTTTTACAAAATGCTTCATAAGTCTACCCCAAAAAATTTTAGGCGTCAGACTAATTTTTTGGGCTGCATATTTTAGCCCACAGAAGTAATATGACTTAGAGCAGTCCTAAAGAACAGTGAAAAATAGTTCAATTTATAAACACCTTCTTATAAGAAAATCAGATGAGATGATCAAAAAACTCCTTCTGGTGTTAAAATCCTATTCATCAAGRATCGTAGCAAGCTTCTTCAACAATTATTCACTGCCTACTGAATCAGGCCACAACTAGTAGATGATCAGAAATAGAAGTGAGATACCACAAGGATGATAAAACACAAAGGAAAATGAAAATGGTAGAAACAAAAAGCAAAATACTTCTTAAAGACAGCATCTTTAATAAAAAAAAAAATATATAGTCTTCAAAGAATGCAACTCATAGCATGGCCAGTCACTTGGTTTAATCTAAAAAAGAAAAAAAAAAGCAGTAGATATTGCCCATATTTTCTTTCTGATATATCCTTTTGTTATGTAAAATTCAAATGTGTGGTTGTCTCTCTACAAGATTTTAAAGGGATCAAAATTTACCAAGTGGTTTATGTTATGTAGGATATGTAAGTTTACCAAAATAGTTTGGAAGAAGTTATGAAAACTGGTCTCTGAACAACAGCCAAACCAAGGAGCATGAGAAAATTCCCATTAACATCTTGCAGCAATACTTCAATCAACTACAAAACACTAAGTGGAACTACACACAGTGGTAGATCTTAGTTCCAGCATTATTAAATGGAAAAAGAAACCTCACTCACATTTGACAGTAAATTTTAATTTGGCATCTGAATGTAAAAGTATGTCCAATAATTTATTTTGATCATATAAAGACAATTACATACACAGCTATTACTAGATCTATATTAAATACTGCAAGACCTATAAAAGTTATTGGAAACAGGTTTTACCCCCATACTAATGTACAGTAATTCAGATGACTACCTTTTAAACCATCTTTATATCCCATGGCTCAACATTTAGAAACCAGGTGCGAGTGCGGACCTCAGATACATCGGGAAAAACTGGATCGAACAGAACCACATGAGACAATATAAGGAGATTGAAGATGCTATGTTGAAGCATTCCAGATAAGCAATGAAAGGTAGGTTTGGGTTACCTCTATGTATCTAGTAAGGTTTGAGTTTTTCTTTTCTTTCTCACAGCCTTTATTCCTGGAGGAAGGAGCTTTGTTTCTCAGGAAAAAGAGCCTGAGTTTCCGAGTTACTTTACCCCACTATTACCTTTCAGGCAGAGTTTGGGACATTGTCCAACTCAGGGTGGGAGGCCAACAGTGGTGGGGAGGTAAATTCATTAAGCGTTTGCTTAAATCCATACAGGTGGATTATTGTAGCAATATTACAAAATACCACCGTGAGWGTATAACAGCAGCTTGTTATGAGATATTCAGTAAAACATTTTATKGAATCAGACTACAACAAAACCAGCAATAACAAACCATGCCCCCCAGAGAATCATGAAACTACCTGCTACCCACATGGAATTTGTGTAAATGCCACTAAGTACAGAATTCAAACAGTTAAGTATTTTCAAGTTAATCTTTGGCAAAGTAAACTATTGATTTCAGAATTTCAATAAGACCAATACATTTCACAGCAATGAAACACACTGGGTAAAACTACTAAAYTACACGACTTCTGCCAGCTGGAGAAGCTGCTGGGCCACACACAAGGTGAGGGAAGGGCCACAGACAGCAGATGGCCAACCTGGGAGACACGGATGTGGTCAACTTCTCAGCAGGTACAGTAAGGGCAGTGCAGCAGCAAAACTGCTGTCCCCAAGATGATCTCCTACAGTGACAAGCAGCCTTCTGCACACCCTACAAAAGGCAGTGCCTGGCCCCAACAAAAATGAAAAAGGTCTGTCCACATAGCAAACACCAATAGGCARCTGATTTCAATATAACAGACTCGAAGCCCCAGCAAGCATCATCTCTGAATTTCTACATGCACTAGAGGCTAGTTTTGAAATCTGATAAGATCATCAGTCTTATTAGGGACTTTTTCTAGCAATTAACCTGCAGCTAAAAGATTGTCTCAGTTGCTGCTGTACAGGAGTAAAAGAACTGATTTACTGATAATGTAATTCAATGTGCAGGGACATCATATCTGCAGCTTCACACACACAATAACTAAATACATAAATCACCCAAAACCACACTGTGAACCCTCTTTTCAACCAAATTCCAAAGTACATTACTGCTAATAAGTTTTTTTCTCCCAAGTCTTAGACTATAACAAAAAAAAAAAAAAAGGTGGAGAAAAAATATTTGCATTTTACATTGCTACTGTAATTTGATTTCAATTTAAATGCATATTAGATATTAGCATTTTCTATGTTAAATGAMGTATATAGCTTTGTTCTCATGAAAGGGTTGATTTTAATTAAGAGACTGGGAAAGCAATGACTTAATAAAATGCATCATAAATGGCATGACATTCCAGTGATGTATTGACTTCAGTCTTAAATATTTAATATTCTAGTGAGAATATAAAGTGATTTTATAGATATACATGAGAAGCTCTGGTTAAAACATCAAATATTTAAACAGTACATGAAACAACATTCTTTTAGAAATTAAAGCTCCCAAGAGAATAAATAGAAAAAACATGACAGAAGTAGCATTCCCAAGAAGATACAGAAAAGGCTATTTTTCCTAAAATAAACTGGTATTCATTTCAAAAAAATTAACGTAAGAGTTAATAAACAATTTCATTTATAAACTGAAGTATTATAAGGATTGCTATTATTTGCATTTTTACTGACAGAAAATAATACCAACATCAAAAAACTTTACATACACTATCTCTGCTATGAAACCAAATGACTTTGAAACTCCCACAAGAAAGGGTGCAAGCGGTCAATTTTTTTAAGTTATGAGATTCATCCAAATAGAATCCAAATGTGAATTTTTATCATATGTAATTAAATTCAAAGAGACAGTATTATAAGTTATTTTGTCAGATAAATACTTCTCAATCCTTGAGACTCATTAATCTTGAAGAAATAAATATTTCCAACTACTGTAAGAATTGGCAAAGTTACCTTCTAATCAGTTGTTATGTTAATTTTCAGCCTAGATTAGATCAGGATTCTGAACAGAGCAAATATTTAMAGAAACTGGTTCAGGACTGCAGAAGTTTCTAAGGGCTGGCTTTCTGACAGGGAGCGTGCTTATACTACCCATGTCTCACTCTCCTGTAACTAAAACAAAATCAATTATGCAATAGCTCCAATAAATCTATACTAACATTCAAAATGAAGCACCGATAGAAGCACTGGGGTTTGTTAAATGAAAGAAGTGGTTGAAGGGGAACTTGGAAAGGCAAAGAATAAGCTCAGGCAGCAGAACAGCATCTTACAAAGCAGCAAGTAGGACAGCAAGTGGTSATCTGAAGTACGTGGTGAACAGAAAGCTGAAAATAGGTTTTACTGCCTGAGAGAKCTCCTAAGAATAATTTTGATAGTGATGTAATTCTACCAAACCGCTACACGTGTAAGCTGACCTGGATGTCAATACGCATTCCTGTTCTCCTCCCTTCCACACCTTCCCACCTGCCCTCCTACCATCTCTAAAACAAGATCATTGCTGAACCATAGCTCAGGCGCAAATWAAAAAAACCTCTACAACATGCAGGACTGATCTGTTGCTGATTCAGAATCTTTATTGATTAATCATTATATAGTCAAAACCAAGCAGCACCATACTTCATTATTTGCTTCTACATACATGGTGCTTTTCAGAAGCAGAACAGGACACAAATTAAGTCCCTGTTCTTTTGAACAGGCTGCACATTGCAGCGAACCAAAACCAGAGCAAAAGCAAATTATATGTTTGGGAATATACTTGTGTTTCTTACATTGCAGGAAAAAAGAGGATAACCTTGCATGAACAAAACCATTTCTTACTCAGTAACAGCAGTAAACCTGACATGAATTTATATTCTAGAATAGAAATAAATATCAAAATATGTTCAGTGTAAGRAAGTTACATCAAGTCAGCACAAATGACAGGACCATACCACATCTGAATTCATTACAGTAGTGTTCAATGATGAAAAAAATAATGTACAAAGGAAGCTTTAATGTTAGTATGACTTGAATGTGTTTACAATGCTACTTTAYAAATCACTTAAAGTATTACATCTCCTTAGAGATAGGAATAAAAACTGAAAAGAGTAGAACATTTAAGCGTGTCTGTGCTTTCTGTCTATATAAGATTTTGCACAAATCCGAGTATTTTTTTTTTCAAATGAAAAAAGTGTAAAATACTAGTGTGTGACATGTTAAAGACATAAGTATCACATTAGCAGTTTCAATTTGGTAAAGATATCCAAGAACATTACACTCATAAAATGCAAAATGTCATACACCAGACCTTTTAGATGGTCAAAGCTCATAGGTCAGGCATCAAAAACACTAGAACAGAAAAAAGAACTTAACCATTAAGATCATTTTAAGATGAGGCAGAAGGAAGTGTCAGGAATGGAACAGGTATGTGTGTGATGCTGCTTTGACTGTGTTCAAGCAGAGTAAGACAGGACAAAGTTGAAAGAAGAAGGGCACCACCACTCAAAWAGCTCAATCCCACCACACCACGCTTCCTTAATGTGGCTGTTACAGTGAAATCTCTTGATCAGGGGATCTCTCTGTGTTAGCTGCAATCCCCTCAGCCTTCTCTCTCCTTGTGGCCCAAGCCATCATTTATTCTGGAACCAGCAAACTGCCTACAAGTTGCTTCCCACAAAAGATAAGTAAGGAACACATCAGATTGTTCTCTGCTAGGAGAGCTCMGAAGCCTATTAAATCAGAAATCATGAAAAACTATTTTCAGCAGATCACAAAAAATACTTGAAGAGCTGGGATCCATCTTCTATTAGCAAGCAACACTCACAGAACCCATACCAGTCCACTGGTGCTGAAGACAGGATAGGATCTTGGTGTTAGTATAATCATCAGATTGGTTTAACAGTGGGTAAAGACATTCAATGTTAGTTTCAAATGAGCTGCAGTTTAATCTTAAAAAGAATCAGAATCTTATAATTGCATGCTAAACTAAGAATCTGTGGGCCAGAATCATCAATCACTAGCCAGGTCCAGCACAGCCAGAGGGAAGATGAGTGCTCATGAGCTGGCAGTTCTGAGGGAAGTGTGTCCCTCACCATATACTAACATACAGGCCAATTCACTGAGTCAGGCTCCTGTGGACTCATAACCTTGATATTTGCTTTAAGTACAAGATCAAGATGAAAAGTGGCCTTTGGTTGGAAACAGCAAAGTTCACTTTGAGATTTCTGAAAAATTCTATTTTGCTAWTTCTGTTTCAAATAAAGTTTTGCAACATKCCTGAGAGCAGCACAACTTTATTAYATCTGATGAAAAYATTCTGCTGTTTTCACACACAAGAAAACATCCACCTGAAAAAAAATGTGGCCACAAAACACACGAGGTATGAGTGTAGCCAGTTTTCTCCTCCAAAAGAACATCTCCTGGTGGTGCCCCAAAATCATAGGATTCATGTACTTTTTCAGGCACTCCAGTGAAAAAGACAGCAATGCTGCTGAGGAAACAGCCAGGAACACAATCCAGAATAGAGAACCAGACAKCCAAGCTACATTTCACACACAACACAGCAGCAGTTCAATTAGATACAGCTCAGTACTGAACAGGACCAAAAATGTGAGGACCCTACTTTAACAAGCAGTAAAATACTGCCCTATGCTGTTGCAAATGCAGTATCTTGTTTGGGCTTTTCTTCCCCCAAGACAAAAGAGGCACTAAATAGACCACTTTGCAGAAATTGTGTTTTCATCAAAAATGCCAGAAGTAAAATGACTGAGCAGCTACWGCATACTCTTTTTTCAAGCTGATGGGCTATACAGACATCAGCAGAAGTCAATCTCTGACTTTCCTATGTAACTATATGCACAGTTCATTTGGTTTTACTTGACTGAGAACAGAAGTGCTTAAACAATTGGTATATAGGTAATAAACTACAGTTTTATAAGCCACATTTATGAGAGGAATACTCTTTGATATGCAATAAATGAAGAATAGATTGTAGCATCTTGACCTTCAGATTACAGTCCTGAGAAGGGAAAGTTAACTGCAGAAGATTTAACATCAGCAACAACTAGAGGATTTCAGATGAAAAGAACTGGGGCATACACATAAGTAGATAAAAGATATGCCCACCATTAACTCCATGGCACACAATTGCTTTMAACTTTTATATGGATACAACAACCATACTTCATTTTTGTACAAGTCAAGCAAAGTAGAACATCTTTAACAGGGCAGGAAATGAAGTTTTRGTCATTGCACAAAATAAATCAACAAAAATGTAATGTCTGTTGATGACAATGAAACCACTAGCATATGCACTCAGGACTCTGATCTATTCTGTCCACCAGATGCTCTCTTTGTGAAAGGCTGGTAAAAAGAATTAGGGTTCATTGTGGCTTACGCAGATTTTTTTCATGCTGTTAAGTATTTTTCTAAAGTTTTACTGCAAAATCTAAATGTTCTTAAGGATCATAAGCAAATATCTACGATGAACAACTTATAACCCACAGGCCATATGCAGTGTGGCAGGACAATTCATCTAGCTTGTTCCCTTTGGCCGCCTCTCCTAAGAACCTCAGCTGCACACCAGATGACTGCAATGGAGCAGGCAGCCTGCTCCACACAACCATTTTATCTAGGGGGYTTGTAGCCTCTCCCTCATCATATAATAAACCCATCTTTAAATGCATGGTGGGAAAAGGGTTGAAGAGCTTCCAGGAACGATGGCCACTTCCCACTGCCAGAACAACGCGTTTACCCCACATCACCATCCCTGTCCACATCTGAGGAACATATGGGAAAAGGACCATCAAACCACAGCCTGAATGAATTGTATGGAGTCGGCAGCACACCCATTTGCTCTCTTTCTCAGGTCTTCATCAAGACCTGCTGGGGGAAAACTGCAGRGTAGAAAGCTTCAACACCTGGAATCCAGTAAAGATACAGGAAGGCAGAGACTTCCAGAAGGCAGCAGAACTACACACATATACAACCTGATCCAGATGATATTCACCTACAGAAAGTGTTCCAGAAGCTGTGATATATGACACTCTCCTGCCACTGGGAATGAAAAAACAAACCTGAGAGCAGCCCACCCACCCAAGGACTGCAACACTGCTGTCTACCAGGCTCCGCAGAGCAGAACAACACCGACTGCATTGATCAGGAGACCTCTCAGCGACTCAAACTGCATGGAAAAACACTGCAGTTCTTTGAAAAGTGGTCTTGCATTACCAACACACTTCTAGTATACCAGGACTAATGATTCTGGGGTTTAATTCTAAGTTATTACACATTASTGCTGCTGCAGCAGCTGTTGATTCATTTCAGGAAACCCTAAACTAATCTGAAATATTTACTAATGCTGACAGGTTAACAGGCCTAACAGGCTTTGATATCTAATAAAACTAGAAGGTATTTTCAGCTTAAACTGAAAATACTTGCAAATTAAATAAATCAATAGAACTCTTTACATTACAATCTTCCAGAAGAATGATTCMCGCATATAAAATAAAAAAAAAATTAGAAAAAAAAATACCAAAACGCAGCTTTGCATCATTCATCCTCCATTTAGGTGCAATACATAAGTACTTTATTAGAAAATGAAGGACAACACCCCCATAGCACTCTAGGCTCTGTAGACTTTTGCATATGTAAAGGAAGCCAAGTGGATCCCTTGAARCCAAGGTGAGGGCCTCAAAACATGGTTTCTTAGCAAGACAGTGGCAGAACCCCTAAACAAACATGCCAAAGAAGAGGGAAGAAAAAAAAAAAACATATTTCTTAATAGAGAGATCAAGTTTCTTCAATTTKCTCCAGAGGCAAAGAAATAAATATTTACACTTCAAGTTGACACTTCTATAATGCTTGGAGCAAGATTAGATGGTCCAGAGATTGCCAGTAGCACAGTACAACTTCCCTGAGCTTCTATGGCCTATAAAGAGGAAAGMCAATGACTTTTCCTCAGAAAAGAAAGCATACATTTAAGCCTGAACATTTACCCATTCTTTTAGAAGAAATGAAGCTTAATAGGATTGAATATATTATTATCCATACGGGGTCAAAATAAAAGACAATCTACATCAGCTGTGCAGCAAAATTACTTAAAAGGAACTGCTCTTCAAGTGCAGGTATTGCAATGTAAGTCACAAGCAACAGGTGAGTAAAGCAAATTCTTCTGCTTAAGTTGTATCTAATAATTTATAATTCAATCATACCCCTTTAGAGAAAATACTACTCCTTCCAAAAGGAGCAAGCCATAATTTCAGAGTATACTTYGTACTGAAAGAATTAAAGAATATTTTGTCTTCTGGAATTTTAAGATGCTTTTACCRAAAGTGAATAAATTACAGGGTTTTTCCACGACAAAATCTGTAATCATGCCCAKTCTCAAATAGTGGGTTTTGCTGTAATGAGGAGCTAAAGTACATTCCAACAAATTTATCTATCCTTTAATCTATCAACAAATGAGGAAAAACTACTTCCTCTCCAAGGAGATCTTTTAAAATGCATTACCTCACCTCATTCCCCATTAAACCACACAAATCCAAACTCTTCACCCAACTACATGAAACAAAGCCGGATTGTAGGGTCCTGATTTCATGTCAGCTGGATTGGGACAAATCTGGAATTACTCCAAAGTAAATCAATTGAAGTAGTCCAGACCTACACCGGGAAAGCTGAATCAGAATACAACCCTAAACTYCTAGGAATTATGCCAAAGATGATATATAAATCCTTTCTCCCCATACCTTGGAACAAAGACACTGTCTATTGGCATTACATTTCCTTGCTGTAAGTAGGTCAGGGAAAAAGTTGAGTTAAGATCAGTAAATGGACATGGATTACTCTTAATGTTTCTACTTTAGGCACCTCTACCCATCAGAACAAGTCCTATGTACTTTATAAACACAAATACACCATTCACACATTAGTAAACCTATTTTCTGGAACACAAATCAGCAGTGCTGTGGTATCTGAGTTTCAACTCTTACATTGCAGCAATCGCTGCCAGTATCCGCTCCTGCGCAAATGGGTTCCTTTCCAATACTCAGGAATACATACYATGACATCACTCCCAAGTACTAATTTACCAAATTAACGACAGCAAAAAAGGAGCCAAACAACCCTTTCTATCTGCTCCACCACCATAAACAGTGAAKAAATACTGTGGGGCAGCTTTCTCCTAAAAGCAGCTGATGTAGGTTTAAACCCTGAACTGTCTAACAGGTCAGTCTCATCAGTGACTGCCAGTTTCAACTCTCCAAATGCTCAGCATACACCAAAGGGAAGTAAAGGGGCTGTGGCAAGGAGGAACAGGTCTGCTGGCTGGCTGGCACAAACAAATTCAGTTATTTGTCCAGTACTACCCTGCAGCACAGCTCCTCAAATACATGAACTCTTCTATTACCCTCCTCTATATCTCCCAATACATAAATGTACAAATAGAACACTTGCAATTATCTTTGTAAACATTGGCATTTCAGTTACTTGTATGTTTCAAAAATCATTATGCATTAACACACAAGTTTCAGCTAGATAATGTCCTATTTTCTCTACTAATTTTGATRTGATAATAAAAGCCTGACACACAGAGCCAGAGATTTATCTTCAAGGGGACCTATATCAGGAATGAATATGCAAAACACATGAACAGCCAACAGCCCTGTCACCTACTGGCGGTACCAGTCAGTTTAACAAAAGTTTTCTTGAACATGAGCACTCAGTAGATTTCAGAAAACTCATGTACCTAGACACACAAAACCCCCTCTTTGTTAAACTCATACATATCCCTGGGGCCATAAATAGCTCAATACAGGTAAACTCAGTTGAAATATATAAGCATATGGAAATCACTAGCATTAGTTAGTTATTAGTAGGGGTTTTTTACCTACTAACCTGTTGACTGTCATTTGGCATTTTTTCCAGAAACACAGCATATTAAGCTGCCCTAAAAAGCAATTCTACTGCAGTCATATTCAAATTCACAACTCTAAGACCCGCAATATACTCGACAGTTCTAAAACACAAGTGAAAATGGTCATTGACGCATTAGTTSTAATATTTAAATTATGCCATCCATTTCCTTGCTATGATGTTGCTCCTTTCCTTCCTATGATGTTGTTCCTTCAATTCCCTGGCAGCACAGCCACTTCACTGAAAAATTACTGAATACGGTCATTGTTGGTACAGAACAAAACTATTATTTACATTTCAACAATGTACTTTCTAACTGATGCTTTGCCAGGAGTTCAACCTGACATTCAGTTTCCAAGCTCATTTTGCAGCCTCTTACAGATCACCACCTCTCCACACAACATCTTCAGGTGACTTGCTTTATAAACAACCATAACATTTACATTTGCTTCAGTCAGAACCTACTCCCAAGCACAGCTTGCACCTTCTATGCCAACAAATCTCTAATCCTAATAKGCTCCAGTTCCAGGAAAAGTCTTACAGATTGCTATCTAGCTCTTGTTTTCATAAGCAGTAGCCCATGTGCAACAAGCTCATAACACTTCAATTTTCAGTAAGTGAAAATATTTTCCATCAACAAAGATAGTATTGAAAATTAAATATGTTTATAAACTTTTACTGATTTAAGACTAGATTTTGAGTTTCTCAATTCTCACCATGTTATTTCCCAAACAACTCAAGTTTTGAAAGTGAACCCATTCTGCTGCTTCACTCTCTGTGTTGAGCTGAAATTACCAAGTGCATTGACATAGCATTGCAATACAGACACCAGGTCTTGGACACTCCCTAGTCCCAAAACACTACTCCTGGCAAAAAAATAAAGCACTGATTACAGTTCAGAAAGATCAGTTCAGTAGGTCAGCTGATAGCTACTCAATATATAATTTAGTGGAATGAGACTGATCAGGCAAGGATATGCTTAGACAACAAGTGGATGAGTGAAGAGATTCCAAAGAGGAATCAATTYCTACAGCCAATAGTCAAAGCACAATTAAACTGGAATTCTAAGTAGAAAGGAGGAATCCAGTTAGGAAGTTGGTGCCCACAGATCAAGTATTTTTAAAAATCCGACACACGAAAGAACAGAATAAGGAAAAAAATAAGGGAATTAACAAAAATAAGTAGTCAGAACCAGAGATTAATTTAAGAGTATCTGCCAAAAAGCACAAGGCATTAAAAAAATACAAATTCAAAACAGTTCACATAAAGTATTGATTCCTGTTGAAATACAAGCTGRTCCAGAAAACAGGAAGCCTCATATCCACATCTATTTTATAACAAACCCATGCAATAATTGTGTTGTAGTAATATAGTCTGAAAATATTTYCTTCAATGCAAAAGAGAAAATAATAACATATTAAACTACTAAGTCTGAAATACTATGACAGATTCAATAAATTCAGCACTATAAAGGATTCTCAAAAAAAATGCAGCTGTAGAAAACTACTCCAACACGTCTAAAAGTAGGATTACRTCTTTCCAAAATAGGCATCCTGAAAAGGTTCTACCAAAATAAGTGAGATATTTCTCAGCTAGCCAGGAGTTCCAAGGAAAACAGTGGAATGCTTCATGAAAGCGTGCTACCCTCACCTGATTAAACAATCTATTTAGAATTACCTGTTAAGATATGAAAGCTTAAAGGATCACCAGGCACCACCCCAAAACAAATACCCTTCCCCTTGACATCCATCAGTTTTCTTTAATCTCTTCTCACCTAATCCATTCGCACCTTTTACCTGCCTCAGCATTCCTCCAGGTACTACTCCCATCTGCATTATCCTTTCCTCTTGCTATTTGAGAAAAACAGAATTCCAACTGATGTTTCACATAAGACAGACAAACTTCAAAAGTCATCCTCCAAACAAGTTGTCCTGTACTTAACTAGCAACAACATAAATCTGGTATAAATTATTTAGTTTCTAGTTTTGTAAACATGCTTGGGACACTATAGCAAGTCAGAGTGGACTCCAGAAGAGCTCTTTTGGTTGCAGGACACGCACGTTTCAATCCGGCTGCCTCAAACTTTACCAGCTGACAGAAGAAAATCGAAGCTGCAGTCTCTGCAGCTGCAAGGCTTCTCAACAGCCTATAGAAAGGTCATAARTGGAGGTACAGTACCAGCACTACAYAAGCATTTAAGAAAGAGGTCAGCCTCCAAACCTAGGATATTTGGCAGTTAAAAGGAAGTTCATGTACACKATGTATAAAGAATTGAGACATTAACGCATTTAATACACATTTATATGTAACATATTTYTGTCCTTGAATTTAAAGGACAAACTGGTTTTTTGGAGTGCAATGAGTTGTTTAAAACTTGAAAAGTGTTATTTCCTTTTTGGTGATGGCATGCTTCCCAACATACAACTAACATCTTAACAAGGCAAAGAGCTAGTCTAAGCCAATATACCAAAGTAGTAATAAAAAACCCCAAACAATCCTTAATTCTAAATACTTAAATTCTAGAAAAGCAAAAAGACAACTTGGGATAGATGACAAGAAGTCTTGTCCATATGTCTAAGACAAACCGACTGTATAAGTACACTAACAGATGAAGAATTCACTTACTGTGAATTATGACAAGGCAACTAGGGAACCTGATGSCTTGAACCTCAACCAAACCGCAACAGTCAGCAGGCATTACTAATGCTGAAAAAGAGTTCTTTTTAAACAGCATTCCTCCACTCAGATAGCARCAATAAGATAATACAGCCATGTCAAGTTAGCTTTTCAACTACCATCATGAGGTCTTTCATTTTTTGTAAACGAAAAAAAATAATCAGTTTAGAAAGAGATAGCTCAAACAGAAAGAACAAGACAGAAGGAACTTGAGCTTTATTTCCAAAATGTGAAAAGAAGAAACTTCTTGCTCTCTACCAGTACTGCAATAAATTCTACATAGCACATAGGAGAATATGAGCAAAAGTCTGAGGTGTCTTATGTATGATAATGAAACTATAACCTTGGGGTTTGTCAGCATGAGGGACATAAGGACTTCACTGGTTCATGCCTGGACTGGGTTTGCAGAGTTGGGTTCTGGTAGCAGGGATCTACAGTAGAGGTGGCTTTGTGAGATGCTGATAAAAGCTTCCTTTATGTCTGACGGAGGCAATGCCAGCTCCAAGACGGATCTGCCACTGGCCAAGGCTATCAATGATRATTATCAGATAACAGATTTAAGATGGAAAAATAAACTATTGGACAGAAGCAATTACAACCACAGTAGAGAGAAATAAGGACATGAGACCTAAAGAACCCTGAAAACACCAAGGCCAGTGAAAGATAGGGAAGAGATACTCCAGGCATGGAGCTGAGATCTCCCTGCAGCCCATGGTGGAGCAGAGATCCACCTGCAGCCTKTGAAGGACYCCACACCAGAGCAGSTAGATCCCTGAAAGAAGCTGTGATCCCRTGGGAAGCCTGCATTAGAGCAAGCTCTTGGCAGGACCAGTAGACTCACGGGGAGAGGACCCCACACTGGAGCAGGTTTGCTGGCAGGACTTGTGATTCCTTGGGCTGTTCCTGAAGGACTGCACCCCTTGSAAGAGACCCACACTGCAGCAGTTCATGAAGAACTGCAGCCCATGGGAAGGACTCACATTAGAGGTGTGTGGAGGACTGTCCCTCATGGGAGGGATCCCACATTGGAGAGGGAGAAGTCCTCCCACTACGGAGGAAGCAGCAGCAGCGGGATAAACTAACCACAACCCCCATTTGCTGTCCTCTGTGCCACTGGCAAAAGGAGGTAGAGAATCAGGAATAGAGCCAAGTCCAAGAAGATGGGAGTGGTGGGAGAAGGTATTTTTAAGATTTGGGCTGACTTTTCATTATCCTACTCTGATTTAATTGGGAAAAAATTAATTTCCCTAAGTCTGTTTTGCTTGTGACAGTAACTGGTGACTGATCTGCCCTTATTTTTATCTCAACCCATGAGCCTTCCCTTATATTTTCTCTCCTGTCTACCTGATGAGGGGAGTGATAGAGCTCTCTGATGGGCACCTGACAGCCGTCCAGGGTCAACCCACCACAGTGCCTAAATAAGGRATTTCATTATGACAATCTGAAGTACAGCTGCACTGCTTGGTTGTGCCARTGTCCATTATCTTCCTTATTAAGGTATCACTGCTTCCTCATATGCCTATAACTCTTCCAATTTACACTGAAGTCTTCTTGACAAATAATCTCATACCAGAACRCTCTACTGTTGATACAGAGTTCAAAACACTGCTGGAAGTAGAACACGAGTGAGTATTAATTTGCTGTCTTCTGTCTGTGCCGCATACAGAGATATCACGCACTGGTCTTTACCTGTAATATGGGACCTGCTTAACTATCACAGACAGTTTTCTTTTTTTCTTCTAGTTTGAGTGAGAATCACATTCGGAGAAAGCAATTCCGAGGTGTTTGCAGAATGTTTGCTACTTAAATTGCCATTAAAATTAACAGAGTGATAGAAATCCATTATTTTGGAATCTCAGCTTCCATTTCCTTACCATATAAACCTTTTTCTGCACCCTCAGAAAAGAAGAACATGTAATTTTGCTACAGATTCAGGAGGCACTAGAGGGATGTGCTTACACAAAGGAGAAGAGGAGGAAAAAATAATTGTGGTGCTTGCCCATGTTCATAATTAGATATTTTGTAAGATGTCTACTGTGACACACACACTATCTATGAAAAGGAGACAAGCAGGCATTAAATGTAGGTTGCATATAGACTTTCTGAACCTAGATTGCCAGAACAGCTTCTGAAAAAAAAAAACCTCAACTCATCTCATGGGATTCACTGAGCTCCCAATGTGAGACACCATGCCTGGTGATCACAGGATACTGATTTTATTAGCAACTCACACAAGACAACTCTTCTCATTTCAATCAGCAGCTGCAGCACATTGTCCTTTYAATGTGCTTTAGAAGAACGGTAGTTTGACCAAAAAGGTATCCATCTCATTAGTTCTGTGACAACCCTGTAAGAGAGGTCAAAGCACAGTAAGCCTGAACAACTAGGAGATTTCTTAAAAAATCACAATCTCGGTCTAAACAACACCACGAAGAGGTACACAGAGAAGATCTCGTTCAGAAAACAAGATGAAAAAAGGCAACATTTACTCACTAGGTACTATTGCTCCAGCTGTTACAGGAATTGAGGGGAAAACTGTAACAACACACAGATCTTGGCACCTGCTTAACTTGCAACCCCTATACCAATACAAGGCCATACTTTTACCTTGCATTTTCTCCACTACACTTACAATAGAGAAAGTGTATTCATTTGAACAAAAAGTTATTGAAAATCACTGATGTTACACAATGTTAATACCTATGGTAATAATGACCAGGCTGATTTCAGAATCACRGAATTGTTTAMGTTGCAAAGGATGTTTAACATCATCAAGTCTGTAACTGTTTTGACAACATCAGAAGATTTTCTTGACAAGAACTGCATTCAGAATCTGAGCTTTTCACAAGAATATAGCCCCAACTATATTTACAACTGCTTTTTCTGTCCATGAACTTATCACATTAATATGCCTGACACTGGATACTTGAGCACTCATACATTGCCTCTCTTGCTTGGTCATCCRCTTGGTCATCCACTGTTTGGCTGCTCAGAAAAGCATCTTCCTAGTCAGTTCCTCCCAAATACAGTCACAGGTGTTCTCAAGATACTGGGACAGTTTCCTTTGCCTTGTCCCTATTGGTGTCTCAGGAGCTGGGAACAGAACAGCAGTTGAAGATGTCACCCAGGATTGCACAAACCAGAAAGCAGAAGYGCTTATTCTAAAAGTCTTGTTCTTTACCAGAAACCTCTAAAAGGAAGGCTCACACTTAAAAGCAAGGTTCACTCCCCCAGAGTAAGCACTAGGATTAGGTCAGAATTGCCACACTATCCTTGCCTGTAGGCAGCACACCAACGCTTAAAGATCTCYGTGTAGGAGACAAGCACAAGCACAGAAGGAATCAAGCGGCATCTCTCATGCTTTTCACAGTAACCAGTTCCAGACATTTGAAACCACCACTGCTTGGCCCTGAAAAGGACTCATATAGAAATATAGTAACAAATTCACATGAAAAGTGTCCAAAATAAGGAACACAGTAACAGGCATTTTGGTAAACAAGACAGGTATTCAGGTTGAGGCAACACAAGGGCAGTGGAAAGACTCCTACAACTGGAGTATTAAGAAATATGCCYGCAGAAGTCTTTGAACAAATTCACAAAGGCAATTTCTTCTTCCATAAGCAGAATTACTGCAATCTAAAGCATCAGATACTTTGTTTTCAATGTCTTTTAAAGTGGTTAGTAGGAACAAAAACAGGTAAGTTACAGGGTCACTCTTGAGTGCCCAGCTAGCACATTGAATCCAGCTACTCACCTCCTACTCAAGCCTTCCATTTAACATCACTGGAGAAAGAAAACAAAGTGTCCAAACCAAATGCTGCAAGGCCTTTTCTAACACCTGTTACAACCTGCCTTTCCTACTTCCTCTATTGAAAGAGTAAATTTTCTAAATGTTTTGGCAAGAGATTTGTGAGCCATGGTATTTRTCCCTTGAAAGTATAATATCCTTGAAAGAGAATCTCCTACCTAAAATACTTTTGTTCACATAAAGTAATTCATAGAAAACATATGAACTCTTCAGACTGGAGTTCTTGACAGAAAATGGCACAAAACCCAAATTGGCAAAGACTCTGCCAAATCTTTCTGAATCCTTGGAAAACATTGTTTTATGCGAACAAGGCTGTAATTTAATTTGTTTTAATTCAAAATAATATGGAAACATTTTCTCGTTACTTACATATACACTAATATGTAWGCATACACACACAAACATAAAATCCTCTTTTTTCTTATATTAATCTATTAAAACGAGTAATAGCATCATGAACTGGCTGCTTAATATGAATTTCATATTCATMCTTAACCTGAGATGATTATTCAACACTTGCTGATGACACAGTTTGCTTCCTATAGAACCATTTCCAATAAAATCTTCACCTTAAATTTTGCACGCAAGTGCTAAAACTCAGTATCAGAATTACTGAACAAAACATACTACTATGAAAGTAAGTACCAATTGTGAAATTTATTTTAAAAATAAACACCTTGAGCTTCTACATGAACAGATTAAAAGCTTAAAGGTGAGCCACTGGAGACTGTTAATTAAGCCTTCTGACTTCAAGTCTTACTGTATTTTTGCTATCACAGAACAGCAGACTTACAGACTCAAATGGAAAAAAAAACAGCATCACTTGTTCATACAGCCACATTCAACTGAACTACTACAACCTAGGTGAGGAAAAAAAACAGTAAAGCATTGCTTCAGATCTGGAGCTAGCTTTACCACCTAAGCAAGACTTTACATAACCATACWCTCATCAAATACCAGCCTTCTGTCTTCACCTGTAAAGTTCTTCATAATCTGTCAACACACCTTATCTCAGATCTCAATCATTTCCTGGTCAAGACCAATTTCTGCTTCCAGCATTCTTTAGTGGCAGTTTCTACTGATTGTCAGGTAAGAATGGGTCCAGTATTCTGACAGTCATGCTTGTGGGCTGTTCTCCACTGCTTCCACAAAGTTCTTATATTCCTTCACAACTTTCTTTGTAATGCCTCATGAAAGGAGCAGTGCTCACTTGAGCCACTTGTATGCTGAGCCAAACTGCTTGGTTTCCTGTACCCTCTAAGTGCTTCAATGTAACAATCTTCCCCAACCCCACAATTAATTATCCTTGGAGCACAGAGAGCCTTCACATACATCAGCATATCTCTAGTGCATTATGTTCCACTTAAAGGCAAGGACTCAAAAGTGAAGCAGTAATACAAATAACACGTTTCTCCCAGCTCTCCTCATTTGCATCAGTTCCAAGACTAAAAACCACAGAATTCAGGGCTGAACATGAAGAATCATCTTGTGGTTAGTTATAATGGCAGAAAGGTGAAGAAAACAGACAGAGGCTTACAGGCTTGTCCTTCCCAATTTGCACTACCTGAATTTAAAGTCACTTATTTGGGCACAGAGGTATCCTGGCATGGAGAGGGGGAAAAAAAGGAGCAAAGAATTTCAAATAGCCTATAAAAAGGAAAAAAATTGTGTAGAAGAGAAAAGAGTTAAGTAATAACAGTCCAACTGGACAAAGGGAAAAAACCTCTTGGAAGAAAAACTGCAACCAACACAGATTTAACAAGGTGTGTTCAATTCCATATGAAGTCCTGAGATTTAATATATGGAGACAGATAATGAGAAGAATAGAATACTGGAACTTTAACCACCTTCTAAAACAAAACATAGCACTCAGTGGAGAACAGTGTCAGGACAGTCAATTACTATGACTTACATACAAGTCAWGCAAAGTTCAGAATCACATTTAAGTGTTTTTGGAACAGATTTAAAAATCACATCAACATATTTGAGAACATTATAAATGCTCATACTTAAAACTCAGAACTGCAGAAGATTATGTTAAAGAGAAAAAAAAAACAAAAAAAAAAAAAAAA
>NW_026623294.1:1225045-1463875 GCF_030028575.1 Malurus melanocephalus | reverse complement strand
AAAAAAAAAAACAGGCACAGTTGCATTAGGCCAACAGACATCAAAAAGCAATGTAAAACACCTCACACCCAAATTCTATTTCAAGTACTGGCACTGACTTAAGTCATAACAAAAGTGCACACAAAGCATGTTCAATAGAAAACCACTTTAATCACTGCGAAGCTCTGCTCCTGATGGACTTCAGTTTAATTTTCTCAAAAAACAGCTACAATTATCACTCAGTTTTTAGAAGTAGTAGTGTCAGAGGTAGAAAAGGGGAAAAAAAGGAAGAAAGGCASAGCAAAAAAGGGGGAAAGCAATAACCTTCAAAATGTAAATACCACAATTCTAGACTGTGGATTTTGTACATCATTATGTGAACTTACCACTTATACAACACTTCTGCTTAGAAAAAGTATTTTTGTATAAAACTAGAAGTTGAGCCAATCCAAACTAAGCTGAAGAAATGCTGCAATAAGCATAACAACAAAAATAAAACCTAACACTGAAGCTGAACTCATAATGACACAGCATCACAATAAAGCATACAYATACAAAAGCACCCCCAAGGGACTGATACTCTTCAAAAATGGCAGCAAAATCTTCTCTCCCTTTTTACAAAATCTGTAGGATGCACTGGACAACAGCTTCAAACAGTGACATGTATTCTAATCTTTATACATCTTCAACAGAAACATTGCCTGAAAGGGGCCTTTCCAAAGAAAATACATCTCACTAAGTTGAGGTCAAGAACTTCATTTTTTGCTCAGGTGGAATTATGTATGTTCTCATTAGAGCTTTCATCTGAGAAAGGAAATTTGAGAACTAAACTAAACTTTCTTGCTAATTATACTCTTCACTGACATGAAGKTCTTGGCAGAACAGTTCCAACTGGAGTTAAACTCACTGAAAGTTCATTTTACTACCATTTTCCACAGAAATGTTTAATTTCATTCACATTTTTTATTCACTGATTACAAAAATTTTTATGACAATTGGTTTTAGCCAAGTTCACTGCCATACTTTGAACACTTTCAAATAGTAATCTTAAAAATGAAATTCAACCTGTCAACTTTTTAAACCACATCCTCAAAAAACAGCATAAAAGTGTTTTCTTCTACATTCTTGTTAGTCAAAGATAATCCTTCTATGGCACAGACCCAAATTTTACCCTCCTGAGCGTACATACCAATGAATAATTTGTTCAAATGTCAGCTGCAATTTTCAAAACTCTTTTCTTGCCTCTGAATCTTAAACATCTGTAACAAATACTTGTTTTGAGAATGCTTCACATTCATGACACTTGACCTTTTGATGTATGCAGCACAAAATTTAAGTTTCAAATACCACTCAAGCAGGAAATCTGATCATTCCAGCAGTAGCCATCTGCAAGGTCCAATATCCATTATTAGTTCTGGGTTGCACAAAGTCATGGGCTACAAATCTTTTTCTGCAACTCATAATTAGTTGCAATTTGCTGCTTCCAAAAACACACTTCTCATGGAACATCTGGTTCTCAAAAGCTTACCTTAACATTAGAAAAGTACTTAGTATTAGGCTGTTGGTGTGTGCATATGCACGTGCACATATGCACACAAAGTGCAACCACAGCATGCAAGCATGTCTTTTGTAGGTGGCTAGRACTAGAGATTTCTACTCCAGCAAAAAATATAGCTCTGTAACTGTAAAAGAATATAACAAGAAATATCAAACATAACAGAAAAGTGTTTTCCAATGTTCTTGCTGCCTTGTATCTAGTTTTTAATATTAAATTTTAATAATTCATCAAGCACCCTACCAAACACTTGAGGTTTTTACAAATCGGAATTTTTGTTTGCATGATCGTTAATAAAACTGAAGGACTGTTGAAAACTGAAGGACTGTTGAAACTGAAATGTGAAAAAGGCTTTAAAAAAATCAACAAGCAAAACAAACCAGTAAGCCTCTCCAGAATTAAAGCACCATACTGATTTAAAAAACCCCACAAGTTCAACATGAACATATCCAAGTACTTTTGGTTAACTAAGTTAGACATATGACAAAAATTGAGCCACCACATATTTCAGCTTCATTATGTCAGGAGGAAATCTTTCCTGAGCCTGTGAAAACATCCTAATGCACAAATTATTCTGAGCAACTAAATAAGGAAAATCTCTGAAGACCCTGACATACAATAAGTCCTCCACATACACCCAAGCAAGCACTGCAACTTGAAAGGTAAAAATTAATTATACTCTAGGATCTTCAAAGCATTCCTTCAATAATAGCAACACAACTTTTGAAAAATGCCCAGTGCTGAGTTATGCCTTAGACAGCTGACTCAAGCAACCAGCACTGCTTCATGGGAGGCAAAAGCTGGAAGCACACAGGATGCTACATTGTTCTTGAAACTCATCTCTTCTCTAGTCATARGAAAAATCTGACAGAGTACTATTAACTTGCTTTCATATTTGCAAGAACACAGCCACAGCTAACAAAGAGTTTAAAAACAAGCATAAAGGAAGATGATGAGAAGAACAATATTAGCCTCTCAGAAAATAAAACGGATCCCAATTTCACATGCCAGATTCTTCAGGCAGCTTTCAAGAAAGTGACTTAGAGAAGCTCTTATTCTCATAAACCTCACAATGTTGGAAAARCATTCATCACAGTTCTTACCTGAGCACCATCCTTCAACTTCAAGATGCATTCCATTGTATTGATAGTGATGACAACTGGTTCTGAGCCCAATTTTGTCCATGGCACATGAATCCGAAGTTCATGAATATGCCCACTTAAAAAAGTAAAGGGCAGTTTCAGCTCCTAATAACAAAAAAMATGTGGAATTAACTACTGAAACACATCAAAATTCGAGACACATTTGTAACTCAAAATAGTAAGGTTCTATCACAAAACAAGTCAAAAATTGTTCTCCCTTCCCAATCAGAAGTGTGCCATAGAGCTTCGCATTTGCCTTTAATATCATTTGCAATGATTATGTAACAATTRGTTTGTTCAAATGAGACATGTGGATTACCATGTCTTTTATTATCAAAGACAGTTAAAACCATCTCTCTCACACATGAAGATACTGCAAAATGTCTCGCTGTTCAAGGAGCAATAGAAAAAAAAAAAAAAACAAGGTGAAAGTAAATACTTAAACTGATATGCAACCTGCATTATTGTGAAGAGCAAAATTTGGAATTATACATTGACAATGCTACCGCAAGGCAATTTCTTGCAAAATATTTTAGTACTTCAGAGTTTTAAGAGCTCAGTGCTCTTAAGATTGGCCCACTGTTGCCCCTTTCATCAAATTGCTTAGCAAATAGAAAGTTATTAAATATTTCATTTGTAAAACCAGACTCGTGCACACCAAAGTCTAATGTAGATATCACACTATTTTAAATATGAGTGCAATTCAGTCCAGAATRCCTAACAAATGCCTGCACACTGCATCCAGCCAGTGCATAGATCACAACTCTACCAGACAGCCTCAGCAATTCAGCTCTGCTYGCAGCAATTCAGAAGGGGATAAGGTGCCAAAGTTTAGATCAAAAGTGCCCAACTAAGTAAATTGGCGTACACACAATATAAAGTGTACAAAGTGTAGCCATTTCCCCAGTAGCTTCAGGAGATCTCCTGCAAAAAATTAGTTAAACACTTAACCAACAGAAGGGTCAGGCTAGAGAGGTGGCTCCAGGACTAGCAGCCAAGATYTGGAATAATGAAAATAAGTGTTTACTTCAAAATAAAGAAGCAATATCAAATATGTCAGAATTTTGATACAACATACTCAATACCAAATATTCTAATGCTCAGGTTTCAGTAATGGTTCATCTTTTCACCTTTCTGATCTCAATATTTTGACATTTTTTACTACCAAGTTTTAAAGTTTTAATGGGGAAAAAACAACATGTGTTCAAATTGCTTATAGCCTGGTGTTCTCATCATCATCTTAGATACTGGGAACTACARTGTAGTATGTTCTCAGGTTGAGAAATAATTGAATCTAAGTCTCCTAGAAACAGGTCAGCAGTTTTGGCCAACCTACAGTGATCACCTGGTGCTATGCCTGACCAAATTTTATTAAAGACATTATCCAAATGCCTGTTACACCCTGACAGCATTGGGCCATCCATCTCCTGTAGAAAGCTTGTTCCAGTGTTTGACCACCCTCTCAGCAGACAAAAGCTTCCTAAAGCCCAGTCTAAGCCTCCTGTGGTACAGGAAGGCTGTAACATTGAACCATTGAACCTTCCCACRTGTCCTATCCCTGAAAAACAAGAGAGAGAGCTTAGCATCTCCCTCCCCATGTCCCTCARGAAGCTGTAGAAAGCTGTGAGGTCACCCCTCAGCCTCCTTTTCTCCAAATGAAACAAGCCCAMAGTCCYCAGTCCCTTTAAACAGGAMATTCTTTCCAGCYTTTTCACCTGCCTTGTTGGCCTCCTCTGGACACATCCACATCCTTTACCATCATTCTTCACCTCTGGGGCCCAGAGAGCACACAGAGCTCAAGGTGAGGCTGCAGCAGTGCTGTGCAGTGGGACAGTCACCTCTGTGTCCGGCTGGKGAGGCTGAGGTTTCTGTACCCCAGGAGGGGCTTTGTCCTCTGGGCTGCCAGGGTCCATTGCTGGCTCTTACTGAGCCTGCTGCCAACCAGCACAGCCAGGTTCTTAACTATATTTTAGTAAACTCAGGAACACACATCTTTATTCAGGATTCCGGAATCATTTTGGCATGCCCGGGTTCAAGCACCTTTGCCCCTTGGCTCAGTTTATCTACACACATCATTCAACTCAGAACTCCTATGAATGAACAGATATTACACAGAGAAGGTCCACAAAATTCAGAAATCAAGCAGGCAAGCTGCGAGGGAATTTCAGATAAACATTTACAAATGGATCTAGAAAGCCTCTTTTCCTACAGTGCTTGACCCTAGACCTATCCCTGGTCCTATTAATAAAATTTGGGGACAAGGGCATTTTGCATTTAGTACTTCACATGTATCATMAAGTCTTAAAGTCTACCTATACAATACTTCTGCAAAGCTAGCTAATGTCATTTTTTGCCTAAATCTCTTGAAATAAATAAATATATTGGTGATAAATTTATAAATAATGAATATATAATCAAATCTTAGTGATTATGTTTTGAAAGCCCACTAAAAATTTTATTTTCTTAAGTAGTTACCATCTCCTAAATTCAGAGTTGAAATAACCACTATTGCACCTGTGACAAGTTTGCATCTTAAGATAGCCTTTGGGATGACTGGAGGCAAGTCAACCATTCTTATGAACATCTACACCATCCCAGCAACAGCAACAGCTGCTAATAGGAGCAATTCTAAGGAACATCCTCCTGCATTCTACAGCTGATACCTCCTAAACCTTTCTACTGGTCCTATGAAAACGTTTATCTTGTATCCAGGAGCTAAGAGTACTGTATACTCACTGCCAACAAATCTTCAAAAAAGAAAACTACACAAAATTGTATCTCTATTTTTATACCAAGTACAGCTTTCAGTCCATAAATTAGTTTTTGGGCCTTAACGAGTAGTGATTAATTAAGTTTAAAAAAAAATACACCCATCTCATGCTAGGAAAAGTCTTGACTCCTTCTTCAGCCTTGCTTACGCAAAGTCACATCTAATTTCAAGCCTGCATTCTAAGAGATGACAGTTATAGACCTTCTCATTAAAAGTTTGAAGAACATTGTTAATTTGTTTTTACAAAGTGTTTTTTCTTCATTTCATTCACTACTACAGGATTTTGGCAAAAAGCCCCTCMTAAAAATTCAGCCCCAGGCTCACAAGCAACACAAGTAAGATTTTAATCCAGACAGTTTCAGTTAAGACACTGAAAAGCAAATATTGGGCTGTTTAGCTACAGATCTTGCTACATTAATCATACAATAATTTAAGTAGTGCCTTTTGTCCCAGAGCTTTTTTTTTCCTTTGGGGAGGGGGTGTGGAATTGGGGTGTGGCATAGAAATAAATTATAAAAAACATGCAATCTGAAAACAACCTTAGAGACAATGCATTCAGAGATCAAGGCAGCAAACTACCACTGTTGACAATAATAGAAATAAATTTCCATTCTAGATCTGTAGATATGTAAGTTGTTGTCACTCATCAATACCACAGTGTCTGATTAGACTCTGACTTGACTTTACTTGAAAAGGCATTCTAGAATAGCTCTTTTTCTAGATGCTGGGTGGATTTATTTGCTGAATGGATTTAACACATTTTCATTTCTGTCTAGCAAGCTGTAAGATATTGAAAGAAATGGAAGCAGGAATTATTTCAAAATAAAGGTGATAAAAGCAAAGGCACACCATATTTAGAAGGTAGTTATTTTTCAAATAAATTTAGATACAAATGTTGTCTGACATTAAGGAAACCTGTTGTCCTGGTTACAGCTATGGCAATTAGAATAAGGCAATGTAGAGAACTCGGTTGTACTATTTCATTAGACAACATAAATGTGTACCAAATTTAGTAACAAATTATTCATAATACAACATAACAAACAACATTTTTATTCCTCGTTTCCTACACAATCTTTCCCCTTTCATTAAGTACTGCTTCAAATTCTTAGTATCCATGACTGAGTAGACTTCACATTTTAGATTTTCCATTGAATCATATAAATCCTTCACAAAAATATGTTTTGATTAAACCAAACTTCTGGGCTTGACCCATAAATAACTGACTAACATACGACTGCAAACTAGATGATCATAATTATGCTTTGCCTAAAATCTCCCCTTGCTCTAAAACACAAGACTATTCTAAAAGTTAAGGTGATAGGTAGTACTTGTCTTCCACAGCAGCGTTAACTCAAATACCTTTTCTTCACAGTCAAGGCTGCATTTCATTAGCAACCCAGTGGCACATAACACAGACACCTAAAATAAGGATATTTCAATGCTCCCGATTCCTCAAAATTACTTTAAGTACGTTAGAATTTTCCATATTTCTTTCTCTACAAATTCTTTTGGATATGAAAAATCTACACTATAATAAAATTCAGTAATTTTTATATCAAGGTATCCTTTGTCTTCCAAAGACTACATCTTTCTCTTCTGCATTTGCAGCTAAAATGAATTATGGGAATACACATAAGCAGCAAGAGGAGCTCACCATGTATCCTATCTTTTTGGCACCACTTTGCCAACAGATATACTACACACAATCTAGTGACCAAGTTCACAGGTAATTCTGTTACCTCCAGCACTATGGGGACTTCACAAAAAAATTCACACAAGTGCTTAAAACACATTTCAAAAAAAGACTATTTAAAGTGTTACATTGAAAATTTTATTACTAATTACTTTCTTGAAGTAGTTTTTGTAAAATGTGCATATTATTACAGATGAAAAATTTCTTGTAATGCTTAGTCTTCYAGTATTTGAATCACTCAGGATAGGAAAATATATCTAAGGATATTTATTAATAAAATATTATTATTAATAAAATTAACTGGCTATCCAGAGAGTGATACAACTATACCTAGAAGGTTCAAGACAAGTACAAACTAGTAGTTGACTTCCACTATAGAACTGATTTTGTACAAAAAAAAGGGGACGGAGAGAAGGACAGACCCTAAGTTATTGCAATGACATTCAGCTTAGTTTAATGAGAGCACAAAACTTATATATGTAAAAAACATGCAAAGTATTTTCAAGTACTGGAACATTCTTCACATTTGATAAATTTGCCATGTCAACAACTGTATTACATCTGATTTCAAGATGTATTGGTTCCAACTTGTTCCAAAAAATAAAATAAAATCTTCMGTAAGATGAACAGCAGTTTATGCTCTCTTCTTACGTGCCCTTTGGGATTCTGTTTGGTGGCTCATAAGAGCACMATGTGACATAGGAACACTAATATCAGCTGACCTGCAGGAAGCACAGATTTGTTCCCGAATCTGTTAAAAGGTGCTTTGTCCGGGTAGTTTGGCAATRTTTAAGGCTCTCTGAAAATGTYTAAGGCTCTAGACAAATACATCCAGGATAGGTGCATCTGTATCTAAAAACCTGAAGAATTAAATTAAAGCTGTGTTCATATCAGTTAAGGAGCAGGGAACCAGGCTGGAGACAGCAACCCAGGACAGAAAGTTGCAAGAACAGAGCAGTTAAGGCAACTAACTTTGGGTATCATGAACCCTTCCAGGGAGAGAACCCAAATGAAATAATRTATACTGGTAATTCTGAGAGACCAGCTTTTCAAATGCCAGCTGCAAAGGCTTAAGGACTTCACATTACCCCATACKGCTTACTCAAAGTGTTTTGCTGAGCAGACATAAACAGCATCCCCTTCACAAAAAAAGAGGAAGACACCCTAAATACAGTCTGTGGGTCCAGACAAGTTCCAAAAAATACTAAGAGCCAAATGAAKATAACTACATTTCACACACACCCAGTCAAATAATGTAAAAACAATTAATCTAAGCTAAATTTTGTATTCATGACATATTCACATGCCYACTCAAACTCATAAGTAATGAGCAGGGGTACATATGGCAACATTTGCCACTGTAAGAACCATGACATGATCAGACTGAACTGGGTATTTAGGAACCCACCGCACAGGTAGACAAAGATGAAGCAAGGGATCACCTACCAGCAAATTGCAACTACTGGAAAGGGAACATCACCAATGACWGCAGCAAAATTCTTATAGTGCAAGGTAATAGAGCAAGTTTGACATATCAATCCCAAGTTACCATTTGTTATTAGGACCAACTTCCTCTACACAGCAGAGCACTGAAACAGCTTACSCAGAGAAGAGGCTCTCACAAGACAGGAGATTTCAAGACTCAGCTGAAGMAAAACACAAGCTGGTCTGACATAATACTGGCAACAGCCCTGCTTAAAACAGAAGGCTGGACTAGATGGCCTCCAGAACTCCTTTCTGACCAACTCTTCTTTGAGAAGAGTTGTATAAAATATACATTTTAAAAGAATCACAGTGGCAACACATCCTACACAACATTAGCTGTATGGACAAGATGTACCAAGAAAATGAGGAATTAATAGACTTGAGAGAAAATACAGAGGCTACCAAACACTGAAAGAAGACAAATCAGGCTCTYTCAGAAAACAGCACAGGATCTCTTGTAGGATTGTCTCCTCTTCCAGGACAGGATCAGATTCTTAATTAACCATATGTATTTCTTTCACATTTTAAAAGGTGATACAAAATCGCCCCAGCCTAYTCCAATGCCTCATAATCCAACACATGAGATTTCCATTTATGTCTAACCTAAATCTCCCTACATGCAACTTATTCAATTGTTTTTTGTCAGATCCAAATAATTCTTGCCCTATCTTGTCTCACCTTATTTTACTCAAAATTAAAAATATATTCCCTGTATGTTTCATTCTTCTTTCAAGGGATGTATTGTCTAAATTTGCCATTCTTTGCTGCATTTCTCTCAGCTCCTTCACTTGGTTGGACTACATGTGGCCAAAGGACTCCAGCTAAGCCTTGCTACACCACGCACAAYAGAAAGCAGCTTTATCGGTCTCACACACTCAAGCTGTCAACTCAGATAAGCATGAAAAGAAATCATCCCTGTGCTAAGGCTTTACCAGTTAACATTGACAGCAGGCTCCAAATTCTGCATATAGTGTTTTACTTGGTCAAGGTTGTTGTTTTAAGGCTAAGTTTTACTGAGTCTTTGATTTAATCCACAGGAATCAGATGATCAAATCTATTCCCCAATTACTGTTAAGTTTAGATACAATTGGAATGATGAAATATAGAGTTGGAAAACAACACAAAGAGCACAAATGTTCACTATGCGTAATTAAAAAGAGATCCCACTTTACTTTGTGACATTTCAACTTACTTACTATATGTAACTAGTAAATATGACTGGAAAAGCAATTTACTTAATGTTCATACTGTAAAACAATAGTTAGTGAAAGAAGAAACATGTCCACAAAACGTTCTCATTCTCTTCACATTTCGTAACTTACATTACAGAATGTGTAAAGAATTACCACTCATGGCTGAACAAATGGCATGAAATTAGAGCAAGAATAACTAAATGCAGGGGGGGAAATACTTACATAAGAAGAAAAACAGCAAGCATTAAACTATTACTTAGCCATGCAGACCAATCTAAAATAATTCAGCCAACTTCTTTTAAATCAAAGACACAGAYTGTAACTACTACAAACACAACATACCTGTTCAAGTACATCCAATTTTAATTCAAGTTTACTAAGTACAACATCTCCTCCCCAGAGTGACAACTGCAGATCTGAAGGCTTCAAGTTCTTTATGTAGCGATTCACATAACTCATCAAAATAGGGGTTACATAGGACTCCAGCATTCTGGAAGATATCTGTATTACAGGTCAAGTACTAGGAAAAGAGGACAAGAGATTGATACATTAGTTATATGTCTGCCACTTTGATTTTCAACTATGCAACACTCCCATTGTTTGAATGTATGAAAATAATTCTAAACACTGTGTATAGTCAGCTATACATACAGGTACATATAAAGTATATAGCAAGATGCAACAACATCTATTTGTACTTACGAATTTTCAGATTACACATATATATATCTGTATATACGCACATACGTATATATATATATATATATACAGAGAGAGAGAGAGAGAGAGGGAAAGAGAGAGAGAGAGAGATGAACTAGTAACTGTCGTGTTCAAATTAAAAAGCCAACCAAACAAATGAAGAAACAGAAAAAGTGATCAAGCAGTCTACCATGCTTTCACACAGAATTCAAGTGACAGGAAAACTCCTTTTCGGATTCATCAAAAGGATAAACTTCGAYAACATCAAAAATGGATAACATTAAATAAACCTAACTTTTAAYTGATAAAAGTGCACACTGAAATATCGCCTTCGAATGCACCTCACCGGTCTGAGAACCGTGTATAAGGCAACCCCGCCAGTTTCGTGCCACCCTGAACTCCAAGAAACAACATCCTTCATGAACGGAGCTGAGGTTAAAATAAGGTCTGACATCACTCCCATCCCTCCCCACACACTTTCCCAAACCTCCGCCGTTCTAAGGAGACTCTTTCCCGTCCCGTCACCTCCGCAGCCTCACCCCGACACCTTTACAAAGCCGGGAACCCCCYGCCCGTACCTTCGGGACACATCCTCACACGTCCCTCCCGCGGGCCCCCGCTCCCTCAGGGCCCCTTTACCTGGCCCTGCAGGGCGCCCCGAGGCTCCGCGCCCACCCCGGGCCGGCCGGGCCGCGGGAGCGCCGCGCTCGCAGCGCCTCAGGGAGCGCCTCCCGCCCCGGCTCCGCGGCTCGGCCGCTTCCGGGTTCTGCGGCGCACGCGCGCTCCTCCGCCGGCCCCGGCCGGAAGCGTTCAGCGCGAGCGGGGGGCGGATCCGGGCGGGGCGGGGCGGTCACGTGCCCTGGCGGGGGCGGGGTTTCCCCGGCGTGCTCGTGAGGCGCGGCGGAGGTGCCGGGTGTGTGCGGGTTGTGGGGATACAGAGGGAGTCAGGGTGTGTGAGAGTTGTGGGGATGCAGAGGGAGTCAGGGTGTGTGAGGGTTGTGGGGATACAGAGGGAGTCAGGGTGTGTGCGGGTTGTGAGGATACAGAGGGAGTCAGGGTGTGTGAGGGTTGTGGGGATACAGAGGGAGTCAGGGTGGAAAAGGCCTCCGAGAGTATCGAGTCCAACCTGTGACGGAATTCCACAGTGTGAACTATACCATGGCGCTAGGTGCCATGTCCATTCTTCACTTAAACATCCCCAGGGGACGATRGCTACACCACCTCCCTGGGAAGCCCATTCCTGTGTCTAATCACCTTCTGCGTGWAGAAACTCCTCCTAATGTCCAACCTGAGCCTCCTCTGTCACAGCTTGAGTCTATATCCTCACGTTCTCTCGATTGTTTTSTTGGAGGAGGTGCCAATCCYYGCTTGGCTGCATCATTCTTYCAGGCAGTTGTGGAGAGCGATAARATCACCCCTGAGCCTCCTTTTCTCCAGGGTAAACRCCTKCAATTCCTTCATTTGYTCTTCCTGGGACTARTGCTCCACACCGATCAAGRGCTCCAYTGCCYTTCTCTGGACTCTGTCCACCACCTCAATGTCCYTCCTGAGCTGAGGGSCCCAGAACTGCACACAACACTCGACAGTCTCCTCCCAGAGCAGAGTGGCCCAGCCACCCCCAGCTGTGTGTGAGCCTTGAGGAGCTTGGGCATGGCGGGCTCTGCTTTGGAGCACTGTGAACCCCTGAGATGTGCCACTGCCTCGACCAGACCCAGCTACCAGGTTTGATTCATTTTGTTATGATTGATAAATGCCCAGGTGGGGCAAACCCCAGTGGTAGCAAACACTTGTTGTTTCCACTCTGCTTAATAAAGGTGGGCATTTCCTGTCTTGGTTAGAGTAAAGTTCTGCTTAGGTTCTCAATTTCACCATTTCAGATGTGAGAGGAGTTCCTGACACCCAGGAATGCCCTTAATGTTCTGTATGCCTCGAGTGCTTCTCACTTTTCTAGATCATAGAGAAAAGCCATCTCCAGCAGCCCCAAGTCTTTTTGGGATTGCTTGTGGCACCCAGAAAATGCCCTGGAAAGGTGAGTTAATAGAATCCTTGCGGGCTGACATGTTGGCATGTGGGTGATCTRGAAAGGAGTTGGGCTTGTTTTTGTCAGGGAAAAGTGCAGTAAGCAGTGCCTGTGGCCATGGCTTTGATGTRGATAATGAATAACCTTTTACAAAGGCCTCTGATTTGAGTTTTAAAGGAAAGCCTGGTRTATGCCTATTGAGTTACATATTCCTACTGGAAATTTGAAATCCCATGTATTTAATCTGCAGTGTAGTTACATGGCTGAAAACACAACACTATGCAGCATCTGAGATAGATCATGTGAAGCCCAAACAGCAAGCACTCAGGTAGGAGCCTACCCGTATGTATTGAAATCTGTGTGAGCTTATCAAAGTCTGGAGGCTCCAGATCCTGCTGGATTACCTGTCTGTTTGGCCTCTGGGATACACATGTTGAGTTAACCATGAATCAAACCTCATTTTGCATACACCATTGCCTCACTTGCTGTGTCATCTCCACTCATGAATCACAGCCCATAAGATAGTATTTAACCTCACAAAGAATCAAAGCAGTTTGGAACTGCTTTTCTTCTTACAGTGGTCACCACTCCCACAGCTCATACTTGTCAGGTTAACCTGTGTTTAAGCAGTGGTACCAGGCAGGTGAGGGAGAAAGATTTTAACTGCATCAGTGCTCTTTAATTAAAATTGTGRTTCTGACTTAACAATTTCTCTAAGKCTAACGTTCTTGAAGAATTTCTTGGGAGAATGTTTCTGTCCCTCTGCTAAACTGGTGAATTTTACTGGTAAAACTTTTCAGGAGTCTGCACTGCAAGCCAGCTCAGTGAAATAATCTATGTTAATGGAAACAACCTCCTTTATAGCATAGTCTCCCCATAGAGTTGCTTTGACACAACAGAGGGATGTGCCAACAGATAAGTGTAATGTTGAAGCACACCCTAAGCCTGCATCAAAAACCCTTATTTCAACAGAAAAACATTCCTCTGTTTCTTTGTCCACTGTGTYATTACTTTTGAATGACATATCCAATCAGTGCTGGAATGTTTTCTGAAAGTTCAGAACTGAAGGACAACACCCTATTTTGGTGAAAAATCAGTAAACGAGAAGAAGAGTAGGGGATACACATAGTGCTCCTGGCAGCTGCTTGGCAGACCTWGCAGCTGAGAACAGCTCTGTAATTTTCCTGGCAGTTATTAGCATTTCATTATGACTACCTCCATCTCAGTTCTAGTTCAAGTATGTTGACACCCTGAATAATTTATTTCCTGCAGTAGGAAAAAAAGTGGAAAAAAAAAATGGAAGGAAGGGATCATGCAGGAATAAATCTTTGAAGGAAAGCAAATGGGTAGCATTAAACAAGAGTAGCTAGAGGGGGTTAAACAGGTCCCTGATGTACAGAGGGATGAGAGCTGAGTGCATGGGGAATTTGCAGGTAATAGGCAGGTGGTGTACAGTAATGAACTTGGGCATACTACAGCAACAAGGGCATGTCTGCTAGAAATGTCAGCTCCTTGAGCTAGTCTAATTTATTCAGTGTTTCAACACTTCAGTGAAACATGCASGATAGGTATAATTAAAAACTGCAGATCTAGTGGCATGCAAATCTTGTTCAATCATATAACTTGAGCAATTGCAAATCCCTGAAAAGCTATCAAAAGTAGATGCAGTTTACCTGGAGACTGAAAAAGTGTACACAAAAYGGTGTCACTCTTGGCCAGACATGAAAATAATTACACTTCAGTGAGGTCCCCAGCAAATACAGCTACCTGCAGAGTACCTTTTCTTAATAAAAGAGTCTGTCAATGGCTCCAATGTTGATATTGCTATAGGCTATTTCCCATTTTCTGCAACAGAAGTGGGATCAATGAAATACAAAATGGATGGGGGAAATGGAGTTCATTAAAAAATGAGGAAAGTTTAGAAAAGATAGAGGGTGATTAAGTGGCAGAATTACTTGATTATAGAATGGTTGGGGTTGGAAGATACCTCTGGAGATCACCCAGTCCAACTCTCCTGCTAAAGCMRGTGCACCTAGAKCAGGCTGCACAGGATTKTGTCCAGGAGGGTTTATATCTCCAGAGAAAGAGACTCCACAATCTCCTATGCAGCCTGTTCCCTGGATTTTCTATGAGCCTCAGAGTAAAATTCCTCATCATGTTCTGTTGGAGCTTTCTGTGCATAATTTTCTTCCTGATGCCTCTCATGCTATTGCTTGGCACCACCGGGAAGAGCCTGGCTCCATCCTCTTGACACCCTCCCTTCAGATACTGATAGATATTGATAAGATCCCTGCTCAGTCTTTTCTTCTCCAGGCTAAAAAGCCCTAGCTTTCTCAGCCTTTCCTCATCAGTGGATTGCTCCAATCCCCTAATCAAGTTCATAGCACTCCACTGGACCCTCTCCAGTAGTTACTTGTCTTACTTGAAATGGACACCTGAGAACTGGACACAGCACTCCAATCATATCATCTACCAGGGCAAACTACCTGAGGCTGCAATTAAGGGGGAAAACGAGGAGAATAGACATCTAAATAGGTTTTTAATGTTTGGTCTGGACAATTGGCAGGACATAAGATAATCTGAGGWTATTGACAAGAAGGGTTGAGACAACCTATGAGGATCTTTTTTAACTGGGAAAATGTATTTAGTCCTCTAACCTCCATCGCTATATCCCTCGACTGAGACTGTATTCTTTAACCACATTAACTTACTAAGCAAACTGCTGTCCTTGTCTGTCCTGCTGCAATGCCTCCAACTGCAGAAGCGTGGATATGGGCAACTGGTCCCAGAAGTCTTCAGTCTATTCATGTGGCAGAAAACTGCTGGTTTATGATTCTTTAGAGCCTACTGAGGTATCATGTAGACAGCCTGAGACTGTCAGAGTCAAGCAGTTTTTAATCATAAATTATCAACACTAATAGAGATATTTTAGAAATACATCTGAAGAAAATAAAAATTACTTAGGCTTCTTCCTCCCCTCCTGTTTTGCATGCTAAAACATGGACTAGTTGATTTGTAACCCTTCTTGTTGGTTCCTTTTTCTGTTTCTACTAGAAATTATTACTTCTAGTAAATTATGTAGTATGTTATAGATGGATGTAAATATGTGTATAAATGTGTATATATTGTAATATATAAGAATAATATATTATAAATATTAAGATTTGCCCTGTTTTACTGAGAATTTCATGAACTCAAACTAAATTGACTAAAAATATTTTCTGAAGTTTTTCAAACATCAAAAAACTTCATTAATAAAAGCAAACAATGTAAATCAATCTACTTTACTATTAGGAATAAATAGGTTATTAGCAATGTCRTGTTATCTAATTATTAAATCATATATAGCCATCAGAAACTGGGAAACAAAAAAGGTCCTGCCACTTTTATTAATATAACAGCCCCCATATTACTATGGGATTGTTTTCAAGTTCACCAAAATGCAGAGATTTGAAATTAGGAAACAATAAAAGCAATTTTTAAAAAATATTTTCACATATGCTTTCACTGTATTCTTGGTATATTGTAAATTTTAATGTCTGTCGTCATCTATTATAAGATTTCTAGASAACTGTCTATCATAAGTTTTATTTGTTCTTCTATTCCCTAAATTGTGCCCAAAAATCACAGTGAAAAAGCTCTCAGCTAYAGTCTTGAAGTAATATTTTTTGAAGTGTTAAGGAAAATAGATTCAATTGTGACACCTTTAAAATGGAAAATTAGTATTCAAAAATGATCAAAAWTAATTTAGTATTTGCAACTATGATTATGAGCAAGAGCCTGTTGAAACAGTTGCACTCACTCTAAGTAAAACAGAAAAGTATTAATTTAGTAATCAAAGGTCATGAAGTTCTGGAAGCTTTTGATGTATAATCCCAGCTCATTGCTGCCTCATCTGGCTTTTTAGGAAAATAGTTTTCCCAGCTCTGCTAACTTTAAATCCCTGGAGCAGTTATGAGACAGAGTGCTTAGGGCGGTGGGGATCAGAGCACATTTATGCAGATTCAGGTGCTAACCTGGCTCAAGCTTCACCAGTCTCACCTGATGTTTCCCTCTGTGGGTGAGTGGAGATGGTGAATGTCCAATCCTCTCTTCAGGAGGTGAGCARTAACGTCTGACTCAACCAGGGTGAGCAGGGTGGGCTTGGAAATGGTTTGACCCAGACAATGATGGTGCACTCAAATGTAAGGATTTAGCTGCAGTAAATAATGTTTTAAAATGTATCCTGTATGCCTGACTTCTTTGTACATGCATATGGATTTCTTCGGGAATTATTAAACCTCAAATAAAGAGGCAGGATTACATTTCCAGAGTGCATGGTCCTGAATTTTATTCACATACCAGAATGAATGAAAGACAARATAAGAAATCTGAATGGAACAGAGTGGAAATGTGCACTTTAGTCTTCCAGAAATATAATTTTTCTGGTAAATAATGGGACACAAGCATGGCTGTCTAAAAAGGAAAGTTAAAACTGGGAAGAGTTTTTCACATTTTTGTTGAATTGGTAAGAAAGGAGAACAATTACCTACCTTGCAGTAGTGACATTTTAGGGTATGTRGCAATATTTTACCTGTTCTGATAATGTTTGAAGGGTTTATGTATCCTATGGGTATAAAGTGGTATCTTTGACTTTTACACCTAATTATGAAATACATCCAAAAAAGTCAGCCAAGAMGATGTTATTTCTGGTTCCAGTACATGAAATATATGTTTGACAWTTTTAAACTGTATATGTAGAGAAACATGTAACTTATTACCGCCTCTGGGTATGAGAAGATTTATGCACTAAAAGTTACACACTAGGCTTTTGCTATACTGTTCATGCAAAATATGTTTTTCTAGTGACAACTTCTAGCATGCATTCTTTTAAAATAGTCCTGCTTTTCAGGAGTTAAATGATAGCTTTTCTCTGGTATTTACATATTTACGTTTACAAAAAAATTACAAGTCTGTGATTTTGTATGTACTTGCACTTATAAATAATTATCAGAAAATATGAAATACATAAATATGCTGTCAATATATTTCAAATAAATATTTATACATATTCTGCTATTATAATTTTTCCTCAAAAAAAAGTATATGCTACCAAAACCTTAAAAATAATTGACAGCTTTTTTCTGTGTGATTTGTTGGTTCTTTAGAGGATGAAGATAAAAATGGCAAAGCTTAGGAAATTTTTTTGCTCAAATCCCATTCCTTTCAATATTTTTTGGCAAAGAGAGTTTTTTAGTGAAACTGTAACACTCTGTGACATCCCTTCTTTGGCTTGTCCTGCAGCTGTACCAGGAACATTCCTGCAGAAGCTGAAGCCTGTTTTAAAATTTCTTCCTCAGGAGAACAAAAATGATCTTAGATTTGATTTACATATTGTAGAGCTGATATTAATGAATATCAGGCATGTTGGACAGCAGCAAGAACTGCAGAGCCAAGAAAATGTGTCAGCTTCACAAAGCCACCCTTGGAACCTGAATGGCAAACACAGCTCCATGTGAATAAAATCTTTAATATTTCAGGACWGATATCCTGAGTTTCTTGGATTTTATAGATAAGAAAACTTGGTCCTAATATTGAAGTCAATCTGTATAAAYTGAAATCAGACTGTGAAAAGGACAATGGACTAAAGAGAAAATATGGAAAGCAGATAATTGAGATACATGGGGATCTTTTATAAGAGGGAGGATTTTTGTAATTTCCAGTAGTTTTGGTAATTTTTTTGCCCTTTGTCCTAGCATATAACTTACAAGCCTTAGGTAGGCCATGTTTTTTGCCCTCCCAGAACTTACAGAAGTTAGTATTAAATGATTTTCTGATGTAATTCTGAGGAAATTAAGTAGCTGTTTCACACCTCTCCAAAAATCAGTGGTGATAAAAGCTCTGCAAGGATCTCACTTCTAGTAGGATGACTGCTCAGAATTCCCTCTGCCCCTGAAAAACAAGGTGTAGAGTCTATTCACCACATTGCAGTTTTGATATATTTTTGGTTTGGTTGTAAATTCTGGGACACTCTGAATTTATTTTTGCTTTTAAGTGAGTGCTTCTTSCTGTTTCAGCAGCCATTATCAATCKCTTGGTTTTTGTCTTTTTTTCTTTTCATCTATGTAATTTCCTGCCCACATTTCAGATTCAGTATTGCTAACGACATGAACCTAGGTACAAATTGGAAGTTGCTGAAAGCTGAAACTTCTTTCAATCTTTAGTTCACTGAGTAGGCAGCATTTCATATCTTGTATTTAATTTAAAGGACTTACTTTTTTTTTTTTTTTATCAGTCCATTCTTTTCTATAATACACTATTAGTTGGTATTGATTTCCAGTGTGCTGTATCCCACATGCATTGATGCAGTGCAAAGAGCTTCTGGCTATACTTCTTGTAATGCACTTTTATATTGTCCAGCTCTAACACAGGGAACAGTTCTTTACAGATGAATATCATTCATTTGTCCAAATATGGTGGATGTCATGGTCTTGATGTCATTTCAGTTACATGATAGACAGACTGCTATCTTCTCAGTATACTCTAAAACATGGAAGGATGGAAGAGTGTTGACTTACCCCAGGTTATTAATGGTAGCCAAAATTTGAAAGACTCTTTTATAAAGCATGCAGATGTTTAAGCATGATTTGAGARATTATTGCAATATTGTATAAGATATTGCAAACATTTTTATTAGTGATGGCTCTCACTCTTTTCTGAATCTTGCTTCATATTGGAAATTTTTAAGGTCCATGTGATACAACAAACTCAGTCATCGGTAGTTTACATTTGTGACACAGGCTACACAAATAAAGCTTCCTTACATCTGGACACTGTGTTTCTGATAGTTGATTCCAGATTTCCATGGATATCTCATGCCAAAGAACAAATATCAGCAAGTCTATAAGATGGAAASAACTTTTTCAAAATTAATTTTCAGATTTTATTTGAATATGAATCACCTGCTTTGCAGCAATGGGTCTCATTCTTCCATCCAGATGTTTTGTCATAACCATTATTGTGTTTTCAAACAAATACAAAACATTTCTAGATATGGAAATTAGGCCTAACAGCTTAGTGTTCTAGTATATTCTCTTAGCAACAAAAGAATTCTGGTCGCAAATTACCTGGAAAAACTGAGTCATTTTAGGTTATTTTCTCTTCATACTTCTGMTTTCTCTCATGTTTCACACTTACTTTTTCAACAAGAAACAAATTTGTGTGAAAAGGGGGAAATACTGGAATTTCATTGGARAGTGTATTTGCTTCTTTCAGACATGCAAATTTGATACTGTGAAATGATGAATACTTCTTTTAGGGAAGCTGGAAAAAATTCTCAAGGTAACCTAAACTTTGCAAATAGAAACCTTCTGAAGGTGGAACASTTGCTATTCATTAGCAAGACAAAGTTCACCTTCTCCTCAGCTCATGTTTTGGCACAACAGCATCCTTTTCTAAAGCACCTGACAATTCCAAATCTRTACCATTTTTTTGCAAAGTTCGAACCTCTCATTTGCATCCCTCTGTTAAGCTGTTTGAGTTTATCTCAATAGGGATGAAGGATGTAATTTTCAATGCTTTGCACTTTTTTCAACCACATTATCCTTAYTCCACCTCCTTTACTCTTGCAGAGACATGCGACCTTCTGTGCTGGCAGAGGTACAAATAACCATCCCAACACCAAGGTTTTTACTCTGTGTATGTTATCACCTAAGCAGTCTTTCAAACATGGACATGACATGTTTCAAACATCTCTGAAAACCTTCGCTACACTTTGTCATCTCCTTTCTATAAAATTCACTGTCACCAGGATGTCTGTCAGTATGACAACAGCTAGGAGCAAGGGAACTGGTACCCTCCCTRTCTGACGGATCAGTGTCATATGATTATGTCCTTGGGCTCCCCATCCATCAGTCATCTCTCCATGTTGTTACCTTAGGATGTAATTAGGTGCAACCATTTTTCATGTAGCAAAGCTGATRTACAAACACATGCCAACTGCTACATCTGGGGCAAGCATAAAGMCAAGTGACACCTTTGTATTGTATATATTTCAGGCAGGGGATCATCTTTTTGTTCTGGGTTTGTATAGTGTCTTGTAAATCATTACTTCGATTCCTACTGCAGCTTTTAGTTTTGCTGCAATGCAAGAAGTGTTCATAGCAAAATCCTTTCAATGAGATCCAATTCATTGGACTGGAGTAATGTAAATCCAGTTTGCATTACTTGGATGGCCTTTAAAACCATCTGAGATAAAAGCAATGGGCATTAGCTTAAGGAGAATTGCACATCTTCCAGTCTTTCCCAGCTCAAGGGCTTTCCAGCAGCAAATAATGTGAACTGGCAAGATGACTAAAAACCTTCCTGTTCACTGCAGCTCTCAGAATTGTACATTGCATAAAGAGAGGGATATAGTGACCGCAGAGAAATACAGCCAAGAGAAATGTGGTGTGTAAATATGACTGGGAAAGTAGGTGAACCCAAGCCTGAACTGAGCATAAGTTTAAACCAAAACACGTAGTTTCTTCAGAGAGCTGGGAGCACCTCCAGTAGGTCTGTCTTYGTCCAGATGCAATAAGAAATTAAGCACTTCTTTCCAGACACTGAGACAAAATAAGAATGGATGGCAGATGTGTCATTTTTCTCCCAGCTTTGTGATGGACTGCTTCACTCTCACTTTACAAAGATGAAAGAACAGAGCAGTACAATCCTCTTAGCGGGGTTGTAACAGCCACATAGACCCTGATGTTGCTCTCCAGGGGCATGCTGCCTTTTGTACTCTTTCATAGGTGGTTAGCRCTAAAACCACTAAAACATCTCCAATTGAGTGAGAAGCTAGGGGCATATCACAGTAATGCTTTGCTTCTGAATCAGTGGTCAATCCATTCCAGGAAGACAAAAGTACAGARTAAATATTGTTGTTATTCTACATATCCTGGTAGTATTGTTTCAATCTGTTGTCTGTGAGACAGTGMACTGCTTAATGTTGTAAAGGCTCCTTTTGAAAGCTGGGAACAGATTAGAACAGATATTATTTTAATGAAAGCATAGATGTGGAGGCTGCAGCAAAATCCACAGGAAGATTCTAAATCCTCCAACACTTCGGATTTTTCATCAGCCTGGATTTAGATTGACCCTAATAATGTGTATACTTAGTGCTTAGAATCACATGTATAAGGTCCATAAAAAATACAATTTACCAGCTGTGCAAGTATTTTTCTAATGACTCAGACTCTCTGCTTTTTTGTTATTGTATAAAAAATGTGATGCTTTTAAACTGAGYAGCATAAATTACATTGTTGCTTCTCTGCTGCAATATAATGTAACCTTTCCCCATGGTTATACATTTTAAAAGAGAGGTATAGAAAGTTCTGTGTATCCAGTGCACCTCCTGAAGTTCAGCTTTCAGGGCCTTTTTCCTATCATTTACTTCCTGATCCTCAAAGATATAAAATCCTCCTTTTAGCTGTTTGCATCATGGGAGGCATGGGAGATCTTTTCTTTCAGGTGTCTTTCTCTGGTTGAAGGCCTATCTTCAATTCTTAAGAACTTTATTAATATGGCAAAAAAAAATGTTGCTGTCACAGAACATACCTTTCGCAGACTGTTGCCATAAAATGTGATACCTTCCATGGTAATGTATGTAAGTCTCCTATGAGACCAAATCTAGTCAAAAATACCTGTGTCTGAGACAATTTCTCTACAGAGAAGAATACAGATGAATGAAAAATTTGTTCCAAGCGTGGAAGGTAGCAATTTTGTTTTTCATAATCAAGAGCCTTATTGAGATGATTAGGATCAGGACATGACTGAGCCCTGCATATAGTAATTCTGGTACAACTAAGCCAGGAGTCTTGCATTACAAAATCATTAAACATTAGTTTCTTTCATGTTTTGGCACAAAGATTGCACTATGCTATCAATCATTGAAAACTATGTGCAAAATATAACAACTTTCTCTGTTAAAACCAACGTAAAAGATTCCTTTGCATGACRTGTTCTTTACAAGGACAAAATTAACATGATGGCACAATAAATCAAAACATTAAACTGGAACATGTATGGCATTGCTTTCTGTTAGGACACATATGACCCATGACTTACTCAGTGTCTAGTCATGAAAAGCTGCCCCTTCAGTGGGACTTWGGTGCAAGTGAATCAGTTTGCAGAAGGGCTGTAGGACCTTATTTTATGCTTATTTTAAATGTATGGCTGAAGCATCATCAGGAGATTTCATGTTGTTTAACAGGTATCCAATACATAGAACACAATCCTAAGGACTAATACAGTGTCTGTCTCAAGAGGGAGTTTACATTAAACTTGAATTTTCAATATGACACATACTGTGCTATACCAGCCCCTCTGCCAGGATCATTCAGCTCTTCCTGGGATTCAGCTCGTTGTGTACATTTGTCCCACTTTCAGGTGGTTAGAAGAAACTAACAAAATAATTGCAGCAGTTTGAAGTAAATATGAAAAAAAAAGTGAAMGTAGCTTCTGATATTAACAAAATAAATGTCTGTTTTGATTTGCAATTAAATATTACAAAAATACTAATTAGTAATGAAAAAATRTAAGTATATAAACATAATTTTGAAACTAAAAACAAACAGAAAAAAAMCCTAGACACATTTATTGTCTGTTTGTTTATTTTTAAACCATTTTCATTTTTTTCTGGAGAATTATATTTGTAAAAGAGTTCTTTCCTTAGCTATTGCAATGCAAATACATTCATATTTTTTAATTGCTTGCACTTCTATTTAACTTAAGTACTATGTACATGCTTGGAAACCTAGCTTTCAATAGCAGCAAAGTATGTACATAATTAGTAATGGGGCCTTCAATCATTCTCCCTCTCATGTTCCACTCTTTTCCCATATTCCAGCACAGTTATGTGCCCTTTAAGCTATTTTTATCAAGTGTGACAACTTTGAACTTGTTCCAAGACCATATTGCCTTAGATGTGACCTTCTGGTGTGGAAGTTAAATGTTCTCTGAAAATCTTGCATATAMCATGTACTTCTCTATATTTACTCTAAATGTAATATCTTCAAAGAATACCAAAAAGTCAGTGAAACATGAACTTTTTCTATAATAGCCTTAGACTCTGATCCTTTATACATGACTTCAGTAGGATTTACACATGTGTAAGGGCTGTGGACCATGTGTGCAAATATGGACACATGTTGTATCATATTAAGGTTCAATAATAAGGCTGGCCAGGAAACAAGGATTCTGTTTCGTGAAAAATTYTGAGGTTTTGGCATTTGGTTTCATTCTGATGCAGGGTGAAATCAAGACTTTTCRGCATGTTTTGAAAGCAAGGGAGTCCACCAAGGAGACAGACAACAGACACATAACTGGGGCTAAGTGTATTCCTGTTGTGGTGAATCCCCWTTTCAGACACTGCTTCAAATCTGGGAGCAGTGATTTAAACTTGGATGTGCCCTGGGCAAGATGAATTTCCTTGTTACCACATTATTTGTTGTCCATAAACAAGTGAAGCCCTTTCTCCTCCTTTGGAGTGAAATTCCATTCTAAGGTTGAGCTGGGCAGCTCTGGTCCTCTCTCAGCAGGACAGGCAGCACTGCTGGCTGAGTGTTTGCCTGCAGAGCATCATCTGACCATGAGCTGTATCATATACCAGGGACCCTGGGGTGTGTTTGGTCAAGGGCAGGTGACAGATCCTGGTGCTCTACTCTACTGCCTCTCAGGGCTCTCCAAACCTGTGCCCAGTGATGTCCCCTGAGAGGCCACAATCTACTCAGCAGGCACTCACAAAGCAGAGTTGAGAGACCAATGCTGTGAGCAAAGGGGCAGCGTGTGGTGGTTTTGTATGTCAGGTTTTTATAGTGTGACACAAGAATTCCAGTCACTGGAGTTGTTTGTGTGTTATAGCTGCAACATACTTATATACGTTTTTGAAGTATCCAYTTTTCTCTAGGTTTACAAGGAATTGGGTATCCAAGGGAATCACTATTCAGTTAGATGAGTAGTTTTTGGTCAGAAAAGAAATGCTGAAATGAGTATGAGCCCCATCAGCTCTGCTTGATTTCATTGGTGTCAGATGAAAGTAAGCATTATTCAGTTTCTGTGAAAAAGGCAGCATTGCTAAAGGGACTTTGAGGTACATATGCATTTGAGAGATAGCTGTATCAAATAATTAGCTAATGTTTTTGTGTATCTTCAGCATTTAGCATTCCACAAATATTGTCTTAGCAATGTGCTGATTTGTTCTGCAATAATGTGGTAGATAATGGTAGTAAAGCAAATCTCACACAGATTACATTTCCGTTTGGRTTATTACTATAAAAATTAACTTTTCCAGATTTGATGAAAGATCTAGCAAGCATTAGCTGATAATGTGATTGAATAAATATTTGAATATTGATGTCATACAATAAAACCCMAAAGAAATCCCCAAAAGCTTGAGTGAAATTCTTATGGACAAATGGAATATAGCTTTGCCTGTGGGTTGAAGAAGACATGGAAATATAATGGGTTGCCTATTTTGTTCAGCTGCTTTACTGTCTGGAAGCATTGAACTATGAAAACAGTAGGAAAMTGTTAAAAAACAGTAAAGAAAAACTTTTAGAAGAGGAAATAGAAATTGACAGATTATTTTAAATCTGAATAGTTAGAAAATTGATGAACGGACAAAAAAATCTAAATTTTCKCTGAGTTTCCAGGACAATGGTCCAAATTTAGGTTATCTATCTGAAAAAACTCAAGGACTATATTTAAAATAAAATAAAATATGTAAATATGTTTGCTTTCTTCATCATTTGTTGTTGGCATGACCCTAGAAAAGTTCCTGCTACATTTCGCCCAAGGGCCGAAGTACTAATTCCACTCTGAATGTTAAATGCTATCCAGAAATCTGTCCTAGATCTTGACATAAGAACTGGCCAAGTAGACATTTATTCTGTTCTTTTTTATTTTATTAAAACAATATTTCAAGGAGTTCCTTTCCACAGGAAAAAAAAAAAAGGGGGGGGGGGGGTGTGTTTGGGAATTGGAGCTGCCCTTTTTGAACACCAGATGATTGTTAAGTTTTAACATTTATGTGGTAGAACCAGAGGCATGACCTGGTCCACAGTCAAGCAGAGGCAGTTTAACAGATGATATGAAGTGTAAATGCTGAAGATCTGCTTCAGTGTGCCTGGTAAATATTATAAGCAAGAATTATTCTTTCTCTGTATATGTGGAAGCAAATCAGAAAGATCATAACTGATTTTGACCAGGMGTCAGTGTTAGAGACAAGATTAGAGTTCAAGAGTTGATTGCTATCAAGTTTAGTTCAATAACTGGTGCAAGCCAGCCCAGACAATGCTGTTCCTGCAGGCAGCAGGTTTTGGTCCTCTGAGCTGAGCCAGCCCACCAGCTGTAGGTATGGCTCACATGGTTACCCCACAACAGGCCACAGTCAAAGCAAGGASGGAATGCTTTACACAGAAATTCTCAGATTGAGCTCTTTCAGATTTCTACCTTTTCTCAAGGGTAGATTTTAGCACTCCATTTTTCCATATCTGCGTATTCAAATAAAGTGAGCCMGCAAGACTTCCTGCAACAGTACCCCTCTAATCATGTATCAGATCCCCCCAAAATGRAACTTTGGTTGACTTGCATTCAAGACTTCAGCTGGTAATGGCTGTTTGAGGAAGCATGAGTGACCTGTCATTGTGAGGAAGAAAAGTGGTACTAATGCATGCTTATATCAGTGAAATGGTGGAAATACTATTTCAACTAACAAATCCATAAATGGACTTCATGGATGGTAAAATCTTCTGTCTGAAAGGCACAAGTTCACTGATGTTCTTGTYCTTTTGGTCCAATAGGACAGTGAGCAGCAAAGATCTCACATTATATCAAAATAGAGTAAGCAGAGTATTTTAAGACTCTTTCTTTTGGGAAGCAAGAGGACCCAAAATAGACTTTGACCTTGGTGTGTAGAGGCAAATGCCAACCAGAAGAGGGAGCACATGTCAGCTGGAAGTCTATTCCCAGCGCTCTACTGACTTAATTACTCTGCCGACAAGTAACAGCCATGTTGGCAAAATAAATAAAGAAGATAAATCCAGGCTTGCCTTCTGGAAAAGGACAAAGCTGATCAGAAAGGAACTGATATGTATATATTCCATTGAACTACCCTAGCAGAGGTATTTCCATGTTTAAGAGTGGCTGGATTTGAGATAGAAATGTGTCACTCTTGTGCTTTCACGTATATTATTCAGCTCATGAGATCAACAGCAGGCTCCTTGCTATGCCTCTCCCAGACAGGTCACATAGGGATCACTTATGTATGAAATACGAGGCATTGCTTGCTGTAAAGAGGCCATGACCACTAATTGCTTTCCTCTTTTACTCTCTTCCCTCTTTTGCCCTCTTTTGGCTTTCCTTTTTCTTGTTTCTCTCGCTGCTCTGTTCTTCTGAGATTGTTCTACCCTCAGTTTGTTAGGCTCTGGCTTACAGAGCAGATGGGAAGCTGTAGAGGTCTGGCTGCCTGCAGCACCCCTGCAGCTCTCGGGTCACTCACCCGGCATCAGAGCAAGCCCCGAGTGACTCCAGCCAGAGCCAGCTGTGGCTGGGTCTGCTGGCAGGAGTGCTTGGTTTGGGGAGAAGTATGGTCTTCCTGCCAYAGGGCTCTTTCTGCCATCTTTTCCTGCTCCCTCTGACACCAGACCACAGTTGTTTTGGCATCAAGGCTGCGCAGCCACCACCATAGGGGTTGAGTATGGGTAAGAGGGAAGCACTGATTTGTCCAAGAGGGACTTGCCAGTCTTCCTTAAGCTTAGCAGTCATATGAGATTCTCTTCCTCCCTTAACAGATTTTTCATCTGTGCTCATTTYATGCAGTTCTCTCTTCCCCCCACTCCACCCCATGCCACCCCACCTTCTTACGCTCTTTCTCTGTCCCCACTGACTCTTCAGTCTYCTCTGTCACATTCTTTACCCTCCACTCCTTATTTTCTATTGTTCTTTTTATTCTTGTTGTCCCCCCCTTTCCTTCTTCCTTGTTCTTGTTTCTGCCTCTTCATTCCTAATCCCATCTCCAAAGTGACATCTCACATCTTCATCCTACCAGAAAATAGTCTTGTTTGCAAATCTACATCTATTTTTCTTTCTTCTGCTGGATATGCCACTTAAAACATCTTTGCTTCCTTGAAGGGCTCTGATTAAGACTGTAAATATTTTTTTTTAATGGTTCGAAGGAAACAAGAATTTGAGAAATATTGACTCAACAAATTATTTTCTCTTTAATTTATTGCTTCTCCTTAAAGAGTCATTGAAGTATGTTATAGTGTATTGCAGTCTCAACAACAATCAATTAACATAGRCAATACATTTAGAATCATTAAAAATTACATTAAATTGCAAAGCTTATTTGAAATTACAATTTTTGTGATCATATGTTTAAGTTACATGCCTGTACATAGAAATTAGGATGCTAGGTATAGGTATTCATTATTGTCTCTTTTTAAATCTGTCTTACAATGTGACTTTTTTTGAATTATTAAAAGTATAATTTTGCAAATTATTATTTTTTGTTCATTACTGCACCAAAACTAGAAAGCTATTTTCCTTTCTATATTACTAGARCAACAAAAGAGGTATAAGTGACAGTTTTATTTACTTACTATAATGGGGCAAGAGATCATCAGGCTTTACATAGTATGGACTAACTAATATTAATCTTTTCCAGACTTTTCTTTCTTTCTGAGACACTTGATCTTTTGAGCGCTTGATCTTTTTAAGCAATGCTAGGTCAAGTCAGTTATCTAAGGAATAGTTTGCTAGAGAAAACAAAAAAGCAATGGTGTCTGACAGTCTTCAAATGCACTTTGTACCTTGTTGTTTTAGTGTCAGCTATTGACAGATCTAGTTGGGGAAATTTCTGGTCCTATCAGCAACAACAATTCAATCTTCCATAGCACTTTTCACATCAGAGCACATTACAAATAGCATTATCATCCCTCAGTTGATAGCACAGGAGGTTGGGGTAGGGATAACTGACAGGTTATAGGTAAAGGAAAGGTTTGACTGGAAGAAATAAATTTGCAGCAGCAAACAAATACAAAGTTATGTCTTTCAGCGATATTTCCCCACAACCAAAAAAAAAATGATACCTGAAGAAATYTTTAAATATTGCTGAAATTCCCCATTCTATGATCTGGCTTCAGAAATAGTTGCAAAAATAGTGAAATTAGGACAACTTTTACTGGCATTGTTTTGGCTTATTCGGGTCTTTCTTTTTCTTTCTCTATTTCCTTTTTCTTTTCTAAAGTACAAATTCAGTCTCTGAGGAAACATTCCTTCTCTACCACACAAGTGGTAAATAAAATCTACAAATAAATTCTATTTCCCCAAATGTATAGGATACAAAAAAATGTATTCATTAGTGCAAGATGTAAAAATGTAGACTCACACTTCTGAAATCTAYGGCTGTTCCTTTCACACTTGTGCCAAAGACAAACAAACATAATTCTCCCTGGCAGCTGGACGACATTCCAAACAGCCACCACATTAATTCACTCACCTCCATCAGCCTCCGCCTGCAACCTGCACAGCTTGCTGCCAGGAAGCCTGGCAATAAATTCCAACCCTAAATACCAAACAAGGTAGAAAATACCATACAATGCATTATTCCAAAGCACTAAATGGGCTTGCTTGATAGGGATACTGTGCTCTTCCACTGCCTTTTGGAGTTCTCCTTATTGCCATTGTGGAGATTGGCCATAGAAAATTGAGTTGCCATAGAAAATGTAGTTTGCACTGGCAGTTGTAGTCTGGATTTAGTCAAAATTTGAGTCAACAGCTAGATGTCTGATTAAAATGAAAATTTTGTATGTTGATGATCTGAAAATTAATGTTAATACCTGATGTGATTATGAGGGATCAAGCCTGGAATTGCTGTGTATTCAACTGCTTCTGGAGAAGGGTGTTGTGGACACTGTGCTGAGGCTCTGCAACATCTCTTGTGCAGCTTCCTATTTTTTCTCCAGCAAAATACATGTGAAAATGCAAGTAAGTACCAAATCCTAACACCATCTACGGTTATAGATTATGTTTATTTACTTTGTATACATATTAGTTTTGGTTTGGGTTTTTTATACCCATGCATGTGCACAGAACTTTTCCATTTTCTCTTGCTCTTCAAGTTGTTTTTCTTTTAATTTCAAGAAAGAAAAAAAAACAAGAAATAAAAGTAATTCTGTTATTGGAAGAAGCAGAGTGCACCTTCCTTGCCTAACAGCAACTGCAAACAAAATGGCCACTGTCTCAGGAGACAGATAACTTCTCAAGTTAAAGGCAGAGTGTACAATAAAGGCATCACAAATTCAAAAGTGTTCAAACATGGGCTAGTTCTGTCTCTTTTTTTCTGTTCACCTTTTCCAGRGAAGTTTTATATTCTGAAATTAAATAACCACAGTATGTTAATTTCATTTTCCCTGAAATAATTATCCCTGAAAGAACACCCAGCAATCTAAGTTTTCCAATTTCTCAGGTTCTTATGAGTATGAAGATCTGGGAGGGAAAACTCAAGGGAGCAGCTGTCAAAAAGATTATTACTGTTTTGGCTTAAGATTGCACTCAACRCATAAGCCAGCCATTCTGTACATTTCAGCCAAAAGTAAGTGGAGCAAATGGGATAGTAAAGGAATATAATCATTCTCAAAAATGGAACAGGCATTTGGACTCCCAGAAAAATTTTACTTAGTGTTTTGAACAAAGTTGCTGACAACAATTTCATGCAAACTGCTTCCACACATTAGTTTTAGTAACTTTCTGTTAGGTCACTGCTTCTAGGGATGATAAAAAGCTCTCTCTGTTTGATTAGTCTTCTATCTTGGCTTTATCTTTTTAGAGTTTTGCAAAGCTGATAAAAATACAAAAGTTCACACAGAACAATTTATTTGGATTCCAGCCAAAGCTTTGATAAAATGGGCTTCTGTATCAGCAAAAGTAGCTCCTTTTTGAACAATAGGGTAAGTAGTTCTTGAAAAGTTATTTTACACCTTGGAGAAGCATTAGTTAGGAAAACMTTATACCCTGTAGATCGATGCGTTTTTCATGCTTTCTTTGAGTGAGCATTTWTTCCATACACAACAATGACATATTTTCAGTAATTCTTTCTGCAGGGGTACCGAGGTTGTTCATATGACCTCCAGTTTCCTGGTTGTTTTTGAAGTTGCACTAGGATCTCTACCTGAAGGCTGTTTACTATGTTGTGTGGCTGWGATTTCTGTAGAATTAGAGCTACTGTGAGCTTTCTAATATAAAATTGAGTTCAAACCTGCTTGCTGCTCCTGCCCAATTCTATTTGCACGACRTTTCCTGCCACTGGATCCTTGCCTGGAGTAGAGTTTTGTTATGCAAGTTACAAAATGTGCAAATGTCTCCCCTTTTTTCTTTTTTTTTAACAGCATAGTTGAATTATTTTCCAGCATAAGTTTGATTTAGTCCACTCTCCACTAGGACTGATGCTTTCCAGTTACATGCTTTTCTTCTTTACGATTTTCTTCATCTCAGAATAATTTAAACTGTTCTGTGGACTTCCTAAAGTATCAACATAGGGTAAGGAACTACAGGGTCAGCAGGTGTTGCTATAATGACAGCCTAGACAAGGACTAAGTGCTTCAGTCCTTTCACATTTAAAACTACTGTTGACCTCAACAAGCCATAAGGAGATAGTTGGTTTTAACYGTCTTTACCTCAAAAATACATGCACTGAGCACAGAGATGTGGAGACAAAATTGTCCAGAAGTATACCCTAATCTGCACTTCTAAATCTTCCAGTGCTTCAGTTTTTTTCATACCAGCTGCTGAGCCTTAAGTGGCTTTGCTTTCAGGATATTTTTAAAGTTATCTTTTCTTTACAGAAATGACACCATTGTGCTGTATTTTTGCTCTACCTTCTTAGTGGAGATTTACAATCCAAATTCCAGACTTGGACTGGGGGGATGGTGGTGCTCAGTTTTGAAATGTCTCAAGATTTTATCTTGAGTTTCAATATTTGCTTCTTCCTTTATAACTGCCATTCTTGGACGTGAATGAACCCATGACCGTTTTAAGCTGCTTTTTCTTTGTGTGCATTTGTACCCCTCACATTTGCAACATCTGAAAATATAAATTTGAAAAAAGATTACAAGTTTAAAAATTCCATTTTATTTTTTCTGGAACTTAWGATTCTTAGCCAATCTCATTTCTGACATCTGTAGGATGCCAATTTTAGGGTTAACAAAACTAAATGCTCCAGCTTGATTTGAAACCAAGGGCCTTAACACAGCCTTAATGAACATCTTACAAAAATAGGCACAAAAGGAAAAAAAAGGAAAAATCACACACACACACACAAAAGGCAAAAGGCACTTTTAAAAAAAATATGTTTGCAATTCAGTTAGTCTTTAATAGGGACAAAATTAAGATCTTAATTTTTCATTTTCAATTACTTTCCTATCACATTTGCTGAATTTACAGRTCAGAAATCTGTTTTTTCCCAGCTGGCAACCTGCAGCTTCCGCACAAGATCTAAAAGAAAAAATATTCATTCTGCCTCGTTGGTAATTTCTGATAATAAAGATTCCACAATGGGAAATTAACTGACAATTTGGTTGATAACGTACAAAACAGAATAGAAGCCAGCTCGCCTTCCCAGAGTTCCTTGGCTCTATAGAGATAACAACAGTAAAAACAGGCTTTTGGTCAGAAAAGTGAGCAGCTCCAGTGGCAGGATATGCAGGGAACAGCTCTGTTGAGTAAGAGCGTGTTTTCTAAAGCTGCTGCTCGGAGCTCTGCTTTAAGCTGCCACTGCTCAAAGCTGGGGAACCTGGGTTGAGTTCCAGAGGCAGCAGCTGCATTGCCAACCACCAGGGCAGGGAAAGGAAACACCAGAGATAGCARGTTTGGGGTGGTAAGATCCTTCAAACTGAAATGCCGGCAAAGACAAGATGTGTCTGTTCAGCTGGAATTAGTCACTGGAGCAAACAGGACTCAGCTCTCCTGAGCGGCTGTGTGACAGCTGGGATTATCTCCCTCATGAAAAAGAGCTGGTGTTTTTCTTTCTTCCTGCACCTAATAAAGAAATTGCAGTGACTTTAAGAAAGAAGTATTCTTCGAATCAGGTTTTTTTTTTTTCTTAAATGATCTTTACACAGAACTTCATCKGTATCAAAGAATTTTCAGAGATATTAAAATGTTTGTGGCTCTGTCTCTTATTCTTCCTCAGAGATGAGGAGCAACAGGGCATTAACCAGGACTACAAGTTTAAGTTTGTTCACAGCCTGTTCCTTGGGAAGAACAACTACGTGCATGAGCAGCTTATAACCCCTTAGAAGGTTAAAATCTTGCCTGTGGCAAGGATTACTTTAGTGAAAATACATTAATAACATGGGTTTGTCTGCAATGATATAGTCYTGTGTCTGACTCAGTATTATTACCAAGAATAATTAACTCAGCAACGGGGGAAAACACACATGTACACAAATGAGGTGCTGATGTTCATGAGATAAATTTCATTTATCATGAACTGTGTCTCCTGCCTTCTGCTCTGCATGCTATCCATGCATCTGAGACTAATGTGGAACAGCTTGAAACACACTGAGAACCAAACAAGCAAAAATACATATTTCCAGGTAAAGGTTTCCTTTCCTCTTCAGAGATGGAACAAGCATAGGTCTTGTGTAAAGTGGTATTTAGTGTTGCATCTGGGATAGATTCAATGGGGGGAACAGTGAAAGAGAGAGAGAGCACTAGAGATAGCAGCCTGTAAAATTATGGCATTATGAAAGATGGATCAGCTATTTTGGGGTTATTTTAGAGGATTCTTATATCATAAAATGTTTTCTATTAGGATGTCTAATTCAACTCATGCAAAATCAGAAACCTGATTTGGTGAAAATACATTCAGAATAAAAAAAATATTTAACATTTAGATGCAGGGCTTCAGGATTGTATTGCTAGCCCCAGACTTTTGTAACTAGTTGCATTTGTAAACCCAGTAAAAAAATCACAGATGTCTGTCATTGAAAGAAATTAACTTTTTCCAGTTTGTTTCTTCCTACAAATGTAGACAACCATATCATTCCTTTTGGGCATTTGCCAGATCCTTTGGGATAATCAGAATGAGATGCTGTGGAGTTGTGAACAGTTGTAGATCTGCTGTTGACCTGCAGTAGCTCTGTTTTAGTTTTCTTCTGGTGTGAACTTTCCTTGAGGAATGCCTACTCTGTGGATTTTATCTTCTACTTTCTGGTAGGATTCTGGATACCATTCCATGGCGTGCTGTCTTGCAACGCARTGTCACACGAAGTGACTTTCTTGGCTGCAGGAGGATCCCTGGAGAGACTGACACACGTATTCCCCTCAAATATCTGCTGAAGCTGCAGGAGACATTMTTGTTTTAACAGGCAAGAAGAGACAGTGTTGTGGTGCAGCACTTCTTATCAAACAAGCTGGAAAAGAAGAATCTCTCTGCATTCAACAGAGGAAAGGGAAACCTTGCTTCACTTCTGAAAATACTTGTAGAAGCAAATAAAAATGCCAACTCTAGTAACATCTTCTCTTACAGAGCTACAKCCTGGACTCGGGTAAAACTCCTTCGACATCAAAAGACACATAGGGAATTTTCCTCTAGTAAATAAGGCCCATTTAAGGATTCTAGATTATCCTTCGATTTGAAAACWGCTTTTCCAGGACAAAAACTATTTCTTTATTACATTCATGCAAATTCATAGAGGAAATGAGATTAATTCATTAATCTCTAGGTTACACTGTTGTAAAACTTGGGTTTTCTAAACTCCATGACTCAGCTATTAGGGCCTTGTTTTGTTATCATTTTAACAAATACCCTGAATCCCAGGAAAGTTCATCACCTGGCAGTCTRTTTTCCTAAAGGAGCTTAATACTACTGTAAGAAATCAAAAACCACTTAGAAAGTTTTATTTGAGACTACAAATTTTGTGKCAGCACAATTTTGCCAAGTGCTTAGCTGGAGGCCAAATTCTGCAAATCCTAAAATCACGTGTGTATTCCTTTCACTTGAAAAGGACTCACAGTTTGAAGGACCTCTCATGCAAATAGGGATCTGCAGGATTTGGCCTTTTCTGGCAAGGCTGAAATCATGGCTTTGCTGTATGTAGTTAACTTGAATTTTGTTTAGAGGGGTCCATCAGGAAAGTGGAAACAGATTTTCCTTAACTAAGTGCTTACMGTTGAATTTTAAAATGCTGCCCTTGTCAGAGGTTAAACCGTTCCCTTCCTCTCTCTTAGAAGCATTTCAACTATCTACATTAAATACTGTGAATAGTAAATACAAGGAATAAGGGCATAATCTAAGTACAAGAAAATGTAAAAGAAAAGGGCAGTTTYGTGGTCTCTATTAGAACACATTTGAAGTCCATTAGCTGCTAGTGTTTAAGCAACAAAAAGTATGGTTTCACACCAAAAGAATAATCTGTTCTGTAAATTAAAGCATTTAGAAGGCCTTAATAAAAATGGTAAGCACTTAAACACATGAGCAAATTCAATGGTCCTATATCTATTAATGCAGGTAATGCTTCAAAACTGGGGCTAAAAGTGTGTAGAATAACTGGACATGGTTCTAGTTAGAAACTGATCCAAGAAAAGCCCAAATACCTGAACCATTGTGGCAAAATAAATAGAGGTGTGTACACATAGAAGCGGAGTTCAAGAAACTAAGCCAATTTTCTAATTTCCATAGCATCTCTTTCTATCCTGTTGGACAGGAATAAAAATCTGGCAGCTTATACCTATCTCTGTTGCTTACTTTCTCAAACGTCATGGCTTGTTTTCTGCATGGAGAGAGTTGGATTTTTTTCCCRTGAGGGTGTAGCTAGAAATGTTTATATACACACCAGTGAACCTGTTGTGCCTCCTGTCCACTCTTTTTCAATGTCAGTATGTTCTATCAGTAGTGCAGAAGCCTAATTARTTGCAGAGATCTAACTGTGTGTTCATGGAAGGCCTAAGGAAAACAAAAACCCATCTTCCAGCAGGAGTCCCTGTTTCCRACATTTGTTTCCAGCATCCCAGGTGTTTCATAAATATATAGTAGTTCTTCCCTAACAACAACTATATATAAATGGACCYTGACCTCAGTCAATATTTACTCTTTTAAAAAATTACTCACTTGCTTATTTTTCTGCTTTTTTTCTACTTATTTTCTCTCTGTTTGTCTCTATTTTACCCTAGAGTTTCCTTTAGTTTCTTCCCACTCTTCTAGATTTCTGGAAGAAATTTTGTTATGTTTTCATTTCCRTACTATTTTTCTCCTTTTCAAGTCTATTTTTGCTCTATTTGCAGTTTGTATGTCATTTCACTACCTGTCAAGTTTTTATTCTATGTTCTGCTTTACTTTTGTTCCACATTTCATAGATTGTGTCCTGACTTCCTTTGCTTTGTTTCATTCATCCGCACATCTTTCTTCTGCCTGGCTCTTCCCTTTTCTAGCTCATGCTTTCCTTGCCTGCMCACTTTATGTTTACATCCCACCTGTTCTCAGAAATCCTGAGAGAATGACATGGAGATATCTCAGACAAGACTAGGAGGGAAGATATTCACATCTTATTCTTATCTTTCTCAGCAAATGATGTGAAGAGAATTAACTGCTCAAGGAATGGCTGAGAATTTCCCTTACCATGGGAAAAAAATCTGTGCAACTTTTTGGGTTTCTCTTTTGGAAGGTAAATGGGACAGTTTGAAGACCAGCCAGTATCAGGGAGGCACAGGTACAGCTAGAAGTTGTTTTTCAAGGGTGCTTGTCAAGGAAATGAAAAAAAAATTGTCCAAACTAAACAAAACTCAATCTATCAACGAAATTACTCACCCAAAAAAAAAAAACAAAAAAAAAAAAAAAAAAAAAAAAAAAAAAAAAAAAAAAAAACCAAGCAAGCAAGCAACCAAAAAACCCACAACACACCAAAACCAAAATCATAGGAGAGGTAGCAAGTAGCTGGTACTGACTGCATGCACTTTTCTGTCTCTGTAATGCATTTTATACCAAAAGAGCAGTAACATCCAAACAAAAATTGTCACCCTAGAAAACTCCCAACTTACCCCCCAAAATAAAATTTTTAATTGGCTTTGTTTGSTTCATATTTCTTCAAAGTCTTCACCTTGTTTCTTCCCATTTAAGTTTCCTGTCTTCTTCTACTTTGAAGTGGTTCCACTTAGACTGTGCAATAGTTGGTTTCCCCTGTGTTTCTCTGCCTTTTGTTCTGTCCCTCCCTGTCTCTCTGGACCACTCCTATTGATCCTTCATYGTCCTGTGTTCCTCACTCTGACTCTTCATGTTCTCTCTGTATTAATCTTCTAACCCAGATATTTCACCATGCTTTCAACATCRCAAGGATTTTCTATGCTACCTTCTTCCCACACTACAAGTTATGTAGTCATGCCCTGCTGGCACAGCCACAGAAACCTCTCCTGCTTTCACTTGCATATGCTCTTGCTCTCTCCTATGTGCACACATTGCATCAGGACTTCAAAACTAAACCAAATAGGTGGATATGTGAAGATTTTCCCTTATGTGTTTTTTGTGTAGGCTCAAACTCTGCTTTACAGGCTCTTGCCAGACCCAGTTTATGTGAGAATTGTAACATAACCTCCTACTGCAATGTTTCCTTTCTCTTCCCTACTTTCTTCRAGACCATTTTTCTGCATGTGCAGAGAACTTCCTTCTCATGTCTTTTCTCCTTTGATGATGGATGCATCCTCAGAAGACTTTTAAATGAAGGTTTTGAGTGATAAGGAATCAGCTGGACTGAAAATAGTYGAGTGAGTGTTGTGAGGAGACAAATTTGCTCTTCTAGTTTGGAAAAACTCTCCAGATTTTCTCAGGAGAGGGTTTTTTAATTTTTCATTACTGAAAAAAAACAAAGGACCATCTCTGTTTTTAAAAGCAGGATTTTGGTATCATCTTGTTGAACAGCTAGGCTGAAAGAGTATCTCTACCTGATCTTAGGAGGAAGCTCATTTGACTTTTTAGGGGACACTATAGCATGCTTTTGTCACATTTGGTTTTAGGCTTTTATTCTTAACTTCAGGCATGTCAGAGAAGAAATTAAAAACTAAGATAAGAGTGGTTTCGTGAGAGAAGTGAGGTTCCTCAAAGTAGTGCAAGAAAGGGCAATCCTAATTACTGATTTTYATGTGACTTATGACTGAGGTGTAAACAGTATGATGCCATCAACCCTGCTTCAGGGGTGGGTAAGTGGCAGAGAAAGGTTCACACACTCCATAGAGAATCTGATTTTATCAGAACTTGAGGAAAAATATTTTAGCTTTTCTCCAAGTAATTTGCCSTCATCTTGCCCACCCAGTTAAGGACAATATGGAGGTATGACTTCCAGCCTTTGWGCTGGAACAGTTTTCTGCAGCCTGCGTAACGTCCTGCTGGTGAGCAGAGCACTCTGAGTATTACAGCCACAGTGAGGGAAGACAAACACTCACAGATGTCACGGCTCAGCCTGGCTGGATCCTTTACCTGTGTGAGCAGTGGGCCAGAGCCCCAGCACAAGGCACACACCAGCTTCTCAGTGAAGATACAGCCCAAGTGTTTCAAGATGTGCTTTGCCATCAGCCCTTCAGAATTATGGCTCTTGGCCTCTGCAATGCTCCCCTCACCAAGGCCCTGTCAGCTCCCCTGAGACTTTCACTTGTTGATCACTGAGGTGCTTGAAACCTGAATYTTGACCACTGTTTATCAGTCCTGTTGCCCTGTGTCCTCTCTGTTCAATGTCTCCACCACACAGCTAAACCAACTTACACATGCTGCCTTCAGCCCTCAGGCTGTTCTCTGACTCCCCACCCAACCTAGGATCAATCTAGCTTACTCCTCAGCTTCACTGGGAAACTTTTACAAGGAAAAAGCAGGTAGACATCCTGGTGAGTGTGTGCTTGGTGTGTCCCAGGGGTTTCAATTTCTCAGATCAAAAAGGGGATCTGGTTAAAATACAAGGCAGGTCTCTTCTGGACYTACTTCTGGCTGAATAATGGACAATGGAGGAAACAATGGAACTGAGGAATGTCATATGTACCAAGAAYGAAATTTAATATGGGATTCCTATGCAGATCAGATTCTTTCTTAATTTAGGGATCTCCATAGTGTTTAAGTGAATATGCCAGCCAGGGAAGTTCTCAATGTCCATCAGCAAGCAGAGCTGAAAGGCTTGCACCTTATTGCACCCAAGGAAAGTCAGTGTTTTCTTTCTTACAAATAGAGCAGGAGTAGGARATCGGACAGGCTTGGGCAGCAACTCTGGGACCATGTGCTTATCTTCCAGCCATCTTTGGCCCGTCTTTGGTAGCAATTGAACCMAACTATCAATTAAGGGTTTGTATCATTCCATAATGAAATACCAGACACATTCTAAGCATCAAGTTATTATTTGCATAAAATGATGTCATGTTCTTTTTACAGACACCTAATTTCTCTTATGGTAAGCAGTTTCCAGGCCGATTCACTTGTATGCCAGTTRTGCCACAGAACAGACTCCTGCCCAGTGGATTTTGTTTTGTGCTTGATACTGCTTTGGTTTAAAATCTCCATAGTAGTGTCTTCCTTTTGTATTATGTGTGCAAAAAAGCAGGCAAGCACAATCTCCCTGAAGTCTGAACTCAGAAAGCCCCACAAGATCCGTTGTTTAGTCTCATGCATTAAATAATGTCCAGGACCCTAGGACRTGTCTACACCGCTGATGAAGAAACTTCTGCCTGAGCTGGCATGGCTGATAAGTGGTAGAAATGTGCCTGAACAAACAAGTTCTGCCTTACGCCATCCTCTGCCAGCCCCTGTCTAGCTCATTTGCACAGCAGTGATCTGTGCCATGCCAGAGCTGACGTGGCTCACTGTGAGCTGAGTGATCACTGCTGGGCTCAGCGTGGAGACAATGCTAACAAGATCTGACTCCCGGGCACTGGTGACACCAGGAGGAGGACATGCAGAAGGAGGAGGACATGCAGAAGAGAGAAGAAGGCTGACTGCTCTCTCCTTTTTTCCATTACATTATCATTTTATATTCTTATCATCTTATTTACATATATATTAATTACTTATATTTTTGTTTTTCATTTCTATTTTCTCTCATTTCTCTTATTAGATAATAAAAATACCTGTTGATATTTATTCCAAGAATCTTGAACGCATAAGAAACTCTTGGTGCAGCTACTGAAGAAGGATGCTATAGAAAGAAAAATTCAGCATAACGCTGCCATTACATCTATCAGGGAACATCTCACACCTTTAAATGCAATAACTAAAAAGCAATAGGCAAGTATATAATGTGATGCAATYGAAACGGAACTGGGGACTTGCATTGAAGACAGAAATATTCCACAGCTTTTATGTCAAGGTCACTACTACTGAAAGGATGAAAACATGCACTGGGGACAGTGTCTGGCCACAGAGTTTTGTGTGTAAGTTTAAGGTCGGAAAGTCATAAACAGCTTCTAACAAGAGCTTCTGACTCCACAAAGCAATTCTACTTTTGTACATAAAGAATTAAATTTTAACTGTAGAAGTCCTGCAGCATGATAGCAGTGAAAACAAGCAAGAAGTACTTTGAGAGATAGAAAATCCACCCATATACCATTTTTAACCAGAGATTTTTTTAAAAAAACTGTGTTTCTGCCCAATGTATGTGTGAAGTGGATAGTTTTACATTTTTTTTTATTCTTATACAGATGGTTTCAAGGCATGGACTTGGAAAATATCTGAAAACAAACTTCGCAAGACAAAGATTTACAAGTGCTTATGTCTAGATATCTGATAGGGTAGCCAGACATCAGGGAAAAATTTTGCTTCCTTCTCAAAAATATTGGAGCTATCAAGATGAAATGGGCACAGAAGGTAGTGTACATAAGGGCAGTTGGATGACTGAAAATAGAAACTCTTAAGAATAACACAGAGCCATTTTGGAAGAGAATTCTATGTCTGGAAAGCCAGAGGCGCAGCAGACTGGCCAAACTATATCAAGGATATCCAGGAACCTGGTAAGCAGATGTGAGACGTGGGGAAATGTGGYCCAAACAGCAAAATAGCCTATGAAAAACTGCAGCATCCTAGTAGGCCTTGAAGCATAGTAGGAATGGACCTTCTGARAAAATGCACCAAGAAGTTACAATTTTGAGCTAGAAGACAGTAAGTATTCACACATCTCTTGCAAATGTGATRTTAAAGCACTGTCCTGGCTGAGTGTAAATTCAGCCCCTATTACTTTGTTTTTAAGCTGCTTGTTGTGAACTGAAATCATTCCCAGCTGAGAGATGGTAAACCCAGGAGTCTGTTATCTTGGGTGGTTGCAAGGACCTGAACAGAGTGTGAGACTCTATCTCTGCAAAAAGCAAAGAAAAAGTACAGCCAGATCTTCCTGAATAAAGAGATACATGTACCAAGAACTTGAACAACATTTTGAGACTGCACACAATGTTGTCCGCATATTTCTTCATTCACAGCCCCAGCTCCACTGTCACTAGTGGTGGTGAGAGGRCAAGCAAGAGCAGTGCATATGAAAAGATGAGAATTCACTACAACAAAAACCTGATTGCATTCTAAACAGGAGATTTTGTTGTAACTGGGATCTCCCCAAGATAAACTATGACCTTGAAAAAATTCAGGCCATTGAAGARGCCAATTCTTGTTACAGAATATAGTTCAGCAGTGGGCAAGCATGTGTTTCTCTGTGACATTATTACAACACTGGGTCATTGGCATTACTGTGAAGGATTGTAAGATCCACCTTCATTGAGATACAATCAGCATTTCATTGAGAAACTACAGCCACCGGAAGGATTGACTGCTAGACAGCCTCTTGGCACTATCAGGAGATAAACACTCATTAAACTCCTACGGGGTATATCCAAGACCCTGTGCTACAGCACAGTGTGGAGCAACAGCTCTCTAAGCCCTGAGGAAAATATCTTAGATCCTACACAMAGTTAAGAAAAGAGAAAGAGACAGATGAGTGTGTTAAAATATGTATGATGTTAATGAATTTCAGACTTCAAGGGTATGTAACAGAATGCTAAGCACATAAATTGGCTGTAGTAGCTGCAATTAATTTTGGTATCTTAAACAAATGCAGTAAATGGAACATTAGTATAAATATATTTCCTATGGGGATATTGTCACAGGCTGATTTACTGTATAAAACATGTTCATTTTTACCCTGTACTGTTGGCTGATATCAGTGTTATCTATGAACTCAAGGCCCATCTATTCTGCCACAGAAAAGGCAGAGCAAGCATCAGCAACAATACCTACTTCCGCTTTTATCTAAGTATTTTATGCAGCATCAGAGACTATATGCAGGAAGGAGGTTTAACACAAGTTTCACTAATCTCCTGGGGAGTGAGTGGCTGGTTTACGTAGGTGGCTGTGCAGGTTGCACAAACTACTGATGGCATTGCCTAAAGTAGTGTGAGAATACTTCCTCGTTCTCCAAGGTGAAGTGTAAAATTACTCTGAGGAGGCTGGTTAGAGAAAGCAGCATGCAAGGCTCAARGAATATTGCCAGGCTGCTGAATGGTTTTGACTACCTTGCTACCCTTACTTCAAAAACTGAATAGAGCTGGCTTTCACAGTCATGTAGATTTGAAGAAATCCACCTCCAGGCACCCCTTTGCCTCTCCATGTACCCTTTCCTTGCAATCTTCTGGGGCTGGTGATGTTCAGGAAGGGAMTGCCCAGAGGACCTCCCACTCCCTGGCCCACCTCAGCAGAACTGTGGAGAAATGGGGAGCAAGTTCTGGGTGAAGCCACCCACCACTTTCTCTCCTCTCTTCCTTTCACCAGTTGATGTGCTCTGGAGTGGAGCACCTGAAGCTCAACCCTGTTATTTCTCTAAGCACTAAAGCTGTTGCACACAGCCACATAACTGGGAGACATATGAGGGGCAGGCAGTGAACGGAATTTTTTCCTGCACCCATGTCTAGCTATGTTCAGCTTAGATATAATTTTGGCCTATATAAGGAAGCTAAAATATCTTCTGAAATATTCCTTTTTTTTTTTTTTTTTTTTTTNTCTGAATGTTGATGGTCAGTAACTTCCTGAATGTCACCTCTCAATGGCCACTGAAGCCAAAAGGGATCCAAGAGCATGTATGAAGAGTGAGGAAGATTATGTCATTGCTACACTTAGCATTGGTGGGACTCATGATGGGCTACAGTTCATTCTTGATGTTTTCAATCCATAGAGGATGCTAAGGGATTACACAGACTATGAAGAAGAGCCATGGGACTGGCTCAACCACTAGAAAAATTTTATAGCAATCTACTCCAAGAGTTTCATCTGTTATTTTAGAAAAGAAGGGGATAAGAGTTGAGATGATCACAGACTGTAAATATCTATGGCAGGAATATGATTTAGATAAATATGTGTTAGTCTAACAGACAAAGGCATCATATGATTTAATTTCTGGAAGCTGAATTAAGGGAAATTAAAAATAAAAATAAGGCTCAAAAATGCAAGGGCAAGAATAGTTTTTCCTTGAAACAATTCACTAAGGGTTGCTGTGGGCTCTTCATCACTGGAAATATTTTAATTAAGATTGGCTGCTTCTCTTGACTTTGTGCTCCAGTTCCAACAGGAATTAATTCAGGAAAGTTCCATGGCTTGCATTATCAAAGAGGCCAAGCCAGATGATCACAGTGGTCCCTTCTGACTTTTTCATTTATGATCTCTGATATAATCAGACCTTAGCACAATATAGCYATAGGCAAAAACACTTCCTATTTGTCACAGGTTATTATAAGAAAAGTTAACATCTTCTCATCGTAAAGCAGGCACTACAGTTTATGGCTGTATTAAGCTGGTAAAGCATAACTSTAGTTTCATGTGTCTTTCACTCATTACCTTAAAAAACCTCAAAACATTTACCCAGCTCATCCCARCTATTCAGTGTAAAAAGTGTTTGAATGTTGAGAACAATGAGTTCAGGCTCCAATACTGCTGAGCTGTTCTTCAATAAGAACACACAAAATGTATCCTAATAAATGAGCAACCCTAAAGTAAACCCTGCATCACTATCACCTGGATGTAACTACACCTAATGTCCCCTTGATCTTTGCACAGAACTCTCATTGCGTACACAGCAAGAGCAGTAAATGGCTCTAAGGGGGTAGATACTGTTTCACAAAAAGGTTTAAGACAAACACAGGCAGCAGAGAAGTGCTGATTTAGTAACAGAATATTTTACAGCAAAGAAGGTCACAAATTGGCAGCATTAAAGGTTTTATTTTGGTTAGTTGACAAGTGYGAATAAATGCTGTACAGAACAGGTAATCAAGCGCCAGCAATATTTTTCTTTTGAAAATGTTATCTTCACTTCAATCTTCAGTAGAATATCATCAGTCAATCATAAAGCTGRCTGTTTCAGGCAAATACTTTTACCATTACACAATCCTGTGTGAATATTGGGTTCACACAGTGGAGACATAATCCTGCAAACGCTGAAGAAGACAGTATTTTTTAATCCAAAAAGATCCTGTTTCACCTTTAGAGATAGGAAATGAATCCTTTCAGAATGTGGTTCTTAAAATAAGCTGAATTTCTATTCCAGATTGACTGCCTTAACTATATTTACAGAATTGAACTTTTTGGTATTAAACAGAAAGACAGTTTAACTCCAGCATATTTTTCATGCACAGTCAAGGCAGTATCTTGTGACCAGATTCACAGRATGTATGATTTAAACTAATGAACAGCTTTTAGAAACTAGATAGTTAAAAACAAGTGACGGTGACTTTAAGAAGAAAACAGGAAGAAGTTTGGTGTAATACCATAAATCCAGCTGTTTCATGTTAGTCACTGATTCACACCTGCTAGATTGACCCAAACTGTCCTGATCATATTCTTTGTTGCTTATTTGTTTAAAATTCATCAAGAATTAGCATATTTTTTTAAATTGTATTTCTGTTTTTTATAGTCATAACAAAAGAAATTTCAAAAGAGCTGTGGAGTCTCATTAATCACCTTTTCGTCAGAGCTAGATCATATTTGTAATGACGGGAAATAGTTGTCACAAATACTGCCACAAAATATTTACATGTTATCATCAGCAATAGAGGCGATTAAAAAAGCAAACGGATTGACTTAATGAGCCAGCAAGCAACAACTTGTGGATGTAGTTTAAACATGCTACGTAATTACCAGCAGAGCTCAAAATGAATAACAACTTCTTTGGGATTTTTTGTTTTAATGGTCCTGACTGCATGTCTATGGTAACACACTCTAAATCTCATCCCACTCCTGGCTACCTATGAAATTTCCCACTGGCTTCTCCTCTAGACATCCCCCTTCCATTCCTGATATTGTCTTTTCTGTGTTATGTCATTTTCACTAGGTTGAATAACTTTTTCCTTTCACTTGGACACTTACCCAATTTATACTGCTCGAATTCAGCTTAAAACCACAGAAAGCAAAGTCAACATTTTATCCTAGTCTTCATAGCACACAAATGTCATGGTTTGAGTTGTACCCTCATGTTTTTCATCCCCAAACTGGTGCTTAGACAAACAAAATGTGCAGGAAATATATTACTGGTAGACATAATGTAAGATTAATGGTTTTGATGTGGGCATTGGTGTCTGGTAAAGGAGTTGACTTTATGGGTATAGCCTTTGATTGCCAAAGATTCATGGATGGACTTTCATCCATAAGTAACAATCATGCTATCAGAAGGAAAAAAAAACCCTATTGGCTGAGAAAAGAAATTCAAGACTATATATTTCAATCCCAAGGAACACATAGCAAAGCAAGCTAAATAAAAGCAAAACCCCTGAAAAGAGCATCTATCAGAAGATGAAAGGGGTGAATGTCAGTGATATTTTATGATTTATTGTAGTTTTGCAGTTGCAGACTGTGATGTGTGAATGTGATGTGTTTTCTCAATAGGAGGAATAAGTGCTCCAAGTTGATCCTTAAATAAATGTATAAAGTGCTGAAAAGCATGAGCACAGACTATGGCTTGAGAAGTGTAAATACAGATATGAAATGACTGCTCTTGAGTGCAAGGGGCTGGGGGATAGAACAATGAGAATGAAAGTATATAGTACTCCTTGAAGAGTTTACTGTTTAGTGAGGAAAAAAATAAACATACTGTCTTCAATCCTACAGTCCTTCTTTCTTTCTTTCTGCCTTTTATCATGTTGCCAAAATTGTTTGCTTTTGAAAAATAATTACAAATATTTTTTTTAAATAACAACCCTCCTAATACCTTAATACATTGCTTCATTTCTTCAAAGGGCTCAGCAAACATTGCTAAGTCTTCCTAACAACATGGCTCTAAAATATTACTATGAGATTGGGAAACTGAACCCTGGAGATGAAATGACTCAACTGTGGTCTCATATTTAAAGCTTCTAAGTGACACTGTTGTACAAATAGTGATTATATTTATAAACAGTGTCATTAAATAGCTGATAAAGGAATCAAAGGTGGGACACAGGATCTCTTGCTTCTTTTAATGTTGTGGTCCATAAGCCTGATATAGAACTTGATCTACTAATATTCTTCTTCAGTGTGTTCTTATTTTGCTGTACGAGCCTCTTATCAATGTGTAATCAATTCCTAAACTATAAATTTTATAAGTTTTGCGTATGTGTCACTTGCACATTTTATCAAATGGAATCTATGATCCATTCTAAACAGCTTGGATTATGTGCTTGATGCATTTGGAAATCCAGTGTCATCTAAACACGTCCAAATACTGTGGGATATGGCATGAGTCCAGCAAAAGAAGGTGATGGTCTCCACATCCTTCTGACTAGGAAAATGTCTTATATCAGAAAACTGGTTCCACAACTGGCAAGTCAAATTGGAAGAGTGAAGTCCACTCAGATGATCTCTCTTATTAATATCAAGGTTCCTTTCATAATCAAGCTGAAACAAACTTGAGGGACAATGTGAGTCCAAAGTGCTGTAACTACAAAATGAACTCACATTTTTACTCTCCATACTTTACTTTTTCTTTAAGGAAACCTTTTAATCTGTGAAAAATGTGCAGAAAAAAGGAAGTTTACAACACCCCCACTCTCACCAAATAGCTGAGGTTCAGGTTTGCCTCAGTATAGAAGTAATAGACAAAAATATACAATTTTTAAGAATACATCAGAATAGAATATCATGTATAGAACTATGTATTCCATAGTGTGGTTAGTAATGTTTTCTGAAATGGTGTTCTCCAACTGGGTCATCCTCAAATAGATAATCTCTTCAACTCTAGTGTTTTAAGGATCTCAGAAAGATTTTCCAAAAAAAAAAAATCATTATTTGTAGTATATCTGATAGGAATACTTGTGTATGTGGCTGCTCTGCAACTTCAATAACTTTACGAAAAATTTAGGCACTGCTGGGCGTATAGTTAATAGGAAGTCATGTTTTTCTGCTAACTCACAGAAATATCAAATCCTGTATTCTGGTTTTGGAACATTCTATTGAGGACTTTGTGACCATAAACTAATAAACAGATTGCATTCATTTCCATGTTTTTTCCCCATCTCTGACAGGAATTGACAGTGTTCCACACTAAGGTAAAACAAGGTAGTCAAAATGCAGCTTTTTTCATGCCCTACAATTCACCAAGAAGCATTGGGATAGATGCCAAGACTTTCAAAATCTCGAATCAAATGCAGAGGCTGAAATAAGGTTGAAATAACCCAGAGGTTGAAATAAGGACACTGACATTTTTGAATATCTGGATGGGGACAACACTTTCACAGAGCAGGAGTACTCACAGCCCAGCTGCAGATGGGTACAAATTGCACTGAAAGCAATCAGCTTGGGAGTATGAAGCAAGAACTCCCACAGTTTTCTTTCCTCCTCCCCAGGCTAGTAATAAAAATCCCAGAGAACAGAAAAAGGTTTTTTTAGTTTGCATTTTAGATGTTAAAAAGTGTCTATGTCACTTTCATAGAGCACCTGATGAATTAGGTCTCAAATAACATGAAAATTCTTATATAACCCAGTAATCAGTGGACTCAATTGTTTATAATACGTCAACAGTAAATGCAGGAGGAATTTATAATCATATTTTTGTGGGGAGTAAGCCAAAACTCCTTCTGCAACTCAAACAAACTGCTTCACTTTTTAATTTTGGACAGGTTTAAAATGCAAAGAGAAATGACAACATGTCAGATAAATTTCTCTTGTGGCATTTTCCCCATAAGGGTGACGCAAAGAGAAGTCAGAAGATTAGCTTCTTATGCCCAGTGCATTTTACAGTTACTGTACAGGTGGATGGTTACAATAGGCTGATGGCAAATTGTTTATAGGAAAAAAAACAAACAAAGAAAACTGCTCCACTAGCTACAATTTATATTATTCCTGTCAACTCTTCACTTTTTCCCCCTCTTCTCAAAATGCTTTTTTTTTTCCCCCAGCATATCTCTCCAGCAGACTTTGTTTTTTTCTTATTTTTCTGCCTATTTTAGACTTCCTCAACAACGGAAATTAAGTGGGGTTGAGTGAAATGGTTCAAACACAATAGAAATACAATTCCAGAGTCTGGAACTTAAAGACAGATTTCTCATGACTGATGTCTGCTAACTATTTTGAGACAGTATTTTAAAATTTAAAATTATTTCTCAGATGTTTCTTCTTCAAACGGAATGGTTCCATTCTCAGCAGGGAAGGACACAATACCTTCCTCATTTCCTTGCTGCTCCTCAGCTGCTTTTTCTTGTAGGCTTCCTCCTTCCTTCTTCCACTCATTCCYATCTCTAGCCTGAAACTTCTCTTAAAAGAGACTCCAGTTAGGAACGTGCTTGAGCACCCCAAAAGGCAATCCATAACCCTCTAAATGTCCCAGTGTCAGCAGGGCAGTGTTCCTGCCCTGGCTTGTCTACACTGGGATTGGTAACATGGCAGCATCRCAAAAAGTCTTCTCTCACTTTGATTCAGGGTCATTTTTAGAAGAAACTGTTCTGGTACTGGCACGGTGAGGAAAGCAGCTCTCCCTGGAGCCTAACCAGGTCCTTTGCCAGGGGAGCAGGACAGGAGCAGAGGGYATGTGCTTCAARCATACACTTGCTGACTGACACAGTGAGCTAGTGGAGTGCAGGGGATGATGATAGGAAAGGCTTTTTATCAAGGTGCAGCTCTCTAGCTAAGGAAAAGTAAAGAAGCAAGTGGTGAACCAGACACTTGCAGCCTGGTGAGCATTTTTTGTGATCCTCTGCTCAGTGTTGTCCCTGATACTTCCCGAACTACATGTGAGCCCTCAAACATCACACTCCTGCCTGGTTTTGATTTTCCTCATCATGGGGCTTTTTGTTTTGGTTAGTCATTTCTCCTCTGGGGATATCTTGACACTGTGGTCAGCCCATTAGTGGCCCAGCCAGCTTTGAGCCAAGACTAACAAGAGTTTCCCTCCTCTGCCATTAATTTCTGCTCACAAGAAGGGAGAAAGGGTTGACACCCCAGGGATGGAGGGGGTGAAAGCTGGTCAGACCGAGGCACAGCTGTGATTTCAGTCTGTGAATGTGGGTTGTAGTGGAGAAAATCAAGATGCTGTTTTTCCTGAGCCCTGCCAACAGGCCAGTCTAGAGACACACTGGTGAATGTTCTCTTCACACAGAAACATTTCACAGATTCCTACAGACACTGATTCCTCTTCCAAAGTCCAACTCCTGCTTTGGTTCAACACCTATGTTTATGCCACAGCTCTAAAGGCCAAGATCTTGACTCAAAGTGGTGCAGTCTTTTCCTTGAATTCAAGGCAAAGAAATCTTTTCTGCACTTGGGCAAAGGCACTTGTGTTCAGTGATGAGGCTAAGAGATTTGTGCTTGAAACATTCTTGGTAATACAACTTCAAGATGCTTGGCACGGCTGAACTCCCAAGAAAGAATCTGATGCAAGAAAACAGATGAAAGCTGCAACGTGGTTGAAGGGAATTGCAGAGATTGGATTGAAGAYAGGATTTGGCCTCTATCACTGAACATTCATGAGGCCAAACATGATATGGAAACTGTTTCAGTAAAATGTACTCCACAGAATCCACATGCCAGGGAGCCTGAACAGCTTCATTTATCACTGTTCCACTGCTGGTGCTTGTCTTTATGCAGGGTTATAACTTTTTCCATTAAATTCCATGTATGACTCTGAGTGTCTATTTATTTCTAAGGATGCAGAAAGAAGATGTTTATAACTAAATCTGTGCGTAATTCCTTCTTTAAAAAGAGAGCTSTATGTTTAAAACCCTTCTGACCAGGAACATATGAGTGTTGAATGTTGTTCTGAAGCCACTGAGAATAAACAGAAAATTAATTGCTACAGATAGGTGTGGTAAAGGGGAATATTAAATGTTAAAAAATACTATCTTTAATATAATAGTGTCTGTGGCAGTACCCTGGCTTTACAAATATGGAGACAGCTATGGAAAACCTCAGACTCTTGGATATCACAGAACAAAATTAGTCAAGGATGTAGCTGCTTTTTCGCTCTCCGTCTCCATGRAATTCATTTATCCTTTGTGTGTTCCTTTAAAGTAGCCCAAATGCCACTGGCGAGAAGAGCTTTCCATAGTATTTTTCTCATAAATTTGTTGAAGGTTGTTCAAAGAAAGATTTCACATATATACACTTGTTTTCATATGGAAATCTTCAACTCATGAAATGAAGATAAGTCTTTGCCCTCATATCCARTGTTTATTCTAGTTACACATTTTAAAAGTGATAATAATGATTTGCGCCACTAAACAAAGAGCACTTTAGCATTGCAAGCAGTCATTTTCCATCCAGCTAAGCTTTCTTTGGAATGTAGCTGTCAATTTTTCCCTTTTTCAAACCCTGAAGGAAGTATCCACATTTATTCAAATAAAAGATCCAAAATCTTGGACTCCTTAGAGCAAAATAAGCCAGAAGGTGGAGTTGCAACTGTAATTATGATCTGCTCAGTGCCTGAGGACAAGGTTTTTAGCTAACTAAATGCATTCCAGTGCTACCATTGCAGTCTGTTCATGTTTAAAAATGTTTATTTTGCCCTATCTAGTCATAGCTCACAATGCTATTGACAGATATAAGCAATGTGTGCATCCAGTAAACATAAGAAAAGAGTCATTGAAAACATCCCTTTCTTATCGGTCCAACATCAGGTTCAAAGGATCTATTTCAGAAACTGATAGCTATTCTCTTATTTGATTCAAATGTGATACATTTAATGCTTATCTTATCCTAGCAATAGTTTTTAAGTTGTTTTAGAATTGTACATGTACYTAAAATAGAATTAATCAGATCAATTTTACATATGAAAATTCACAAATTACAAAGATCAGGGAATTGTAGAGAAAAAGGGAACCTTTGTGCAGTTCAGGTTATAAACGGGTGGTCCTGAGAAGAAAGTATGAAAATACTACAAAGCTAGAGTGCTGTGAGAACATTTTCTTCCATCAGCTTTCCACTTTTTGTGCAGTGGGTTCTGGTGAGAGTCTGTTTTTTGCTTCACTTGCACTTATACCTATTATAATGTTCTTTGCTACAAGTAAATATTRCTAAAGATGGGAAAAAGCTTTAAGACTGTAAGCTGAGAAATACAGCACAGTGTCACTCTGCCTGCCCACAGTCTCTACATTTTTAGTTTGAAATGCTTGGGGAATTTTTTCATGGAATGAAAAACCTTTGCCATTATACATTRCACCCTCCTATCAAAATGTGATTAACAGACCTCAAGACTGACTGGCTCAACGTTGTGAAAATTAGCACTTGTTTGAAATGTGAGAACATTGTTTTGTTGCAGGCCTTCAGAAATGATACCGAAATGCCAGGACTTCTCCCTGTCATTTACTATTTCCCTTTTACAAAAGTTCATGCCACAGGTCTGAGATAAGCTGTTTGGTTGTGTGAAACCTTGCTTACAATAAAGGAACAGAGAATTATAAATTATTTTGATAACTATGAAACAATTTTATAATTCTGTTATACTGCAAGGTACTGTTCCAAAGGCTTAGAAGTTCTGCCTATGTGCAGAAGTGTGCACATGTGTGCATGTGCATGTGTGGGTTCTATCTACACAGGCTTTTCATGGCAGTGGAGTTTTTTAATCTAGTCACATACCTCAGAAAAGCTATTACAAGTKCCAGTCCTTCAAATTAAATGAAAAGAGTATTCTAGTCCCTTCCAGAGGAGGAGGCTGGAGACAACAGGAGATGCCACCTGGATGGTGACAGAGTTCAACCAGRATCAGGCTGAGCTTGACCAGAATCCCCTGTGGCATGTGGGGGTTAGGAAGCTGGTTGGATGGGGGGAGGAGGGGGCATGGCTGTGCATGTGCGTGTGCATGTCTCACCTCACTGCCCTTAGGGAGCAGCAGCCAGAGAAGCTGTCCTGTGAGGGGTCAAGCTGGAGCAGCACGGCTCCATGGAATACATGCCACGCTACAGACTCAAGTTTGGAAACTTTGAGTAAGAAAAGCGTCTGTTGTTTGTTTCTGCTGCATTCAGAGAAACAAGATTCTGAGTACATGCTTTGTAAATAAACCAAAGACATTCCTGACTCCTATCATCAATTTCTCCTCCTAATGGAAAAAATCCAGCAAGTTTCCACTCTGTGAATAGGGGCAATATTATGAGCATGAACACAGGGCCAAGTCAAGTGCTGTTCTCACTTTTACTGGTACAGCCCAGCTCACATCACTGCAGGAAAAATGGTTCCTCCATAGAAGAGTCAGAGAGATACTTGCTCTCATGTYTGAATTTCCAAACTCAAAAAACTGTATGTAGAGGGATCAACTGTGCTCATTTCTTTGGCTGGAAACACAGTTATGTCTCCAACAAAGTGAAAGTAATTTGATTTCTCTGAAAAGTTTTAATTTATGGACCAGCATTTTTTCATGGAGTTAGTTTGCTCAAACTCCTAATTCTTCAACCTTCCCAAATGAAAAGCAGTTCTCACAATGCTGTATCAGGCTGCCTAATGAGGAGGTGTGAGGCCTGATTTTTTCAGACTCAAATGCTATGAAATCTTTTGAGTGACATATTATGGGCACTCAGTTTCTGATGGTCAAAAGTAGTTTTCTGTAAGCGCAGGTGTTTGGAAATTACAATTATATATATATTTATTAAATCTATACTGTAATATCTATTTTTATTATAAAAACTGTAACTGGAGAAAGAGATAAAACAGTTCTCCTATATGGCAAGCTGGAGTCATGCATGGTTCATGTACAGTAAGATTTCAAAAAAGACCTTGGAGTAAATGTAACTGCTGGCCACACACATCCTTTAGGATTGGAGTTCGTTACCTTTTGATAATGCATCCTCCATATCAATGCCATATTACAGTTAAATGCTAGCAGAAGCCTTGACATTTTCTACCATCTGTTTAAAAGTCATCTTCAAAAAATTACTTTTATTCCAATAAAAACATTGCATTTAAAGTCATCTAACTTTTCCTCCTGGGATACTGCAATGAAAAAAGTGTGTATGAGTTTGAGTGCAGCCGTTGATGTAAGGGGCATAACCATGTTACAGCAAGCACGGTTGTACCGGGATGTTGACGCGAGAGCCTCGTCCACCCTGATCACATCTTGCAGGAAGACAGGGAGGAGAGCATAAAGGAGAGGCTTGGGGCTGAATCAAATAGATTGTCCACAAATATTTCACTGATGTAACCCTCTCTTGTACAGGAGAAGTCCCACTGCAACAGTAAGGGTCCTGTCCACTGCAGTAGCATAGGTTTAATAGTTAAGCTAGTGGTAACTAAGCTGTGAATTTAGAGATAATCTTGCCAGTCTTATCACTTTCATTTTCAAAAACCTACCTCTTATCCCAATTTCTTGCTTGAGGTATCTTGCAGAAAAGGGCAGCAACCAAGAAAGCACAGTAGCTCAAGTGGTGTTAAAGAACGGCCAGAGGGAAATTTGTTGGTCGCTGCCTCTCCAAAGCTACAGAATTTAGAAAGACACAAAAGATGTCACCATGTGCTGCAGAGGGAAAGAAATAACAACTCTAAGAAAGACAAGGTCTTACAAGGTGYTTGATCTGTATTATAAATTAGGAGTGAACAACAACTCCAAATTTAAAAAATCAAGGTTCTAAAGGAACTTTAAAGATAAACAATCAGGCTAAAGGAGTGACTGTCRTTCTGGCCTCATGACTTCTGTGTTCCTGGATGTGTGGTGGCCTAGATTTAAGAAATGGGAAAGGATGGATCTTTTTTTTTGTTTAAAAGTGGACAATTACAGTGAAAGCAGGAGGATGTGGCAGGAGATGCACGGCATGTCTATGACTCGTTAGCACAATAATTGAGTTCTACATATCTGTTTCTAGTAGGAGCCTGTCCAGAGATGAAGCGTAGGGAAACCAGGGAAGGTGGTCAAAATCAAAGCCTGAAAGAGCCCCTCCAAAATCAGTAGGGGAACAAAGGAAGGAGTTTCCAGAGGACTTGTTAAAAGAGTGATTAGAGAGTTGGGAGAATCACAAGAAGACAGAGAAGACAAGAAATGAGAGAATGGGATTGCAGGAAGTTGCTCTAATTGCTCAGAAGAGACAAAGCATTAAGTTGGGGAGAACAGTCCAAAAGGAGTAGGCGTCAAGCAAAGGAGATGGGGATGGAGATCTACAAAGTCTGAAAATACTTCACGGATACAGACCCCACTCACCCACAGGRTGTTTGTGCAGTTGATGAAGTTCAAGTCCAGTTACACTCCTGCCTCAACACCTCCCAGSCAGCCAAGGATTTCTCCACTCAGCTTGACTGATAACCACTTCCCAGTCATGGAAACCTCACTGCCTGTTGGGTGTCCCAGTCCCTCTTCCTCCCACCCCAGCTGCTCCTGGTCCCAACTCACACCCATGCGCAGGCTCTGGTGCTTACCCAGCCCTGTATTAAGACCGTGCAGAACTAACCCAACAAAGCAAATAGTTTTCCACCAGCTTAGTGTACTATTAAGCAATACTTTAAATAGCAAAGAAAATACATGGGATGACATATGGAGACACTTTCCCACAGAGGCATTAAAGGGAGTTTAGCACAGTGCTTAGTTTCAAGACATATGAGTATCTTTGATGTCTGTAACCCCACCTTTACTACTGCTTGCACTTTCAGAATACCAGATGGAGAGCAGGATGGATATAGAGAGGCCAACGTTTAGTGTGAGCAACAAAATAAAAAGGCTACAATGTTTAAAAGATCGGAGGTGCACAGAAGCATGTTATTTCTGCATACACTAAGAGCTATGCAAATTGAAATGACAAGTTCTCCTCACTGTTAAACACCTTATATGTTTAACTGAAACTGCAGATACATCAACCAGGTGTATTGGGTCACAGGCACAACATAACAGATCATAAATATGAAAACAAAAGCTGTATCATAAAGACAGCAGCACAAGGCAACATCCAGTTGCTGTAGGGTTGCCTAGAAGTCCCTGCAGCATCTAGCTTCTGTGGGATCTATGTTAGGCTTTGGAATGCAGGCTGATGTAAAAGAAAACATTCTAAAATCTTAGAAAATGCTCCATTCTAGCAGCAAAAAAATAGTGTTTGGTCATACATACATCAATTTAAATTGGGGTGTAGAGTTATTTATCCTAAATACGAAACAGAAAGATTTTGTGGGAGTATAATAGAATGTTAACAGYGCAATGTAGTTATTGCTCACAGAAGGATGAAATTAATATAATGATGGAAGTTTATGTGTGGAGGCAGCTACACAGTGCAAGAGTGTGTTTGCGTACACATAACGGCCAAGACATACAGGGACTCCATTTGCAGAACATTATAGGTGAAGGAAGGAATAAAAGCTTGGTGTTTCATTCTCTTCCTTACAGAGCAATCACTGATTTTAGCCGAATCCAACTTGCTCCACTGTTTACTGTCAGCATTTGCCTTTTCAGTGCTTTGCAGTGTTGCCTGTTCACCACAAGCATGGTTGGATACACACTTGAGCTCAAAAGGCCATGGTACATTTGCATCTAGCAGAAGGGACTATTTATTTGGACAATTAGGTGACACCACTCAGCTTTTTAACAAGCATTTGGGAAGGGCAGGCAGCCAGGGTACACATGCCAATGGCAGCTCTGTCATACCTGTGCCTGGGTTGGGATGGCATGGCCACAATGTGGTGCTGACCCCATTTGTTCAGGTTCACAGCAGTTTTGTGGAGGAGGGAGACACAGAGAAGCTCTGATCTCCCCAGGTTGCACAGCCCATGCACCTGCCTCGTGTGGAGCCCAGCCTTCCTTGGTGCAGACARTGTGAACAGTACATGCAACAAAGGTCCACAAATGTTGTGGAGAAACAGCAGCCAGGGTGCAGCTGAGCCACTGTTGATGGCAGAGCCTGGGAGGAAAGGAGGGAGCAGAGCTCCCTTTCAGCAGAAAACTCTTTGGAAATGCTGACCAGTAATTCCAGGAAAAGGTGCTGCATGTTGCTGCTGGTCCCTTGCCTTCAGGAAAGCAGACTTTCTTTATTCTTTGTAAATAAGCAGGATTGCACCAGAGAATTACCATCGATGTCACATCCACAGGAAACACCCAAAAAGGCCTTAGATGTCTCACATCTAAGACTACAACAGCAGAACTGTTCCAGTTTCTTACATCCTGAAACACAGAGCTGGATACTGTCCCACCCTGCTGGCCTGGGGAAGGGACTGTACTTTCTGTAGCACCCTGGCTTGGCCCCAAGACCCCACACRTGCAGTTAAATCCGCAGGAGAGCAGCAGGATTCTGAGGGTACAAGGCAGGGACTTTGGGGTTCTGGTTGAACTACTCAACCCTTGTACAAAAATTGCATCATCTGCTTTGGATAGCTTTAGTATCACTGATGTTTGAACACAATTGGAGGTGACAGGTATGACAAATCTCTTYGGAACAGTTTTACCTGGGAGAGAGAGAGGCTGATCTCATCCTGCAGATACCTCACGCAAGCAATCGTTACCTACATCTCCAGGGGTTGRATTTTGTCTTTGATTAGGATGAGCAGGATTTCACCAATGATAACCTCGTCTTTCTGCGAAGCAAGGCAAGTTCATGAAGTTCACAGCTCTCCTGGCCTGGCCAAAAATGTAAGGTACTTCAATGCAAAGTGGTACTTGAAGGCAGCTTAGGGTAAGAAAGGCAGAAGTCCCACCTCAGATCCAAATCTCAGATGGAAAGCGCATGGCAAAACACAATCACGCTGATCCACTCTCATTGGCATGCTGGACTCTTTGGAAAAATTATGTGGGATCTTTGTCATGAATGACAACGGCTGATTTCACATCTTATCCCGAAAGACTCCACTAAAGATCCTGAGGAATTTCTTAAGTAACCACATATGTTGAACTGTTACTTATCTTAATGAAAAAAAGACAGTCACTTAACAGAAAGATATCCAGAGATGAGTTCACGCTATGGATTATACAGTGTGTATACACACACCCCCTCAAAGAAAAAAATAAAAAGACAATCCTAATTTWCACAAGCACAAAATTTTCATCTGAAAATGCTAAATGTAATTGTTTCCCATCATTTAAAGAAAGTTCTGGCTCCACTGAAGTCATGGCAAAATTCCCATTGACTTAAAATGAATCAGGACTTAAACCTTTGCCTTTAGGAACATGCCGAATTATTTTTAAATTTTCTTTTAAAAAATTTGAAAGAAAAATCTGCTTGTATTTAAAGGTTTTGATGCCAAGCCTTTTCCCAGAGTGAATTACTTCAGCCTTGATATAAATCTATCAAAATAGATTTTAAAAATGTAAAGATGAACACACCCTTGCAGAATAGCCCTGCTCTCTTCAGCTCAGGTTTATTTAATAGAACATTGCATAGACAATAAAGTGAATAAAGGAGAAAAGATAAAATAACAGACCAAATAATATCCAACCTTATGGATACAGYCTGCAATTTAAAACTATTCAGCATACTGTTGTCTTAAGTATGTCATAGCAAAAATATTTATTTCTCCAGCTCCAATTTTATTTAGAGTCACAATGTTCAGGAAATAGAATTAATCTATTCCATCAAGGAAAATTATTAATTACAAATATTTAATCTGAGTAAAAAAARGCACCTTTTCAATTTCATTTAATGTTTTGCATCACACAAGAAATTTGACAGACTAAAGGTCAACCTGTCACTGTATCCTGGTTTTGGCAATTTTAAGAGCACTGCTTTAGAGGCAAAGTATAAAGCCAGGACAAACATAGAATTATCAGGTCAACATCTTCTAAAATGCAGTTGAAGCAGAAAGATCACTGAAAAAAAATTTATTCCTGCCACAAATTCAATTGAGATTTTCTAGCTGTTCTGTATCTGACAATATTGTCCTGAGGAGATCAATGAACTAACACTGCAGTTTGGCGTTAGTGCAGATCATGTTAAAATTTCTACTTAAATAAAATATTTGCGTCCTTTCCATTATCATCTTGATTCATTTGTACTAGTGTTAATCAAGAAAAATTTCTTCAGTGCTTTCACATTTGAGTAGAGAAACAGCCAGTGCCTTTTGACTCAGTCTGAAAATTAACAAGCTCCTAAACTCAAAATAATATTCAAACAAGTTATGGCATTTTCCCAGATGCATTAACAGAGCTCACTGTTGCAATAATAGTAGGACATGATGGCAATACAATTTTGCTGTATTTGTTACAGGGATACCAAAGAAAATTTAAAAAAATCTCGATACTGCAGAATGTTGTAGAAACGATTTCTCTGCTTTCTGATTGTGATTAAATCTTGATGTGCTTTGAAATCCCTAATGTGTAATGCAAACCAGGATTTGGGGTGTTAGGAATGCATCCCCACCCTTCTTCCAAAACGCTCTGTAAATTATCATCTGCAGACCCCAAATCCTTGAGTGGAGGGGGGAAGGAAGGAGAGGAAGGCAGSGAGTGGAAGAGGGAGACGAGGGGGAGAGAGAGAGAGAGAGGAGAGAGATTAGAAGCACTTTTCACCTCTTGGTCCCGTCAGTGCGCTCAACGCCGAGAACCGTGCTTCAAATCCGGTGTTATCGTTAGGCCTGATTCAAAGGAAGTGAAATACTCTACTGAGAAAACAGTGGAAAAAGTAAAGGTCCTGAAGAAGTAAGTGCTGCATGTTGAAACGTATGCATGTCACACCCCATTTGTCTTTCATATTGAAGAATAAAGCAGCCTGTCCCGCAGCAGTTATTATACACCATATTCTTTATTTTAAAAATGCAAGAAATTTGGCACAAAGAACAAAAAAATCAACTGATGAAAAGCATTTATGTCATGGTTTAAATTAAGACCTTTGTAATGCAAGAATTACATCAGCAGTGAGCTTAGCTTAATGAAAATAAGACAGTGTTTTTAAAGACCAWGAACGAACAAATCCCCTCTGCTTTCTGAAAGAGAGAAAAGGCAGATATGGACAAATAGATAATTTAAGATGAAATCAGAGCAAATCACACTTTGATACCTTTGGGAATTACTGAAGTTTCTATTCCACTGACAATTCTGGATTAACAAAGTTAAGCAAGAAGTTATTTTATATTCATATGTGGACTTGAAATATCGTCAGGGGGTATTAGGTATTATAAAGCCTCTTMGATATTGTCATTGCTTGAACTTCTGGTTAGGATTAATTGAAATTTTAGATTCTTTTCTCTTTTGATGTGTTTTTGTTTTGGGGTCCACCTAAGAAGAATAMAACATGCAAATGTTCTGCATTATCAACTATTTAAAATGTTTATTAGCATATTATTTTGATATAATGATAGTTAAGGATTTAATAAAAATATCATTTTGAATGAGAAGAGGTGAATTAATATGAGCCATTTGGGGCTACTAGCAATGATGTAGTAATGATTTGATTAATGTGAAAATCTACGGGTGGAGGTAGCAAAAAGGAAGGGAAGTCTCTCCTCTTTGATGTGTATTGTTTGATATAAACTTTTGTTCTCTATTCTTTGTGCACATTTTTATTTTTATCGGTCTGCTGAAAGGCTTATGAGAATATAAGCAGTATTTTTCTGATGCGGAAGGAACATTTTAAAGCAAGATAAAATAGTGATTTCTAGTAGAGATGAGAATAAAGCTCAAAATCTAGATAGAAAAGTTTCTCCTGTAATATGGTGAGTATATATATATTTTTTACATTTTGATACCTTGTTTATGCCTCAGAAAACTGCAAAGCAGTTGGATCAGGTCCATGAATTGCTATTATTGATGACAAATGCAACTGGYTTAGTCACGAAACATCATATATATTTTGGGTGTGTGTGTTAATGTGTATGTCTACAAATGTGTACATGTGTATTCCACTTTCTGTAAAAATACCATAGGCAACTAAAAAAAGTTGATTTAATTCTCTCAGTCTTCAGGGGAAAAAACCGTGCAATATTTGCACAACTCAGTTACTTTTTGTATATGAACTATGAATTAACCATCCACATGTTACAAAATGAATTTATATTAAATATTTCGGGATATAAATAAATAAGATGYGCATGCACAGCACAAAGTGGACACCAATATTTATATTTTATGAGCACATTTTGTTCATGTATTATTTCTGAACAATGTGATCAGACCACTGCCAGTACTCAACATGATGAATATTAACACCCTGCTAGTCAATCTGGTTTAAAAGTTTTCTGAATTATTAGGATTATATAGGATTTATATATTAGGATTATATTAAGATATATATTAGGATTTCTGAATTATTTCTTATCTGGGCAAAACTAGCTATCCAAATCCTGAAAGATCCTTCAGCCTAACAACGTTTCTCTATGTATCTGTTGGAGTCTCCAGGAAGACAGTCTGTTCTGTGATTAAACAAGCCTTGTTCTCTGTGCACCCTCAGTAATAAAAGGATGGTAAACAGAGGTTTTCTAAAAAAAAAAAAAAATTACATCAGTGTTTTAGAAAAGAATCGTCATCTTTCACCTCCAAAGAACTTCTGGTATCTGTTTAATTTGGAATGCCTGCAGTAAACAATTGACTTTCATTTTCCACTTCCTTTAGGCTGTGGGAATGAAAGGGTGAAGGGAAGGGATGAGGATAGAGAGGGCCCGAATCTGTACCCAGAGCAGGTCAGCAGCCAGGGCTGGTGTCGGTGAGAGCTGCTTGAAAGCAGCAGCTGCGGGACTGGGGCTGATGCTAAAGGTGATCTGGCATGCAAGAAGGAAGGAAGATAAGGGAGGTGGATTTGCTGCTCCTTTTATTTGCGCACACACGCGTTTCTTATTGATCAAATACAACCCTTCCTCTCACAGTTGGTGTCCCTCGGGGAGGACTCAGAAGGCTGTTAGGAGTCTGCCCACTTCTTGAAAAATTGCACAATACACGATGTTTATCAAAAAATCCCTCCTTCTCGCTAAGCATTGTTTTCAAGAAATCTAGGTAGGAGCTAARCAAAACAAAACTTCAAGCTGTCTAAATTGAAAAAGAAATGGGATTTCTTCCAAGAATTCTTCTTTCTTTTGTTTTCTGTTATGTCATGYCAGATATCTCGTGCTTGCATCATCKCTAATATTCACAATCACTAGGATATAAAGGGGGTCAGCACCGACCTTCCTAGCAGCAAAAAGGAGAAAAATATGCCAGTCTTCTTTCCTTCAAGAAAAACCCAGAGCAACAGATGAAAGACTCTAACACCTAAACTATGGATCACCTTGAAGAATAGCTGATGCCAACACTGGTGTTCTCTGACGGGATGRCAGCTGCGAGCTGGGGGGGCAGACGCTGGGGTGAGAGGCAGAGAAGGTTGGTCCCCATCCAGGATTTCTTCCCCTTTTGTGCCGAGTGGTGTCTGCACACTACCCTGTTGCTTAATACTACAGTCCTTGGATGTGCAATAAATAAGCAAAGCAGTCTTTCTTATTGGGAAAACAACTATTTCTGTTTTGCCAAAGGACTTGTCAAATGCTGCTTATGAAAAGATAACATGTCTTTTCACCCAGTCCCTTGTAGGTGCATTTGAGATTTAAGTGCTCTTCTGCCCTGCTTAAATTTCTGAGCTTTCAAGGTACTTCCCCAGACAGAAAGGKCATCAGCATGAAAAACATTTGTGCCAAGGAACTCTTTCTTGTGGGCAAGGTTCTGACAGCTGAGTATGCCAGGCGGGACCCTGAGTGTGGTGTTTCATGCTGTTGTTTACGAAGCAGATATTCCTCCTGATGCRCTAAATCAAAACAGCAGGTCTTAAAATGTGGTCAACAAAACATGATTTCTGAAGAGCTGGCTACTCACCTGGTACTAAATTCCTTCCTTCTGCTAGCTGCTAAATTGCATTAGACACAGACAAAAACCTATTAAAGATTTTCCTTATATTAATTTTCTTAATATTAATTTTCCATGTCAGCAAAGRTTCTTCTTACCACAAATATGTTATGCAACTGCGCAGCCAGATCTGTGCCGCAACTGCTATCTATTAAGGTATCAGCCACATCATGAAAATATTAGAGGATGTCTGCATTAAAAAATGACTATCTCCTGTTTAAAGCAGATTTATATTAATAGGAATTCTCAGCCTAAAGTGTTTGGGGAAAACAAGCCATCCCTAAGAAGCTCGGTGTGGAGCTAATGACCGCGGGGCCCGATGGCTGGAAATGCGTGCACTCATAAATAATTTTATGGGAGACAGAAGCTGTGCGGAGATCCAGGCTCGCTGTCGGATGACACGGATCCGTGTTTGCAAAATGGCTGCGCAGGCAGTCCTGTGAGGGCGAAGGCTGAACTTTGGTACGAGCCAGGGGCAGAATCGCACCACTGAACTTTATCTCAACACGTTCGCTTTTTTTCCTAGAGTACGGCAAAAGGTGCTACAGCTTTAGACTTCAAAGTTTTAAAAATTATTAGTGGTTAATCCACSTTTGTTACAAGCTCTAACAAGAACTCTGCCCATGCTGTTAAAAGCCACTAATAGGACTGTCTTGACTCTAGAGCTCAGCAGCCGCCCTCTTTGGGAATGAGCAATCAGCACCACCTTCCCCAGGTGCACGGTCAAATTACAATAAATGATAATTAGCAAATTAAAGCTTAAACAGTCATCCTGCTTGCTTGAAAGGGAAAAACTGGTCAYAAGTGCATCTTTCTACTGCTACACTAAATTTTATTGCATCAGAGACTTGTAATTTTTTTTTTCCATAGAAAAAGAAATGTCAAACTTTACCCTCCTCRACATCTAAAGTTGAGCTTCATACACAGATGCATACTTATACACAGGCAAATTTCTGTCCTTCCATCTCCAGTGATTTCAATCTTTTAATTTGTAATTGTCCTGACACATTCCTGCTTTCATTTATTTTARTTGTCTCGGATTGTGACTCCTATTTGGAAACTGGAGCACTTGAACKAATTCAAAAGCACTTTCTGAAAGAAATATCCTTCTGTGCAGCATTTTGTAACACTAATGTTGTAACATATAACAAATTGGTGTTGTCAGACCACCATAACAGCAACCGTCACTTCCCTGCCCTGGCCTTCTGAAATGTTTACTTTATCCTAAAAAAAAAAAAATCTAATTAAACCTCATGATCATCCTCATTACATAAATAAGTGTGAGCTGCCTTGGGTTTCTAAYGAGAGTATTGAAGCACAGATGGGTWAAATGAGTTGTTAAAAGCCACACAGTAGCTGCATTTTTATTGTAAGGGCTAGCTTGAAGGGTAGCTTCACTGATTTAAAATATGAACAAAGGAAAGAGAATCCATATGAAAAACAAATGAAAAAAATTCACCCTCTGTGGACAAATTTCTGCTGAAAAGGATATGCACAGTGATCAAAGCAAATTTTAAAGAATGAACGTCTGGAAAAAAAAAAAACTTTAAAAGATGTTTTAGTTATAATAACGCAGTTATCCAAATGTCAGTGAATTTGATCAAAGCTGATCTACAGAGCTCAGGTTTRGCATTAGGTGAGTCATTTTCTTTTATTAGTGATGCTTTTTCATTCAAATGGGTAAAAAGGTGAGAGTTTGAAAATGTTGAAGGTTTCATTGGCTTACAGTAGGGACAGACAAATGAGGCCCACCTAGTTTTACAATCTGGCCCACAGCTACTTTGTTTTTAATAAAATGCAGCATATTGAAAGGGCATGTCTYAACATGTCTTGACCCATCCAAACTGGATCAAGATGGGGAGTCCCATATTGAAACCAGTCCACTCCCAGGATGGGGCCTATTGTCCTCAGGGGGTGGGAAGAGTCGGTGCCTTGCCATGGGGCAGAAACCATCCAGCCTTGCTCCTGTCAGCCTCCTGACTGCTTTGGGAGGAATACGTTTTCAGGCTTCAGTGYTGCAGGGAATCCTGGTAGTTCACTTGACCATCTTGACCGGCTTTTATACTACCACAGGCTGTTTGCATTACCAGTGAGAGCAGTGTGGAAACCAAAGCAGTGTTAAGTCCTCAGGGGAAGTTTGCAAAGCCCATCCAATTTTGGRGCAGGGATTTCCTCCTGGTGCTCCAAGCACCTGTGTGARAGCAGTCCCTGGGGCTCTCCAAGGAAAAGGAACAAGGCACTGGCCAAAACCCTAATTTCTCCTCTCATGAACCCTGAACAGTACCCGTCATTGCTTTGAGGAGCATTTCAGGGTGTGTGTTCTGCCGCCTGGCAGAGAAAACACCTCAAAACTAGGTTTTAAAAACAGACACCTTCCCAGCTGTCTGTATTTTGGCTGAGACACTGTGAGCTGCTTGGGAGTTTGCTGGGACATTTAGACAGCAAACCATGTGAAGACAGCACATGKGTGTCTTGAGCATTATTGGGAAGTTGTTTACTACAACAAGACCCTCATGCTCCATTAATCTTGATGCTACTAGAAAAAACAGCAYTGATAGCAGCGCTAAAGCTGAGAGCTTGGGGAGCTGCTACTTTTCACAGCTTGCGACTGAAACTGTGCAAATGCACTTTACAGAGTGTTCTCTCATCTGCAATTTCCTGTTGCTGAAACCTGAAGAATTTTAGTCAAACCATGTTGCAGCCTGCGAGTAGCTGTGAGGCAAAGGCCAGTTGAGCACAGAAGATCCCATGCCATTCCCTCACCTGAACCAGGATTTTACAGAGGGGCTTTAAGGAAATTAATCTGTGTCCCAGAGTTTAGGGAGCAAACCAGCTGCAGGACAAGATGCCATCAGCCTAGAGCTTAGCTGCTCTGCGGTGGAAAGCATCCACCTGCGCCCTCTTAYCTGCAGTACATTGTAGCAAAAGCCAGGTATTTCATATCCTGTGGGAGAGGAAAAGTGAGTTTGCATTTATGAGGGGGTTAAAGAATACATTAGAGAAATTTCTGGGCAGTAGCTGAGGTGCTGAACTTTCACATTCCCTCTTTTCCCTGCTGTACCTTGTTCATTTGTCCCCAATCCTCATTTCCCTGTTGGAAAACYCTATTGAAGCAGATGAATGAATGCTGCCTGTGTAAGTATAGACCTAACCAAAAGCAGCAAGGTCCCCACCTGTAGCCCTCACTCCTGTGCCATAATCCCAACTCATTTGAATTTACTGGCTGATTTTAGGGAACTGAACCTGTTGTGCACCCCAGAAAAGGACAGGACCACATARCTGCACTGCAGACTAATTTTTTGTTAAAGACTTGATATGTCTAGAGTTAATTTTTGTTTTAACTAGGCAAATGAGACTCAGAAAAATGTAAGTTGCCCACAGCTGAATGACTGAAAATCTGGTTTTAACTTTTTTAATGGGAGTTTGAAAATATGAATCATGACAAAGCTACTGTTGTATCTTGGCAAGAACATTACATATGATAGTATGTGCTGCTTTTTAATGCAGCACTAATTTCTAGACCCAGTCTTCATGCAATAAAATTACAGGATAATAGGCACATGACAAAAGAAGTTGGTAAGGACCTGACCCAGTCACCCAAATTTGTTCAGTCATAACTGAAACTCTCTGGAATCCTGCATTGTTTCCCTAGCATTTCTCTGTTGTGGTTCATGCCCATGATCGGGCCATCATTTCCCCTGTGGAGTGGGAAAAGAAGGCCACAACATGRAAATGAGAGGTAGAGTCATGGGGTGCATGCGTGGTTAAATGATTCATCCCAGCAGAACCAGCTCCCGGASTAAATCAGCGCTGGGTTTACGTTGTTCCCCAGCCAGGCGTCCTCTAAAGGACTCCGGAGGCCCTGGCACCCTGCGGGCAGGTGCACTGCGTTTGCATKGCCCTCGCAGGCAGCCTGAGCACGCCCGGGGCTGGAGCTGCYCGCGAATCCCTTCTGCCATCACGCTGGGCCTCGGGGCCGTCCCGCAGGGCCCCTGAGGGTTCGCCTTCCCATCGCCATCCCGGCGTGCCGGCAGACGGGCAGCGTGGGGAGCCAAGGGGCTGCGCTGAGCTATCAATTAGGGCTGTCCCCAGGGCTGGCTCCAAGGACGCTCGGGCAGSCGGCCTGTGACCGTAGCTGGTGTCGGGCTGCTCCCTCGCAGCAGTTTGGGTCCTTTTCCCGGTGACACACGGAGCACTGAGCATTGCTGCCCAGCTTAGCTGCGGGGGCCCACGGGACCCGGGCAGGACAGGGTGCCCCCGCAACCTGGGAGTATTCGCCCTGCTCGCCGACTGCAGGCCCGAGATTAAGATAATCCAGCTGTCTGCCCATGTTTATCAARCAAAAGAATTTACAATGTTTAAGTAAAGGGTCTATGATACACAGTGAAAACACCTAAAGCATGCAACTTGTGTGGAAGATATTAAGGCCGAAGCRGCCTGGCGTTTCACTCAGAGGCCCATGCGCGAGCGAGCTCTCCGTGTGTGCTCGGTGCGGCACAGGGAGGCCGGGCCGCTTTGAACGCAGGCGAACTTGCATTAACACGATGGGAAGGAGTAGCTACATTCTAGCGCACCAGTGATCCATGCAAAATGGGTCACCGGGAGATTTAGAAACTGTACCTTTCAATTGCAGCCAAAGAGATACATCAAGGCGCATTGACGTGAAGCGCGGCTGACACACCTTGAGGCATCTTCAGTGCACTGAGTGGTGGTGACGCCAAAGGATGTCAGCTGGCAGTAGTGGAGACAATGCCTTATAAATAATCTCCGAGGGGAAAAAAAAAAAAAAAAGAAATAGAGGTTTTGCTTCCTCTTACACTCAAAAAAAAGAAAAGCAAGCAATCAGTCAATCTGCTTCCCACAGGTGAACAAATGGGTCTCCAAAATGTCCCGGAATGCAGGAGAGCCCTCACAAAGCGCACGGTGAGGGAGCCTCAGGTCAGGGCGCTGCCTGGGGGAGTGGGAGTCTCGCAGCACTGCCTCGGGCACGGCACCGCTGGCACCGCCCCTGCCAGGAGGTTTGCTTCCCGATCCCATCCCCGCTGTGCAGGCAAGGTGAAGTTGGTTTGTTTCAAAGCCAGAAATCTGGGGGATTTCTGCAGAGAAGGAAAGTCAAAAGACCTGGGGTTTGTAATCTTCTCTCAGCCTTAGCCCTCAGCCKTGTGAGGCGATGGAGCCACTCTCTGGATCCTACAAGAATTTCAGGGAAGCAAAAGTCCTGCTGCTCCTGAGAGGAGACTGATTTCAAATGGAGTCTGGAGGCCTGGAGATTCACTTGGCCAATCCAAATCATCCCAGGGCCTGCCCAACACCCTCCTCAACCCCATTTCACTGCAGCCCAATGGGRCAGCTTGTAGGAGTGCTCCTCGTCTCCCAAAATCCAAACCAGCCCTGCAATGCCTGCAAGGCCTGGTGGCTGGCGTTGGTGGTAGCCCAGAGCCAGGAGAGATGCTGCCTTCAGCCAGCATTTCCAGGTCTGAGAAGAGATGTCTGTCCATCCACTGGGACCACTCCCCCCCTGCCTGCCTGTGCCCCTGCTGCCTGTCCCTGTGCCTGCCTGTACCCTGCTGTGGGGACAGCCAGGGTGCTGCTGCATACACCACTCACTTCAGGTGGAGTGTGGTGTTTTCTGTATTTGTAAACTTTAAATTAAGCTTTTTAAGTCAATCTGTACTCCAAAGTTCTGTGCTAGTGCTGACAGAGGAAGAAACCTGCACCACTCTGACTTGACTCTGTAGGGATGAAGGTGCAAGGTTTGCTTTTGGGAGTCCCCCCAATGCTTTCATTCACTGTGAAATCCCAAGTAGTTTGAAAGTTGCATATGGGAGAAAGTGTTCAGGCTTGCAAGGGGAGCTCTGAGAAGAGTTTACAATTCCATTGCCTTAATTCTGCACATCTAGGAAAGATGCTTAGTTTTTTTCAGTGTAGATATTTTTGCATCTTATTGGATAAACTGGAAGCTTGTAGTAAAAAGGTATCATAAACATCTGCACCTGTTTTTTTGAAAATAGATAAAAAAATAAATGTTTTATACAAATATGATGCCTTTATTTTGAATGTAAATAAGTATTTTTAATAATTGCAATAAATTAACTTTTTGGCTAGTAGCAACCCTATTTTTGTCATAACTGCACTGTTATAAGTTGGGAAATGAACTAATACAATTTTTCATAAATAGGAAGGAAGAGATGTGCCATGAGGAGAGAAATATAAGCTGGAAACACGGTACAATTTTAAAAGAAAGGAATATATGCCTAAACCTTTGTGTAATGCAGTCTGGTAAACCCAGTCACTGTTCTACACTTTATGTATAGAAGACCATCTGCAGTTACAGGAATAGGAGCATGGAGTGTGTGACAAGTACCACACAGGGGACACAAACTCTGGGTCAGGGAAGAGAAAGGAGCTCATATGGGTTGGTGGCTGAAGGACAGAATGAGGCAACTTGTGGAAGCTGGAGTGGTTCAAAAGAGGGAAACAAAAAGTCTGACTGAAGGAAATTGTTCAGGAAAAGAGGTTGAAATGTGAGGTGAGACATGGGAAAGCAAAAAAGAAACAGGAAGGATAATATAGGAAAGGAGGTGGAGGTGAGACTAGGCAGGAGGCAGGGTGTGGTATGGGATGTCTGGAGTAAGAGAAGCAACTCTTGAAGTCAATATTCAAAAGTAGAGCAGTGAGAAGGAAGAAGAGGAAAAAGGAAGGGGAGAGCAGGCAGAGAGGAGTTCAATAAATAGTGGCTTTTTTCACTTGTTTTACTCAAAGGAACCCTGGCACCAGCCCCTAGACCTAGGCAGACATGGCCATGCCACATTTCTCAGCTGCTTCTGAATGTCTGGCATTTASATCTGGGCTGTGCATGTTCCTAAGGTGGTACTGGCATCAAGCTGGGCTTTGCCAGCAAATCTGCCCTGGTATCAGGTGTGGAACAGCATGACAGGCCATTGCTGTTACCTAACAGAACAGTTACCTAACAGAAAAGCTKTATGCACACATTGCTGGGCTGAGCTGCTCTGCCATCAGCTGTGGACAGCATTTGGTTTAGCAACTGATGTGCTAGGAGCTCAGTTTTCAGATGCAACTTAAAGGGCTATAATTTGCCCCTAAACATGGAGATTATTGTGGCATATCTTATTAACTGCTGGCTTTTTCTCTGTGGTCTGTAGCACAGCTAGCTCTTTTCCCTGCTACAGCACTGCAGCTGCTCCCTCTAATACAGCAAAAGGTGCAGAATGAGCCATGCCAGTGCAGGCAAAAAAAAAAGCAGTGCCGAAAAAGAAGTGGCAGTGGGAGAGAGGAACATGGAGCAGCAGGAGGCAGGTGGTTTGGGAAGCTCTGGGAAACTAAAGAACCATGGAGCTGTGCTGTGTTCTGCAACTGAACAGGGAACTTCCAGAGGAAAGTAGAATACTTCACGAAGGCACAAACGGCAGTCACAGAGATATTGCTGTATTTAGTGTTTGCTTTGTGAAAGTCAGGATGGAACTTTAGGGCTATAAAAACCTTAGCCCTGCCCAAAAGGTAGCTTTACAGAGCTTGTTTCTGTTCCCAACAGGTCTAAAACCAACAAACCATATGTGTATTTTAACATGTTCTTTATAGCTGCCTCTGAAATTTTCCAGGGAGGGATGATTTTTTTAAGAAGTGAATGGGGAGTGGCCCTGCTRTAGTGTACTGATAGTAAAGAAAAATACTAGATCATCCTTTGACATTTTAAGATGATAGTTACTGGTTTGAATATAGTGGACCAACTGTCAGAGATACTTGTCAGTGACCTAATTCAGTAATTTGGGGGTTTTTTCCAGCTGCTGAACTTCAGAAATACTCAGAAGATAAATTTACAGTCCGTATCTGCTCAGGGGGAAGATTATTAAACAAKCAACCTCAAACAATTAAATAAAACCTTAGCTATATACAATCACTTTAATTTCATCCTTTGATATTGTTCATCTGATTAAGTTCTTTCCAAACAAACTTCACACAGAACTCGGCCTATGAGGAGCGGACTAAGCCCATATGTATCCTGACAGGAGTGTTTACTCAAACSGAGTTATCCCAGCCTTGCTGTGCGTACTCAGGGACGTAAAACAGCCTGGGGACAGGAACTCAGAGAACAATAAGGATRGAGAAACTTAGAGGAAATAACCTACTGAGAAAGCAGGAATGCACTAGAAGTAGAAGAATCAGTCAGATGGTAAGACATCAGATATTGGGAAGATGCCCATGAACAGGGAGCAAAAGATGCCCATGGAGAGAGGTTTGGAGAGCAGCGGTGTGGAGAGAAAAGCATTTTGAAGAGTGAGGAAAAGGACTGCCAGCAGGGCAGGGCAGGATGGGGRGAAAGATAGCTCTAGGGGTGCAGCTCCCCAGCAGAGAAGGGGTGAAAATTCACACGGGGTGAAGAGGAAGAAAGCAGATGGCTCTTAAATAAATTTTGACGAGGGAGGCTGCTCTTCAGCCAGCAGAACAGTATTTCTGTCTGCAGAARCATTCTTTCCTTCCCCGTCTTTCTGGACAGGAGCAGATGGAGAGATAAGCCTTGACCACAGACGAAATTTTGTCTGAGTTTGGGATTGTGATATCTGCTGTACCAGTAGAAATTAATCTGGCTCSCTGGTATGGGGCAGAGCAGGGCTGGCTCGTGGTCCCTGCCTCGTGGTAGCCTTCTGTGGAGGCCRCAAAGGCAGTGAGTGATGCAGCACTTCTACACTGATGGTCTGACCTCAGGCCAGGCAATGCTGCGTCTGACTTGCTACTCATTAACAGTGCTCAGGCAATGTGAGTCCCTGCTGAAGGGCCAGTGAGGATCAGGGATGGGGACAGTGTAGCCACAGAAGCTCTGTCAGCACCTGCTGCTTTTGGGCAAGCTAGGATCTGTGACCCTTCCCATGGATGGACCAGCCTGGAGCTCTGGTACCCGGCTAGGTGAAGTCCAGGAGTGAAGCCCTCCCTGCTGAACTGGGAGCAAGGGGATTGTTCTCTCCTTGGACAGGGCTCTCGGGACCTGGGGAAAAGATTTCACCCTAACTCGGTCCTTAATTTAGCAGAGGCATAATTTGGCAGCTGGTTGTCCCCAGCCTGAGAAAGAACAATTTTTTGCGTACCCAAAATATTCAAAACACTGKGGATAGGGTGCCAGAAGTGACAAGAGCAGTGGGATGGTAATGAGGGGATGACATCCAAGTTGCCCTGCAATAAATGAGGGAAAAGGCCTCACGCCATTCCAGAAGAGTCCACAGGCGCTGGTGAGGGGCTTGCAAGGATGACAAGGAAGGAGACCCCATTGTTCAGTGCCACTATCTCGGGCTGCCGCATTCCTGGTGCAAGTGCTGAGTGCGTAGCCCATGAGGTGGACATGCTGAATCACTGAGAGCCACCCGGGCAGGGAGTGGCTGGGGGTCCCCACGTGGGGTGAGGGTCTCCCGAGATGGGGGGAACAGCAATCCCTGTCCTYAGAGCCTCTCCTTCCAACCCCCTGGGCGTGACTTGTGCTCGGCACCCCACACTGGGGAGGGGAACAGGGAGAGGGGAGCCCTACTCCCAGCGCCCTTGCGGATGAGCCCGGGCGGAGGGCGGTATTGGCGCCTCGCTGTTTGCTTCCAGAGCTGTCGGGAAAGAATCGTCTTYTGCGGGATAAAGTCCCTGTCTAGGCGGGTGAATTGCCCGTGTCCAAAGTCTACAGGCAGGAGGCTGCCTGCTGCAATCCCCGCGAGAGGGATAGCTTTTACAATATACGGGCTRATTGCAAATAAGTTACTAATAAGCCGCTTTGGCGTAAGAACGGCTCTATGCATTATTTCCTAAGATCTGTTTATTTGCAAATATTTCTTTCTTTTTCTTCTTTAAAAAAAAATCGTTCGGGAAAATTAGAAAAAAAAAAGTACAGAAGTTAATATTTAGACATTCATACTATTMAGTAATAGAGCTATAAACTCTCAAATAAGGCACTTTCATTTTACTTAACAATAGATAACACAACAGCGACAGTGGAACAGACCAAACAAAAGCGATCACCAAAATTGTTGTGACAGTACAATTACCCGGCTAGGAAATTTATTCAATATGCTTTACCATTGCAATGACACAGCAGGGGAAAAAAAAGCCCAAATGCTCAGAGAATAATACAAGAAGGCAGGAGGTATTTGGGGGGGAAAAAGGATTTATTTTGAAATACATTTTTAAAGAGATACTTTGCCTCCACGATTTGTTATCGATGTGCATCTGACACGATACAAAACAAACAAACGAAGAAAAAACACGTTCTGTACAGAGCTCTAAAATGAGCCGCGATTATCTACAAGATGAGCTTTACGCTTGGGTGTGGGTTGGAGAGGGGCCCGATCCTGCAGTCCGCACTCTCTAAACGAGTTCCGCAGACGTGTGGTAGGAAAGCTTGGCCCCGAGTCTGCGTGCGTGTCTCCGTGTGTGTGTGTGCGCGTCTGTGAGTTCCTACAATACACTCCTTGAGTAAAGTGGGCAAGCTGGAGCTGCCGGAGCGGGCGCGGGTCCCTGGCTGCTCTAGAAGTCCTGCCGCGGGGTGTGAGTTAGACTGTGCCGCCGTAGATCACAGTTTCGCCTGAACACTTTGCCGCACTGCTCACAGTTGTAGGGCTTGATGTCTGTATGGGTAAGAAGGTGAGTTTTCAGGTTACTTCTTTGATTAAAGGTTCTTCCACATGTGGGGCATTTGTGTGGAGATTCCTGTTCAGATTTGAAGCAAGCAAAGGATTAATCCTTCACAAACCACCTGGTTCAACGTATCACTGCACTTTTTGTCATCGCAACGCAAAATCTGAGGTATCGGGGGAGGACACGAACGAGAGAAGCCCCGTGCGGGTGGGCGGCCTCCCACCTCTCCATATCCTGCCCCAAAAGCCTTATCTAATAGTTCTCGTGTCGTGATGTTCCGCACCCYTGGGGCGCACGGAAAGCAGTCTCCGCGCCGCCCTCCCGCTCCGGGACTCCCGCCGCCCTCCCGGCCGCCACGGCGGTCCCTCCGCATCGCTCTGCACCGCATCCCGCCGCCGGGCCGCCCCGCTACCCCGYGCCTGCTGCCGCGAGGGCAGGGCTGCAGCCCTCAACGAGAAACGCCTCGAAGCAGCGGCGTGGACAAAACCGAKCCCGAGTCTCACTGCCCGCGGCCAACCGCGTCCCCTCTGGCTTTAAGCCCGTCTCCCACGGCCGGTGTTTTTTCCGCAGGTCTCCCGCGGCCGCGGAAGAAGGAAACCACCGGCCSCTGTGCCCCCGCGGACCCACAGGGACGTCCAGTGCCGGAGCCCCCTCCTTCCCCTCGGCACCAGAGCCTCCTTCCTCCGGTGGCTACCGCCCCTGCCCCGCGGCGGGACAAGTCGAACCGAACCGGGCTGGGTCCGCGCCGGCGGCACACGCGTTGAAAGGTCCGGGAACACCGGGCTCACCTGCATGTGTAGGGTTTTGTGGACCGCCAGGGTCCTGGACTGGCAGAAGCCCTTCCCGCACTCCTGGCACTTGAAGGGTTTCTCTTTGGAATGGATATACCTAGAAGGCAATCCGCGGGGTGAGCAGTGCTGCCGGAGGCACGTAGGCCACCAGACCCCAGACCCCGCTCCCCCAAACKCGACTCCCTCCAGACGCCCTCACCCTGCTCCTCCCTCCTTTCCCTATTATAATTCTGGTTATGGTTAAACTTTTTTGTCGGTTSAAAACATTTGCAATAATTCGTAACGAAGCGTGACTGCACTCCCTGGTGCCAGACCGGGACAGCATCTACCCTGCTGGCCGGACCCGAGCCCGCTCTTCTCCGAAGGCGAAGAGGATTCTCCGCTCTGCGGCCGCAGGCGCCTCTCAGCGCCGGCCGCGGTATGAGGAGATGGGTGGGAGACCAGCAGGTAACAGCCCACCTGCGACCCGTCCTGTTCCCTGCACCCCCCCAGGGCGTGCTCAGAAGAGCAAAAGCCCCGAGACGTTCATCTCCGGATGTGAACCCCTCTGGCTCTCCCTCAGGCAGGTGCCCGTCCCACATAGACCGCAGATTTCGACTGCCCAGGTCCCTCCGTGGCCACGGAATCTGAGCCGGGGTTTTTTCCTGTGCTGCTTCGGTGGCTCAGCCCAGAGCTCCCGGAGCCGCTGAGTCTCATCCCCCGCGAGCGGCTCACCCCACCCCGGCTGCCCACGGCCCGGACCCGGTCGTGGTGGTCCCTCACCGGTGGTCCCGCAGGTGGTCCTGCCTCCGGAAAGCCTTGTGGCAGATGTCGCAGGTGTAGGGCCGCTCGTCCGTGTGGGTTCGCTCGTGGATGAGGAGGTTGTAGGACTTGGTGAAATGCCTGCCGCAGAACTTGCAGATGAACTCCTTTTTCGTCTTGGAGGGCAGGCGGCCGCGGGAAGGCTTCCTGTCCGGGGACAGTTTGCTGATGCCCGACAGGGGCGAGGCCAGTCCGGGACTCAGCTTGGCGAGCTCCCCCACCTTGGGGGGATCCTCCTGCGTGGCGGCCACGGCCAGGTTGGCAAAGTCAAAGCGCGGCCTGTCCTTGTGCAATGCMGGGAGGACGTGGGCGATGGCCCCTTGCTTGGGGTGGAAGAGATGCGTGGCAAAGGGGAGCGCRGGGAAAGGGAAGCGGGAGTCCACCAAGCCCTGCGCGGCCGCCATCTCCGTGATGGTAGAGCGGGTGATTTCATGCACATTGGGGTAGCCCAATGTCCAGTGGTTCATGTGCATGGTTTGCACGGCGCTGAGTCCGTACAGACCTTGCAACTGGTCCACAGCTGCGGGGAAGGTGTTCACAGCCTGGAGGAAGGAGTAGTTAGTGAGCTGCAGGGACGGGTGCAGCGGGATGGGTGCTGGCAGAGCCTTGCTTCCCATTTTCCCGAGGTGGGTGCGAGCCGACGGAGAAGCTGGTGCCTCTGATGGGTTTCCAAGACGGGGAGAAAATCCTAGGAAGAAAGAGGGAGAAAGGAGAGGAAAGAGACTTTTACTAAGAGAAGCGTGRTACCCCTCAGGCGAGGCGAGCGCAGCAGCGGAGCCAGGGAGGGCCAGGCACGGCTCCGGTGCGCTGCCTCGCCGCAGCCCCACCACCCCGCCGCGGCCCAGGCGCCCGTCCTCCGCCGGGACCGGCCGCCGACACTGACCCACGGCGCGATCGTTTCGGAAAAACTAAAGCGTAGAAAATAAATAAATAGAAATAGCTTTCCCAACACACCACCCCAAATTAAAATAAAAAGGATAAAACTCAGCACCGACCCAACCGAAGGCGCCTTAGATTCAAATTAAACGAATCGTGCAAAAACACAGACGGAACGGAGAAGGGGCCGGGGACGAAGCCTCTCCGCTTTCCGTCACCCCGCCACCTTCCCCCGCAACGCCCACCGCAGGGACCCCGGAGCCGCCTCCCTCCTGCCCCCCGCACCGACCTGGCCTCCGGCGTCGCTCCCACCCTCCGCCCGGCCTCCCGCGGGCGCGGAGGCCCCGACCCCGACCCCTCCTGGCTGGGGCCTCCCCGGGATAGAGCAGGGTGCTCACGAAGAGCCGAGTCAGGCCCTGGGGGCGGAGCGGGGGGGAATAAACCCCGCGTTCATCCTAGCTCCGTTGCTTATTTTTCTTCCTTCAACAACAACTCATTTATCAAGATAACCGAAGGAGAGAAAAGGAGCCTCTGCCCCGCACGCACGCCTTTTACCCAGCCCCCCGCGCCGCAGCCATCCCACCGGCGGCGAGCAGAGCGGCCGGCCCGGAGGCCTCCCCGGCCGCCGAGGGCCGCCCGGGACRGCGCTGCCCCGCACTCGGCTCCCTCCGTCTCCCAGGGCAGAAGAAGGGTGGTCACAGCCCCGGCGGGATGGAGCCGTGCGGCCGAGCCCCCCGCACCCCCTCGGGCGTCCTCCGGAGCGGCGGGGCCGTGAGCTAATGAGCGGTGTGTGACTGTCAGAGGGTTTCACTCAGCCCATTCAACCGAAACCGCCGGGCCCGCTGCTCCAGTCGCAAGGGGGTCCCCTCGGCGGACCCGGGGCCACGCTCCCCTCCCGCGGGGTAGGGGGACATCGGCGCGGGGGGCAAGCCCCTGGCGTTTCCTTTTCTTTGCTTTCGTTGAGGGTTTACTTCCAGCAGCCAAGAGGCTGCCGCGACCCAGGAAAGCAGCCAAAGCAAAYCCCGGGGTCCCTCTGGGCCTGTATACAAGAGGTAGGGCCGAGGGTGACCCAGCACCTCAAGGGATTTGTGTAGAGGGTCTGGTAACGCGCAGTTTCCAAAATAAACAAGAGACCCTCCCCCCGCAAAAAATCCTAAACCACCCCCCAAACAACAACAAAAATAAAAGGAAACTCCCCGAGAGCAGAGCCCGTGCCCCGTGAGCGGTGTCCCTGCCTCCCGGGCCGCTGCCGCCCGGCTCCGTCCGTTCCACTGGCACCGCGCACCCTCCGGCTGGAAAGTCAATTTTCGATTTTTTTTTTTTTYCMAAATACCTTTCCTTCACGTTTGTGACACCGCACAATTGCCCGACTGGGGGAAAAAAATGCGGCAAGGAGGTCGGGTGTGAGCTGCAGCACTGCCTACCCCTGTTTTCGTTTTTCTCGGGTCGTGGCTCCCTGGAGCTTCCTCCGCCGCTGCCCAGTTTTTTCTCGTTTGTGGTTGTATCGACACCGGGGACGGTTATCGATACARCCTATAATATATGGCGACCTTTTCGTTTTATTGTAGGGGGGGTGGTTATATATAGAGATTTATTTTTAAAGATGTCGTAGTATGAGTTCCTATTCCCTTCCCCGAGGAACCGAAAAAGAAGCAATTAAATTGCTTTTCGCTGGCTGCTCTCGCGGCTCCTGCCTCCATCCCGGTTGTTTGAGGCTGGGTTTCGGAGCCACCAGCTAGGAGCTGTGACCGAGATAGGGACTGTTTCTGTAGGGCAGAGCTCCCTCTGTTACAGCCGCGTTTGGTGGCTGTGTGTGGGGGTGTCATTGCACCACGCTCGTTTTGGTGTCCAAGAACCAACTCTGAGAAAACTACTCTGAACATGAAACCCGCATTTTAAGGTAGAAACTTTTGAAATTGTAGTGCTATCTGAATGGCACTATATTGTTACTATGTTACTACTTGTGTTCGGAGGTAACTTTAGTAAAACGTATCAAAAAAGACCAGAAAGTGCCTTCGTACGTGATTTTAAGGCCGTTTATATTAAGGTGCGTTGGGGCGGGGGGTGGGGGGGGGTGGGTGAAAGTCAACCAAAAACGGATGTTACTTAAACCTTGGCACTTCCTTTTCCCTCTCCATTCAGAGAGCTTAATTAAATTAAGCCCGGTGCCGGGACACCCCTCTCTACCTGATTGCAGCCGACCTGCTGGTCTGGCCCGTGCTCCCCGTTCTCCCGGCGGGGCCGGGACCGTGCCCCGAAGGCACTGCCGTCCTTCCCGGGGAGCGGGTGGGCACCGGGTCGCCGCCGCTCCCCGACGGCCTCGCCCGAAGCCGTGGCTGCCTCTGCCCCTGCAGCCAGGTGTTTTCACTGACCGAGAATTTCTCCAGTGCGATCTGCGGGCTTAGTTCCGCAGTCCATGCACGGACCAGCTTTTCCCTGCTAGGAATTTCGCGTGAAAGACATCGAGAGCGCATCCCGAGAGGCCCCCGTCGCCTGGCCTCGCACCAACGCGCCCGCGGCTTGGAGGGGGGGCACCCGCACCCCAAACCGCAGCGGAGCTGCGAACTGAAAGTAAACCCGGCGGCGCTGCCCTCCCGGCTGAGGGCACGCTCCGCTCTCGGGGCGGCTGCCCCGCTCCCGCCGACGGCAGCGGGCAGGGCGGGCCAGCGGAGCCACTTACCTACCGCAGCCTACTGCTCCTCCGGGGGCAAAGCTGAGGCGGCGGCCGCGGCACCTTCACGGAGACATTAGATCCACAGCGGGGACGCTCAGCGGGGCCGGGGTCCGGCGGGGACCGGCATGTTGCGGAGGGCTGGGCGGCGGCTGGGAGCTCTGGCCGCGGCGGTCCCGGGGCCCCGGCATAGACCGCCGCCTCCCGCCCGCAGCCTCCCGCCTTCGACCCCGGCGAGGCTCGGCGCGAGTCTGAGCCGCCCCCTGCCCGGTCCATCACATTTCAGCGGTGAGTGGCGTGGAGCGCTGTCCCCKCCCGCCCGTCACCGCCGCCGGCCCACCCCGCGGCGCGCACAGCCCCGCGCTCGGGGCCGCGCCGCTCCGCCCCGACGGGACGGGACCGCCCCCGGCCGCGGCCCCGGCCCCGGCCCGCCCCGCCGAGCCGGCCCCAGTGTTTACTTGTGTTTGGGTAGCAACTGGGCTTTAAAGTGGCAGGACGCCCCCCGCTCCCCCCGCGTCACCTAAGGTGACTTTTCCCTCCGAGAACAGCTCGACGCCCCCCGTCCCACTGCCGGCCGCGAGTATTTGCGCTCTTTGCGCCACACCGCACACGTCGGCTGCCCGTCGTGCCCGACTGGAGGCCCGACTGGTTTAAATAACACCCAAACCTAAAGCCTGGGTTTTGTGGCGGCCCATGTCTCCGAGGGTGGGTGCAAGGTAGCGCTCACGTCCGAATGGGTTTGTGGCCGTGGTGTCGGGCCGCCCTATGGACCAATTCAGCGATTCGGAGCTGCCCTTTCGCTGAGATTGAATTGCCTATGGGCAGATTCGGAAAGAGAAGCTCTGCGAAGGCATCCCCACGCGCGGTGACTAAGCACACAATCCCTACCTGGAACAGACACATAGTTTCGAAAGTAGTTTCGATTTATYACAGGGGAATTTACAGCTACATGGGGCCTCCCGAACCCTCTTCGAATGTCTCGATTAGGGATCTCTATTTACATTCGTCAATAGCTGCAATGCGGCTAGTTGCACATGTCGACTTTGGGTTACATTTTTTATYTGTAATATCTTGTTCTGTGTGTTATTTAAATCACATGTGTGGGAAATTTATCCTATAATCTGGACTGGAAATTGGAACTAGGATTGGAAAAGGACAGAAAGATGTCGGGGAAAATGGTACTAAAAGGACAGCATTGAAAAATTTTTTAAGATAGGGTCTGTGCTGGTTAATTCAAACCCGAGGTAGAGAAGAGGATATAAATTAGGGCTGCATGGGGATCTTTTTTTTCCTTTTAGTGTACAGTAAGAAAAAAATTAAGCAAAGAGGGAAATAAGAGTCAGSAGAGGAACGTTTGGTCATGTCCTTTCACAGGGCAGCGCAGCCGAGGATTGCGCGCATGCAGCTCGCGGCTGCCGCCGGTCGCCGGGGCTATTTTTCGTTTCTTTTCATAAATCCTTGCTTCGAAAATGCCCTGTTTTAAATCCCAGACGCCCAAAAAAAAATCGCATTTCTTCTCCCGAGCAGTGAGGATACGGAAGTTCACGATTCCGGGAGAAGGAGCGATTTTCTCGGGCCGGGTGTGGATGCGGGTGGCCTCGGGGAGCCTGCAAAGGGCAAAGACTCGTCGGCCGCGGCTGGACTGCGGGACTCAGGCAGGACGCGGGGGCAGAACCCGCATCCCCTCGTTTTCCTTTCTCGAAAGAGGTCGGTTGCTTCAAGAGTGAAGTGAAAAAGGGACTGTGGAGCCGCAATTTCTTCTCGGCACTGCTTGCTTCTGGATACCAGGAACAACACCCCCGGAACCCAAAGATCAAAAGGAAATTGTTTCAGGAGAACTATAATTTCTTGCCCGTTACAGCAAGTAAAAATAAGCCTCACATGTGGAGAAAAAAATTTATATGTATATAATAACAACCAACCCAAAATCAAACCCAAAATCTGAAATGGTCCCTAAACAACGACTTCCCCAAATCACAAGCCGACCAGGCAACGAAAAAGCCTCAAAGCGGAGGGAACTCGGGAAAGGAACAGTGAGGTGCGGTGTCACTGGCCAGACTATTCGCTCCGCGGCCGCTCGTGGTACGTTTCGTCTACGCTGCGCTCTCCCACCACCGGCAGCGCGGCGGCCGCCACGCACGTCTGAGCTGGCCGGGAGCACCCGGTGACCCCGGCGCGACTGCGGCCGGCCCGGCCGGCAGGTGCGCGGCGAAAGCGGGCCACAAGGCCCACCGGTACTGCCGCGTCACCTCCGCACCCGCCGGAGCCCGGGGTCGCTCGGCCGCCGGGGAACTCCACGGCAGCGGACACCCGTCGAGCAGGGGTGACACTAGTCGGGGCACRGGCAGCCGGGTCCGCAAGAGCCCAGCACTCCCACGTCACCTTTCCACGTCCRCCTCGCGCGGGCTCTTCCCGCACCCACGGAACTTCCCCCCGGCGGTGCGGCGGCCGCCCCGTTGTGCCCGGGACGGGCGCAGGCACTGCCGGGCTGTGCGGGGGGAGCGCTCGGAGCGCAGCTGTGCCCGGCGGCGGCGGCCCGCGGTGCTGCAGCGCCGCCTGGAGGTCGGTACGGCGCCCTGCTCGCTCCGCCCGCACCGGCACGGGCTTCGGCCCCGCCGTGGGTGCTGCGGCGGACCCAGCCATTGGGRTTGGGGTCCCGGGGGACTCAGATCGGGGCTCTCTCCGCACCGCCCGAGAGAAGACGGCCGCGGTGCCCCAAGAGGCGCGGAGGCAGCGCCGCTATCTGCGGACGTCCGAGCTCTCACCTCGCACCGCCTTCTCCCATCGGCGCGTCCCGCCGGTSTAGACATCGCCGCGGTTATCTCAGCTTCCCCCCGCTCTCTCTCTTCCCATACCCCCMAAAAAATTCATCCGGAGACCTGGATTCCCTCCAGGGGAGCAAGGAGATAGGCAGTGTTTGTTCTTAGTGCTAGGAACAGATTAAAGCAGTTTCTCCGCGGCCGTGAAATCTGGGGCAAACCTTGACCATTTGCCCCTTTCTGAGCACAGCAATGCGCCCKGGAGACGGCAGCGAGGCCGCGCGGCGGCGCTTGGAGGGCCCTCCCAGGGGGCACCGTGTGCGGCTGCGGTGGGCGATGCTTGCACGGAGCGGCTCAGACCACCTCTGTCGGCAGTGGGGAGGCGCGATCGGTGGGAACTCAGCCCCGCGAGAATGAATGGGGCAGAGTTTTCAGAGGGGGTCAGGGGTGCTGCCGCAGAGAAGGGTCAGCGGGTATTCGGGCCGGTTCCGGCTCACGACAAGCGCTACGCCAAGGGAAGGGGCCTGGAGCAATCCCCGGTGCAGGGCACCGCTGCACCCCAGTTTRGGAGGCGACCCAAGGGTCCCCGACGGCCGCTAGCTGGGCAGGGAGGAGAACCGCTGGAACCAAGCCCAGCCCTGGACTAACACCGGTTGACAGGCCAGTGCGGCAAACGACTCGGCTACTCGGCTGCACACCGAGAACTTTTTTTTTTTTTTTTTTTTGGAAAACAGTGACCGCCCGTCTATCTGGCACCTGATTCCGCTGGTGTTTCTTGGTGACTAAATCACCACCGACTTCGTTCCGATTTACTGGGTGGGATATTTTGTTTTGTTTTTAATGAGCCAGTCAGGAAATGCCAAGATTTGACAAACAGGCGTAGGCGGCCGGGGACGGCTCTTGGCGGGCTCCGGGGGACACCGCCGCTGCAACTCCCGCTCRGCGTCCCCTTCTTCCCTTGTCGAGCTCAAATCGCTGAACATATCGCCGCGATTAATTTCCATGAAAGAAGAATGCAATTAAGCACGCAACGACCTGAGCGGGTTTGTAACCGCCCGCGTCTCCCAYGGACGCGCAAGCTCCGCCACCCCCTTGCCCTCGGCCCCTGCCCGCGGTCCCGGCCGCAGGGCTACCCCTGGGCAGCAGGGAGCAGGCCCAGCCGCCTCACCCGCGGCACCACGGCTGCCYGCCCCGATGCCTCCCCGACGTGCATCATCACCGGAGCCAGCCCGACGGGTGCCTCCTCCTCGCCTTCCTCTCTGTAGGCAGCACGGAGACCCGGGGGGCTTTTGCTCTCCAGCCGCTACCGAGCCCCGGCTCCCCGCTCCCGGAATCTCCCGGCTCCATGTCAGACACCGAGGGGCTCACGGGCGCRCCGGGAGAAGCGTCAAACCGCTTTCGGCCGAGTCCGGCTTTGCCGTGTGCACAGCGGTGGGGCCCGCTCGCCCCGCGGAACTTGCGCGCTGTGCCCCAACYATTGCCGCGGTGCGATCGCACGGTGCGCACGGGGCGGCCGAGGAGACGACGCGCCAGCTGCGGTGCTGCTGCCTTACCCCGACGGCGGGCCCCGAGCCCTCGATAAATGGACTTTTCTAGCCTAAAGTGTTCCTTCTCCCGCCATCAGCAACGAGAGGTTTTTGTGGTGTCTGAAGTGAGCAGATGTCAAGACATAAAGAAATACAACATGCCGTGACTTACTAGATCTTGATTTAAGCAACCTTTTGGCTAAAGTCTTTCCTGCCGTCAGCACAGAAACACTGAGCAGGGCTGTGCTGTGGAAGCACAGACACCCATTGCACACGAGTGGGCCCCTTTCTCATTGCTCCATATCTCACCACCCACCCGCCCCCCCCAGCTGAACCTCGGGACTGCAGAGGGTCCCCAGGCTGACAGGCTCTGCTTACTCTCTGGTGGTGGCATTTTACCTCTCTTGGCAGACGTGTCAAAGGACACCTGCAAGGTGAAGGTCGACAGGGTTTCAGGGCAGCCCGCCTGCTGCACAGCCGTGGATTTGTAGACTCCACTTCTGAGTTAAAGTGGGGGTTCAGGCTCCCATGAAGTTCTGCAGCTGCCTCCGGCCAAAAGGATCATGAAATCTGCAATCTCTGAGCCAATTGCTAGGGSGGAAATCTAAAAGAAATATTGTTTAAAAACGATAAATTGGGTTAAGAAATGCAGTTGTACATTTGGTCGCATGCCTCGTAACTCACCTAGGACATGAGAACTCCAAGGCAGCAGAGAACAGACCCATACATCTTGTCCTGTGGCATATATTAAACAGCTCCATTTCCTTTTAAGAACTTGCAGTATCCCAGTAAATAATTTAGTTTCACAAATAAAATTAATATTATAGGGTGTAAGTCAGCAAACAATAAAAAAGTTCAGAGTTTTTTCCAGTTGTAAACATGCAGAATCCATATGGTCATTAGATACTTCTGTGGGTTAAGCACTGATTTGTTTATGCAAGCCTGATGCTTATGATGGATGCTTATGCTCCAAAACTAGGACTATTCTGTTGAATGCATGTATACTATAATCCTCTTTTACCTACCCTCCATATGCGTGTTTCCTGTTTTCAGCATACATTCTCAATGTGTAAACTGTGGTGGAGGATATGTTAAAACCCAGGATACTACAGAGCATTTCAGATATTTTCAGAGCATTACAAGCACGGTGCAAGCATATGCAAATCATCAGTTACAGATGTTTGCAATGTCTGTATTAACCTCTGTGTGTTTTTTTTTTTCTGTTGTTTGTGGCATCTAATTCAAAGAAAAGGACAATAATGAATATTACAAAAAACTAACATTTATTACATAGTAGAAGTGAGGCAGACTCACTTCTACAATGTCCAGACCTTACTGATGAAACGGTGCACTTCTAAATAAAATCAGGGTTTTTGAAGGTTTAAGTTCTTGAAGATTGATGAAATACAAGGAAATTGAGGGAGAGCTTTCCAGGGTAAGGCATCAGAAAACTCTGATAGACACTGAAAAGGCTGAACAYAACTCTGTATCTCTACTGGGTATGWTCCAAAAAGCATTTAAATGCATGCTTAAGATCATTGCTACCCAGGGTAGTATCTAAGCAGGTGCTTCAATGTCTTTACATGCCAAGTTCATCTGCTGAATGTGTAGTTTACTGCTGGTTTAAAATATTTACTGAATCAGGGATATTATTTTCAGACTGCTTCATAAAAATAAACAAATGAACAAAAGTTTATAAAAAATCCAAGAGCAGTTACTGTTCTAGGCAAGAATTTTCATGATTCCTGCTTTCATGTCCTTTTCCATGAGTTAAGTTGTTGGCACTGCTATCTGTATGACTACCTTGTTTTTGCCTTAAATGCTGGTGTTCTCAGCTTCTGCTGCCACCTCAWAGCACCACTGTGCGCATCAATCACCCTGTTGGGTGGAAGGACAGTTGCACTAACACAGARTCTGTGGATGCAATGCTGTTTGATACACCTTAGAGATTTTGCAGTGGAGAGCAGTTTGAATCTAGCTTATGGCATAGGAAAAAGAGCCCTTTTTCTCCATGAATTCTCCATAGCCACTGTGACGAAAGATCAGGGCAAGATCATTCTGGAGCATAGTCAAAGCAAGCTGGGAAAAGGAACAGATCAGTTCAAGAATGGAGCTGAGCTGGGCACGGACCAGTCAGAAGACTTTCTGGTAAAGAATACTCTTCTGYCTCATTTTCCTTCCCTTCCTGTCAAGCTGAGCCAGTGTGTCACAGCAGTCTCTGGTGTCTGGGTATCATGAGACAGCAACAAACTGAAAGCATGTGAAAGCAGGATGAATTGGAGTGAAGGCCCAACAGTGGATTTCCACCRTCTTTGCTCATGGACTTCTGTYTTCTGTTCCCATGATGGTACAGGTCCTTGCTCAGAGGACTGGCATTTTGCTTGCTCTCCTTAGTTCCATTTCACAGACTCCACAGAAGTATTTGGGGGATTTAGACATGATGGTGAAGGAAGGGATGAATCTTGCAGGTTGCTCTTTCTGCTCTTTCCCCCGTTTAGTCTAGAGTAGATGACATAGCCTGTCTCATAAACAGTATCAATGATTATTGCAGGTCTGCCTTGTTGGCATTAACTCTTTCATTTATTTGACTTGTTCACCCATGCTAGGCTGGTGAAAATTATGACTTGTTATACTATTCGTTCAAATTCCCCTTTGGGAACTGTCTCCAAGAAAAACATAAATCCCATTCATTTCAGAACCAAAACTCATTTTAGCACCAGAGGAGTGCTGAAAGCCAAGGACAGGACATTGAAGCAGAAACAGAACTGACTCAAGGCCTCCTATTTTCAGATTCAGAGAAGGGGGGAAAGAGATACTGTCCATCACACTGCAAACTTTCCAGTGCAATATATATTATCCTTTTCCACTTCAGTTGTCCTGATGACTACTGGTTGCTCAACTACAACCAACGGCTTTTGAATTTCACTGTTGTCTTGAGTCTGYGTGTTTCTGAACTGCTGGATGGAGCCTGCCTGCAAAGGGACAGCACCTTCATTTTTCAGGAGGCTCTGGGTGTGTGGAAGAGAGAAGAGACCGAGGGTCAARGAATGCTTTGGAATGACAGCCTTCCTGGTTGTGATGGAAACAAGGATCAATGGCATCTATAGGACTAGGGGCTTTCAGGGAGCCTAGGGAGAGTGCCTATGGAGAATTGTGAGGAAATCTCAGGACAAAGAAATGAAAGCTGAATATAGAAACTGTAAAAACATTTTTTGAATCTGGATGTGGTCCCACAAGAGCACTCATGAAGCCATCTGAAAGAATTTTTTAACAAAATGTGTCCTGTGCTTGAATTCTTAAAATCCTAAATCTGAAAATAGAGAAGTCTCAGTGACTTTGACCAGAAGGCTTTGACCAATACAGCATGGTAAAAATTTCAAYTGGGAGGAAGCATCAAGTAAGTATAACAGTGTGTCTATTTCAGTGAGACTTAGCGTGAAAGGCCAGTCACTGGCCACAGCATTATTGCTGATACTCCTGAGATGTAAAAAAGAGACCACCAATATAGGTCATTAGCTWAGGTTAAGCAGGTTAACCCTGACCTTTCTCCAGTCTCCAAACAGGCATCTCTTAAGCAAATAAAAACCACAGCTATTAAAGAACTCTTAAACAACTACAATAACAAAATAGAGTGAAGTGGAGTCAAAACTGGAGATCTGTTTTATTCAAAGAATAATATTTATATATGACAGATACTGAAAGGCAGCAGAACTAGTTTTAAGGATCATCTCTGTACCTAGATAGGGGAGGCATACTTGAAAGCATTCTGTCTTTTGAACAACAGTGAGACATGAATTTAAATTTTCCAAAAAGAGTATTTGAATTCCTAGAATTTGATTATTCCTTACTGCTTAATAAAGAACAATATTAGAGATTCTCGACCTTCTGTTAGAGTTGCAGGTGGAGCCTGAAATGCTAAAAGGCTCTTCAAAGCATCACTTAAGTTTGATCTAGTTCAGCATTAGTCTCATGTTATCTTTCCCACCCTCAATGGTTTCAAGAAGATATCTAAAACCAGACTAGAGCCGATGTTTACTTTTACAGCTAATGGTTYGTCAAATCTAAAAGAACTTCTAAGGAGTAGATAAAAGCAGCTGCAAAAGTGATCTAGAAATAAACATCCAGAAGAAAGCATAACTGCAATCAAAGTTCCAGCTGTTCTTGTCTCAATTTTTATCAGTATTCTTTTTAATCAGGCACATTTTGAAGTCAAAGGCTTATTTCCAACAGCTTTTGTTCATATATATATATGTATGTCTGTAAGCCCCTTGAAATATTACAGAAGTTCTGTTTCACATCAAAATACTATACATTGTCACTGAAACGATTAATTTTCTTTTCCTCATCCCCCATGTTCTCTCTGGGCCCCTCTTTTGCATCTGGCATGTGTACTGATACTCAAGATGACAAATACTGATAACTGTGAAGCTGCAATGCTGCATACCTCCATAAGGCAAAGCTTAGCCAAAGTTAGTCATTGATTTATGTCCCATATTCTGTTCAACAGCGTAAGGGGTTTCTTTTCTAATTCCATACCTTTAATCCTTGCCACCTCCAAACCAGTGTGTGTCAAATTTCCATCTTATTGTTGCAGCTGTGGTTTCTTAAAATGAAAGTATGCTTCTTGAATGCAGGGACACATTCTTCAGTTTATTCACAGATTTAAATTCTCAGTTGTTCAAAAATGCCTGAACTCATTAAAATAGGAGGTGTGAGATTTTTCTGGTTGATATTATGTGGTTGATATAAAGGTTTTAAAAAAACAAATGATGGATGRTGGGATAACTATTTTTATTTGCTCCAAATCTGTAGGAAGTACAGTAACTWAGGTGGAGATAAGTCTAGGGTTCTCTTTATCAAAGAGTTTACTTACAAAATACACAARGTAGAAAAAGCTCTTCCACATATAAAAAGCCTTGTGCAGGTGTAGAGATGAAATAAAATAAACTGGGCACAGTTGAGGTACAGTATTACTTTGGGTAACTTTATAACACCACAGTAGGAGCCCACAAAGCAGATCAGTTTCAGGAAAATCTGTATTATTTCAAAACAGAGCTGCAAAAGTTAAGTATTGTTTTAATGATCTTCACTGTTTTAGGAGAATACCCAGTTTCCCTGTGCTCTCCCATGAAARAAGGACCAGAGGCAAGGTACTATGAATATTCCTCCAGAAGCTTGCAAGCAAATCCCCCACATTACCTTCCCAAGCCTTTTACAGCTGTCTGTGGAGCACTACTCTTCCTGCAGGTGAGCTGGTGAAAAGGACCATACCTTTACTTAAAGTCACTTCAGTTCAAAGTCTGGTGCAGTAAYTCAAACTCACTTTTATCATCTTTAAAAGCTAAGAGGTTAGTGTTTTCTACCAGAGCAGCTGACACACGTCCAATTCCAGGAAAAGGCCAAGAAAATAGCTGAAAGCAGTAAGAACTTAAAACCACTGCAAAAAATCTGCCAGAGGACATCTGTCAAAGTCCAAAGAGTTCCAGTTATGTATGATTTCATTCAATCCCAGAGGCTAAATAATGTACAGGAAAGATTTAATAATGTTATTCAGATTATGTGTGGAAATGTAAAAGGAACTGAATACAATGCCAGTTTGAAAAATCTTCATGTGCTCATAGCACTATTMTTGCTGCACAGTCAGAAAACACAGCTTGAGCAACAGACTATGATAATAAAACTAAAAATTGGAATTGCTAGAATATTTACTCAGGTGAAGCTATTTGATTAAAAAAAAAAGATGACTTAATATTTTCTCTCTGCCAGGAAATTATCAGTAGAGAGCCCCATTCCTGTTTCCACCACATCAAGTTCCACTGCCATGTGAAAGCATAATAGTGAAAATGTGGTAACCAAGGATCACTGTTCACAACATTTCCAAATGCCAGTGCAAAGGAGACTTCAGCTACTAAATGCAGAACAAAAATGAATGGCCCTCAGCTATCTCTGCTTGCAAGTTTGAATTATAGCATCTGGCTGAACAAGAATTGCTGAACTACAGGTATGATCCCTTTTGCCAAGCCACTTCCAGAAACAGTAATTTCTGGCAGAAAGAGGGAATAGGCAGCTGTAAGGGTGATGTGAATGGCCACCACAGGATCTGCCAAAGGATATCTGTCAAATCTTCTGGTAGCRTAATGCTCCAATGCTGTTTAACACAATTTAAATAGTGACAGAAGAGGGATTATTAAACAAGGTTAGCCAGCAGAGCTATGGGCTTCACCATTAAAAAAAAATAAAAACAAACAAACAAAAACAAAAAAAAACCCAAAAAAACAAAACAACCAAAAAACCCATTTGAAAGCAGACCTAAGTGGATCCTATCTGGCAACAGCTAAAAACTTTTATCTAGACTCTCACACAGGAGGCTGCTGCAATGTTTCCTAGATTTCTTTAAGCTGGCACTTTTGGTAGTATTGCTTCAGCCAGTATTTTTGTCTCCCTTGGGGTAGTGGTTATAGTTGTACCAGCTGAAAATTTAGGCTTAATAGTTTTTCTTTCAGTAAAAGGATCTAAGACTATTCCTACCAATGCCAGGTCTTTATTTTCAGGGAGTTTCAGTAGGTTTCTCATTTCCTCTTGCTATTCCTGCTCTCATCTGTTTTGCAAATGGCCTCCATAAAGTTAAGCTTATCTAATGGCCAGGCCTCCAGCTGGAAGAATGCCAGCAACATTCTAAAAMTCAGTCATCTGAAAGCTTTCAGGGGACATGGCCATCACCTTTTCCCTGAACCTCAAACATAAAACTTCCCTGACAAGCACACAGTCCAACACCATGAAAAGCAAGAGGTYAATCTTAAATTCAGATATCACTTTAAGCAGCTTCCTTCAGTGACACTCTGACACTGTGGAATTAATCTCACTCTACAAATAATAGTTTGGTTTTTTCTCCCCCCGTGTTTGGGATACTGGTTGTACATACAYGCAATAAAGAGTGAGTGTCTCCATAATGGTTTCACTGCAAATGCAGGTTTCCCTACAAAGTTGTTTCTCCTTATTTTGCTGACTGGGATACTGTTCTTCCCTCACTGGCAGGGTGTAGGTCCATTTTCTCCTTTCTTTTGCATTCAGGCATGGTCATGGCAGTTCCTTCCATCAGTGTGACTTAGGGGTTTTGTCACAAGTCCTGCCAAGAAAGTGGCAAGAGCAGAACAACTTTTCCTTGGTAAGGGAAAGTTGGCACAAATGCAAGATTTGTTGCAGGTCTTTATGTGCAGACATAGAGACAGATCAAAATTCTCATAAATTTTGCTATTGACCTTGTTGAGTTCTGAATGTTATTTAGAAGGAGAGATACAGGTTCTTCAATTCAAAAATTTAAGAAAAAGTCTAAAAACCAGCTCAAGGTCTCCATAAGACATTCTGAAGACACAACATGTGGCAATAAATATTGAAGGATTAGCTAGGAAGGTTACCTTCACAAAAATAAAGACAGAATTTTGTCGTAACATTTATTTAGTTAGGATATGAGAAGGAAGAGCTGAAAGCAACTCCTATACATCYGATAGGAGAATCAATTCTGTTGGAATGGGATCTGTGTGGAAAAATGATCCCTTGTTTGGACTTCTGTTGCCTCAAAGAGAAGGAATTCTGAACTTGTAGGAGATAGAAAAAAACAGGCCCAAAGGAGGAAAGTGCAGTATAAAGACACCTACACAACAAGAGACTGCCCTCTGCAGTAACCTTACTCTGGGAAGAAAGCTGTCAAGAGGAAGATCTGCTGTCTGCTGCAGTATCTGTCTGAAGAGCTGGTTCACTYAGCACTGTCAGAGACACATCCTGAGAGCCTGCTGGGAAAAGCCTTTCTCAGCTTCCAGGGATCCCAGTTCCTCAGTGCTGTGGGATGTGCTACTGACCACAGCATGAAGGCTGCTGAACGTCAAACAGTTTCTATTCTGATAAACCAGAGGTACCGAAACAAGAGAGGTAGGAATACATGATGGAGCTGGAGGAGGTATCATAGTACACAAAATAARCATCTTCCTTGGAAAGAAAGAACAAGTGATACACTTAATACTGCTTTCTTACAGAACATAGTATATCTTAGCTCATTTTGACTAAATGGGAACATATTTAGGAGGGAATTCCATTCAAGTGAATTTAGTAAAAAAATTAAGCTTAAAACAATAGTTATATAGGTTTGAACAGGTACAGCTCCAGGGGTGTCAGCTGGTCAGCAGGTCTGCCTGWTAACAGTCATTTGTTGATAAAACAAACCTTCTTAAGGCTGAGGAATCTGAATAAAAGCAATCAGGCTTCCTCCAGCTACTAACTTGCAGCATAAGGTCCTGTACTARCTTTCCTGTCCTAGGACTGAGCCAAACAAACTAAAATAGAATTTCTGGAATCCATTGCATTTCTGAAGGGTATTATTTAAAAATTAGACCACAAAAGATAATTATCACAGGCATACCACTTTAGAATAGCTTTCCTAGAAGCAAAGCAAGTTTGGGGAAAACTTCTCAAACAATCCTTCTTACTGTAAGACACCTGTTCTCCTTAAAACACTTTTTTTTTTTTTTTTTTTTGTGGAAGTCACCCCAGCTGAATTAAATTTGTTTCCCTTGGGCCTGCATTTTCTTTAGCCAACACAACAGCTGCACCATGTGGAGATGAGCCACAAGAAGTGTAACAACACATGTTTGTGATTGCAGTATCAGCTTTGGCAGATTTCAGTGCAGAGGTCTTTAACTGCCTTCTATTGGAGAGCCAGCTTTGCAATATATACAACATTTTGCAAAGTAGTAGCAGTAATACAGATATAGTTCTGTGTATTTCTTATACATGCCAGTACAGTAAAACCAAAAAGGAACTGACTATTACTTATAGCTATAAATATTGTATAAAGCACAAATGTTTTCTTTTGCATGTAAAAGTAAGAATAGAACAGAAGGATGGGTGAACTACAATAAAATCCCCCGAGGCTCCTGTGCTAGCTGTTAGCCAGTCCTGTAACTATTCAAAATGTGCACTAACTCTGTTATTTCAAAGCTGTAGTAAATGTAATCTCTCAATTGCTGAATTCCTCAAAAATAATGCATAATCTTGTTTCAATGTGCTGGCTTTTTCCTCGTTTCAAGAACAGGTGCCAAAMACTGGCCTTGTGGAGCCTAATTCAATATTCTTTAGAACACAGTTTTAAAGTCTGCTTTTGAGGCATTTAATTAAGAGCTTTTGAGTATCCCACACCCAACAAAATGAGACACTTGTTTTTGAAAGACCATTTTGAAAGGTCAAGAATAAGCAAAGAGTCAAGCATTTGTGTTTACAATGTGTCATTCCTGTTACTTTATGCAAAATTAGTGCTGTATGTATTTGTGGGTATACTAATGCAGTTGTGTRGTTTTAAACTTCCTACACATTTCCTCACTTAAAATTGCTCTACCACTGCATGTTGTATAATATGCAATGCATATTATACACAGATACTGTAATGCATAATACATTAGCATGCAGTGCATATTATACAATATTGCGTRAGTGTCCCTGTGACTCGGAACAGCAGATTTTCCCACTGTCTAAAATTTCAGATGCTTAGTAACTATTCCACAATAAGGAGACCACTTCTATACTGTTTATCTTCTTTGACTGCATAATTTCTGATCTAATGAACCAATGACACATTATTAAGAGGTTATTTCAAATAAATGGAAATGTCTAATATGATCTGTCTCCAATCTTGACTTTTCCTGCACCCTCCTGAAAAATGAATGAGGCCAAGGATGGAAACACTAGTCAGGCAAAAATCTGCCTTTGTGTTTACACCCCMATGAGAAAATAAGACAGGACTCTCATTTGAGGACTGATCCCCAAAATAGTATTTGGAAGAAAGACTCTGCTAACGTTAACAGATTTTTAAATCAGGTCTTGGAGTCACACTGCCTAGTTTGAACTGCATAGAGCAGTGATTTGCTATCTATTAATCCTATTGAAGGAGAGACACAGCACATACTAAAACATGGCTTTTTTTATTCTCTTTCAGCTTTTTTGTTCTCTTTCAGCTTTTCCTCGTTTAACCTAGTATTCAAATTARTGCGTCCATTTTAAAATTAACTTGAAGAAATTTTGCACACTGTTAATCTGGTAAGAGTAGCTTAATACCACGAGTATAACAAATTAGATCATGGAACTACAGAAGAGCTCAAGGATGAAGCAATAAAAGCTGTGTACCGGCCTGTTCAAGGTTGCACAAAAACATCAAGCTCTCTCTTGTTTAGAAGACATTGAAATGTGATAAATGAACACAAGAAAGTAAAAGAAGTAATGCCTTTAAATCTTAAAACGATTAGCAGTTTTATTCTGTAGGGATCTATGGGAGGAGAGGGACTCCACCCTGAGGAAGATAAAAGACCTTAGTTTTCTCAGCTGGAAGGAGTGATTCATGTTAGGTGGAAGTGGTATGCATGTGATATTCCTTATGTGGTAAATGAACTGTTTTTATGAAGAAAGCTCCTAGCATATGGAATTGCTCTATTTTTCTCAGTTCTGCAAACAAAATTATGCCACCAAAACTGTTTTTTCTTTTTGCTAACTCCAGGCTGGGTAAAAATGGGCTGTGTTTATGGCTGTCGATAAGCTCTTTTGGTATTAAAGAAATCCAATAATCATCCCACTAAGAAAATTATTTTAAATGAAGGAATAAGTTCCCAAATTTAATGGGGTTAATTAGCTCTCTAGGTAGTCACTTGCTCTATGTTTCACTGTGGTTTTATAGCCTTACCTATGTACACTTAGTCACTTCAAAGTCTTATTTTCAGCAGAAAGTTCCCTTGCTCAGCAGTGATAGTAGTTTAAGGACTCATCCTGGGTAGTGATGAGGATGCCATAAAACTCTCCCCTACTGAACTAAACCAAACCCACTTAGTGGAGACACAAATGAGTGCATCGTACAAAGCCRGTTCTGTGAAACTTTATTATTTGCTGCTTTGCCATTTCTTTAGCACACAGGTTGCTGTGGGGAAGGCTTCCCACTGCTTTTAAGAGCAAAATGGGAATGTAAGTGCAAATCTTTGCATTTTCTTTGCTTAGATTTTAGTTCTACTTTCCACAGGATCTTATCTTGTAATCAGATACTTTAMTTCACAGTCAGTCATGAAATGGCTGTTACATCCCTGAACATTTTTTTTGGTGGATTTTTAAGACTCAAACTGTATTTAGGTTTTGGATTTTTTTTTTTTTTTAAAGTGTGACTGTACATATTATACAAGTAGCTTATTTGGACTTGAATTATGGTCCTCTGGCATGTTTTGGTTGGGAAAGCTGGAAAAAAGTAAAAAACTTAAACGTGGTTTCTGGATTGTAAAGCATTTATATGAGTGATTCTTCCTCATAAAAACACTTGCTTTGTAATATTTATGAAGCAAGCTAGAGATRCGCTTCAGAAATAAATAGGGAGGGTTTTACTAAAAAAACCTCAACGCTCTGTAACTGAGTAAACTGTAAGCATTTCATGACATTGTTTTTGTAGTGCTTAGTAGTCATGATGTGCTTTCAGGCTGTATTGGGTTCTCCTTATTTGTTATTCTGTAGTTTGGCTTCACACATATTCATATTTCTCTTCYGGCACTTCTGTGAAAGGCCCACGAGGGCAAGGAAACTTCTCTCCCTTGAATCTGAAAAAATGGGTTTTGTTAGCCTCTTGAAAGCTTTATTCCTAAAAACTGTAAAAAATAATTCCTTACCTTTCCTAAGTATTTCTGCATGTATTATTCAAATTCTCAGCTCAGGAGGTAAAGGAAGATAGGAGAAAATCTGGCCATCATGGTGGTGGAAACCCTGGGCATAAGGCTGTGTGTATTCAGGCAGTTGAAGCTGGTTTCATGTAGTACTTGCTTCATCAAGTAATGATGATTCAATCTTTCTTTTGTTATTGATACTAGTTTCCACTCCTAGTGCAGGCAGGCATCAAGGCTTGCTAGTTAAATGTTATTTATTTATTCTCCAGGGTGTGAGCACACTTCTTTGCAGACTGGAGAGCAGATGGTTGCTCTCAGAAAGAAGAAGAATATTTCTGAGCAGAAGAGAATCCCGAGTAGCTGCCAGTATTACCTCAACAACAGTAATTGTTTTACAAACCAAAATGAGATTTTTTTTCACATTAATGCCAATCTGTAGATCCCATGAGCAAAATCAATGCAGCTGTAGTACAGACTGGAATATCTTCTGTGGTCAACTGTAAATAGCAACTCTGTATCCTTGGTTTATTTTTACCTTAGTGTGCTATAATAGGAAAAATAGCAAATGGTAAGTCTATATATAGCCTGTTACCAAGACGGTGAGCTAAATGATCAGTCAACAGTAAAATCCCATCATAATCAACAAATGTCTTTAGGTCCAGTAATAATATTTCAGATAGCAAAATAATGTATACTAGGTAGTGAGAGGAATTGCAGCAGTGCAGCTAATACTTTATGTCTTTTTTATGGCTCTTTTTAATGTCAAGTAGGAATTTTGTGAATCATGCTGGTTTTAACAGACAGAWTACAGAGGGCAGAATCTATATGGTTGCATGCACGTTGCCTGACTTTTTGTTTTCTGCATCTTTCTTTTGTTGGACCAGCAAGAATTAATTTTCCTTGATTGACATTAATTACCCATTAAATTGTGAATAGTTCAGGAAAAGAGACCCTCCCCCCCTCCACCTTGTTCTTTATTYCTAAACTTAAAAACTCACTATAGAAAAGTAAAAATTTTATTGCAGTCTTGAAAATATGCTGTTCTTTTATATTTTATTTATAACTACTTTATGGACTGACAAGGTTAGGAAACTATGCAACAAATTTTTAGATAAGCCTTCAAGGTTACTTCACATTAGACAGGATAGGTAGGAAAAATTACAGGCAAAAGTCAGTTTTCCTTATCTTTTGTATAAACAAGCTAGTATTTCATTCAAGGCCTTTTCCTTAACTTTTGGCATACCAGATCACTATCAGGCAGTCACAGGGAGAGACATGCAAACACGTTGTTGTTGTCTATTTATCTACTGAATTTATGAATTGGATTCCAAGGAAAGCAGGCTGCTGCATTCATTCCGTCTTTGTACTTGCCTGCCATTTCCTGCCCTTCTCCCCATCACAATAATTTGTGACTTATCTGACTAATATTAAACATGTTTGATGAAAAGCTGGAGGTGTGTAATTATATTAAGTTCCTATTTTTACAAAACTCAAGGGTAGATGAGAGAATGCCCTGTTTGTGGGGCTGTTTWCCCCATGGCAAGGGAAAAGTAAGGGAAACTCTGTCCTTACCTGGGTTTGGGACCACCCTGTGGACTGGCCTGCAGCCTACTCCTGTGAACTGATCAGCAGGTGTGATGGAGACCCAGCATYCTTGGAACTCTGTGGGGTAATGCCAGAGTGGGCCAAGGCATAGTGAAGTATGTGGAGGGTTTTAAGAACAKAACTGGTAGCATGCTTGGGAATCTATATGGATATTGTGGGTTTAGGGGTGCCAAGTAGGCGAATGGAGTTACCGTGGGATAATTCCACAATAAGGGAGAGAGCACTGAGGAAGCACATGGGAAAAAGAGCTGGACTGTGAAAAGCACCACAGACATGATGAAGGACTAGGGGGATTTTATTTGGGGAGTGTAAGGTGTTCATGACAGGTGTCTCTTGGAAAACATGAACTATTTATTAATTCTGCTATTTTACAGTAGCATCATGTATTCATTACAATGAACTTAGTTTAAATGAGCCTGATTGAATACCTTCTGAAGTAAACACTGCTTTTATTTGCTACTAAAGAAACTAGATAAGGTCCCTGCTATAACATAGATAATTTATTTGCATGATGTTTATGAATGACTTTGAAGTATATATTTGTAATTTAAATCCTAACATTAGTAATACCTGCTAGAAACTCAGACATGAGCTTCTGAAGTAATTTTTATTCTTCTTAGTTTTATTATGAACTATATCCAACTGAGACATCTTGAAACTTTTTTGTTTTTAATTTTAGGGCCTTGAGAACTTCCTTCGTTTGTGTTTATAGAGCACCTAATAGTTGTCCATGCCATTATGATTCCTGATTTCACTGCAGTATAAGTAATTACAATATAAATTATTTTATCTGTTTACAAAACTATATTCCAATATAAAATAATTATAGTGTTCAAAACTAAGTACCGTCTTCAACCATTCTTTGGTGTAAGGATCTATTCTTTATGTTGATGCCAATTCTGAAGAGAAGGGGGTCCTAAATCAGACAAGTAGATTTGTATAGTGGATGAAATACTTTAGAAGAAAAAGAGTAATTCAGTTAGTTTTCTCACACAGTTTTAGGATTGGTCTACATTAAGGCTTTTCTTTCTCAGCCACCRTATTAGTAGTGTTAGATAGTTCCACTGTTGGAAGAAATCATGGGAATACTCATGTAGAGTGTCTGCAACWACCTCATCTCCATCTTGTCTAGACACCAGCAATCTCATAGTATATTCATGCCTCCAGAACATCTAGACTTCTCTTGACTGGAAACCCTGAATGAGGTAGTAGAACAGACGGAATCTGTTTTCCCTTTCAAAGTTCCTTCTCTGCCAGTGGCTAGGTGCAGTATTGTAATGAATACCAAATCAGTGTCATATTTCACAGCACGGTTCTCAAATTCATGTCACAGGGRAAAGGTGAGATAGTGTTATTTATTCCAATGTCATTGACTAGAAATACTACTCGAAATTATAAGAGATGAATAAARTGATCTTGAAAAAGACTGTGGTATTTATGTTATCTTACTGATGTTTTATTTTCAGTTCAAATGTACTTAGAAAGCTTTCTGGCAATTGCRTAAGATACAACTTAAATTTCTGTGAGAAAGGCATGGAATTAGTCCATACTTTTTTGGCACTGTGTGCCCCACTATGTCATAAAGCCAGACTACCTAACTTGTTCTGTTTCAGACACCTTGGGTTTTTTACACCCTTTTCTTTTTTTAGTGGCGTGGATGGAGGACAGTCCTGCTCCCTTCTTCCTCAGTAACTGAGCAGTCAGGGTATTTTTTTGAAGTGGGGGTTGTGGTATTAAATAGTTTTGAGTGAACAGGGCAAATATCTAAATCTGCTGTTTTTTGCTTGGACACACTTTCTTCTGTTCTTGTCAACTGTTTTTTTAAGGGAAAGGTAAGAGTGGTAGATTAGACTGTTTAGCCTAAGTTTTTCCAGAAAAAAGAAATATATGTGTGAATGGGGAGAGGGAGCACTTCTTGGCTCTGTTTCTTTGTATTGCCATTACAACTATAATATAGTACCTGTATTTTATTTCTAAGAATCCTTTTCCTTGCTTTAATGTATAGTCTGTGGCAGCTTTGGCTTGAGACGGGGGAGCAAAACCTGCCTTCTCTGAAATAAGCTGGACGAAATATTGCCTTAAATATTTGTGTTAAAGGATGTGGAGACAACCTCTGCATTCCAGCAGTATTACAGCCAAATAGGGATGTCAGACTTCCCTTCATTAGATGAAACTGGGGTACTGTAAATAAGAATTGRACAGTGAGTATAGCCAAATATCCTGTAAAGCAAAGCTGGACACTAGCCACATGTCAATTGCTATCTGCCTCACCTCACCTGTCCTGAACTGGAAAATGGAACATCTAGTGGGATTCCTCCTCACCACTTTCTGAGGCACTCATACCATACTCCATTTCAGGCATCTGCTGGCTCCTTCCCCTGGGTGGGTATTTTTTTGGCATGTCCTACAAACTGTTGTTTATGGTATGGACACATCTGGCAGTACTGCTGGTGAGCCACTGTGGCTTTTGGGATGATACTTGGAAGAACTCTGCATTAATCTGTTGTGCAAAGGAAGATGTTCTATTGCAGTTTTTCCATGACTCAGAAAAACAAAGAAACCTAAAAGGTCATATGGTGGTGTGTGATTTGTTTTGCGGGTTCATTCAATATTGCCATTGTGCATTTGGCCTGACCACAGTGAGTCAACTGGGTTGGATTGACTCAGACAAAGTAGAGGACTTGCACAACAGTAGGACTTCAGTCATTCTAAATTCCCTTGCCAATGCACATCAAAGAGATGAAATTATGTATGGAGTGCAGATATTTTTATTAAGTGGGAATGTTGTAATACTTGCACATCGAAAATCAGTTTGAAGTGTAATGTGGGCATCTCAGTATTTTTATGGAGCTTGCCTAAGTGTTTTACTACCTTGAACTGCCATTAGTTAGGCAAATCAACCTACTGTCAGGAAAGGATATAGAGATTGGCTTGAGCACGTAAACTTTTCTTGTATTGACTGGCTGGATCTACTTGGATCCAACAGATTCAAGTACATTAACTTTAGAAAGTCGAAGTTGTAAGGGGATGAAATGGTGCTCAAGAGCCTGAAACCCGCTGCTTGAATAATAACAAGACAGCTTCCCCTGGCCTTACAGGGTAACTTGGGTGCTCTGGCACCACACACCCAAGTGCCAAGCGCCGGCACTTTCCACCTCAAAAGCTTTACCGTGTCATCCTGCTGCGGGGAGCAGCTCCCTGGTCTTGCCGTGACTGACTTCAAGCTTCCCCTCAGCACTGCTCTGGAGCCGGTTATCCACGAAGACCCTGACTTTCTGAGGCCGGCACTGCTCCTTCGGCCGGCGGACACAAGCGGGTGAATGGCCCGGCCGCCCGGCAGCGCTGCCCCGAGGCCACGGAGGTGTCCGCGGGGCAACAGCCGCCCTCAGGCGGCAGTGCTGCCCTAGGCTGCCCTCGCCCGGAGGCGCAGCTTCCAGAGCCGGGGGCTGAGGCACGGGGGCGGGACGGCGCCACGACGATGCCGGTTCGCCCGGCCCGGCTCGCAGGGACGCCCCGCGGGCGGGGCGGGTTTCGCGGGTGGACTACACCTCCCGGCGTGCCCCGCGGGCCGCCGCCTCGCGGAGCATGCCGGGAGCCCGCTGCGCGGCCGCCTCCATGCACTTCCCCTCCCGCCGGCGCGGCAGCGCCCGCTCGTCTCCCGGTGGGCGGGGCTTTCTCGCAGCCGCCTCTCTGAGCGACGTCCATACCACCCTATCAGCGCCGGCGCTGGCGCGGCTGTGGCCAATCAGCGATGAGGGGGCGGGCCCCCGCCGCGGCCGGAGGTAGCGGTAGTGGCGGCAGCTGGAGCGCGGCCGTGGGAGGGCGTGGGTCCCGTGTCAAGTGCTAGCGAGGCCGCTCGGGAGCTGTGCGGGTCCGGCGGGGCCCGGAGGATTCGTCAGCTGCGCCGTGGGGCGSCGACGGCGACGGCATGGAGCAGGCAGCGCCCAAGAGGTAACGACCCTCTCCGGCGGCCCCTTGCCCGCCCGGGAGCGGCGGCACGAGCAGGATGAGGCCTCGGTCCCGGGGTCTGTGAGGGGGCAGCGGGACAGGGAGGGTGCTGAGCCCTGCCTAGCGACCGGAGGGGTTGTGTCACATTGGGAAGGGTCTTCTGTCGGGTGGATGCCACGAAATACTCCCTCCAGTAARTGCCCCGGTAGAGACGAACCCTTGGGGGCTGGTTGATTTATGCGTAGAACATTTTTAATGTGAAGTGAGGGAAACTTGTTCGCCGAGCAGAGTTCTCTCTGACCTCGGGGTCTCTCACTCGATAGTTCTGGTCTGTGGCAGGAGCACACACGAGTAGTTCTCTTTTCACGTTGGAAAGTGTCCTTGTGTTGTGCTGCTGGAGGGATGGATGCTTGTGGGGGTGGGCGTTGCATAGTTGCAGTTGCAAATCAGCGAGTGGGAAGAGGTAAAACCCAAGAATATTCCCACAGTAGATGTATTTTCTCAAATACATAGGCTATCAGACCATATCACTGCTGTGCCCTTTTAAAAAAAATAGTTTATAATTTGACTTCTTAGTGCATAAAACAATTTTGCTTTGTGTTAAATGTAGATATAATCATACATTTCAGTTGGAACAGGACTTTCTTGGGTGTAGTTGTACCATACACTGACTATAGTTTTGTGGTGTACGGAAGGTAGTTACATGGTTTAAATAGGTATTTACACTCTTAGAGCTTTTACTTTTGCTTCCTGATAATTTAATGAAAAATCTAGGGACTGTGGAATGTAAATTTGTGATAGTGGATATTAAATCAGTTTTTACATTCCTCTTTACAACCTCTACATTCTCTATTTAGACCACTTAAAAGCAGTTTCCTGCAGGATGRTAAGACTTGAGAAGAATGTAGTCTTGAACTTCTGATGATTTCTCCTCCAATAACACATCAAGTGACAATACCTACCATGGAAAACTTTGGAAAGGAATTGATTTGTAACTGGTATGTAGGGTGGTTTTAGCAGGTAATGGGGTAAGGAGGGACAGGCCTGCACTGTAGTTTCAGGCTGACAGTGTTGGGTACCTCAAATGAAGGAAGTAGGAGAAGTAGGACWGGCACCAACAAGGATTTAGGAGAAGAAATTGAAATGTCAAAGGAGTAATCAATRTTGCCAGCAGCAGTGGAAACCTTGGGACCTGTTGATATCAAAGGACTGAAAATGAAACCGTGATATCAGCATAACCTATCAGATATTTTGTGGAAGTTAGAGCAAAGGCTCAGCTGGAGGTGTGTGTCTGGCCTAACTGAAACTAAGAGATATTTAAATCTTTGGATTCAGTCAGTCAGGAAGAACTAGATGTGGGAATGTGTAKACTCTAGCATGTTTTTATACTCCACATGTTTTTTGAAGCTTGTTTCTGGAAATTTGTGATGAGAAAGAACTTAGATTTGTTTTAGTGGAAGGGAAGATTTGAACTCAATTTTTCATAAGGTATTAACTCAGGCTTTCATAATGCTTGGAGCAAATTTTTCATGACTCGGCATAATATCCCCTTTATCAGTAGCTTTATACAGTTTCYCGATTGTTGCTATTCCCAGCAATTTTTCCAGGCCACCCCCTTTTTCTGCAAGTCCAGAAGAAGTGCAGATAATTTTCTGTGGGCTGAATTTTTGCTGTGGTCTTTGGATACAGTAGTAGCTTGAAATGGACCATGTTTGCTTGGCAAAGCAGATGTGAACACTAGAGTTCTTTACTTTGGTGCCTGTTGTCCACAGGAGCAGTTACTGAGAGGGATCTATTGCCATCATATCTGTGGTGCAAGACATCCATTTAGAGGTAGCAGAAATTTCATATGTACACTTCAAAGCTGCATGGATGTCCTAGAATCCTGTGTTCCCTTGGAGGTATAGGGCACTTCAGTTCCCACTTCCCTGTAGAGGAGTACACAATGCAATTGCCCGTTATATAAATCTTTATTATTCCTTCAGAAAGTAGCAGTGATGATGCCCTAGTGACATTCTAGACCATTGTGACTTTTCAGTAGAGGTGCTGTCAAAATAATTCACTTTTTTTCTTTGACTAATGTACTACAACAGTGACACAAGACTTTTAAGGGAGAGTCATTTTCAGAATATTTTTTACTTTAGAAATAATTTAGAGTAGATGTTCTGATTTTGTGCTGAACAATTTGGGCAGTAGTTGACACACTTTTCTTGCATCTGAATTAACTACAGATGTGCTTTATACTTTTTTCTCTCACTAGAAAGGAGATTCACTCTTGAAATAGTTACAAAATTCACCTCTTAGTCTTCTAATTTTCCTCTGTTATTGTTGTATTTTTCTGTATACCTTGACAAGATCATGTGTGAGCATGCAGGTTGCATACAAGGGGAAAAGAAAATGGTTAGGGACAGAATTTTCTCAAATACATAGTTTTTAATCTTGACCATATCTGGCATGCTTCTGCCAAATGAAAGGCTGCTTAGTAAGTATTGGAAGTGTTAATTAAGGTTTTCCAGTCCTTTCTTTAAATTTGAGTTTAATTTTCACTGAAAAACACAACTTCAGGTTTYGTGAGAAGAGGAATGTTCTTAGAATATGAACTGTTTGTGAAAAAAGTGTATTTTTTAATRCTTGTGTCAATGGACATGTTGGCAGTTGTCAAGTTCCTTCTGAAAATGATGCAACAAAAATGTTTGTTTGGGCTTTATTGGTAGAACACTAKAAGTACACGGTGCAATGATGTAAAATGTCTTAACTTGCTTCTGCTTGTGTGAATGSTCTGAAGCAGTGTAGATGTCTCAAGGCTTTCACATGCCACCTCTCCTTCAGATGACTGCAGTAATTTCTTCTACTACCTTCTCTTTTAATGTATCAGTATAAYTGATCCCAGCTATTCTTTTTAAATGTTTTAATGTGCTAGTTCTTCTGCACAATAAACSACATATAATCAGGTTTCTCAAAACAGCTATCCAGTTTTTTGTAGCTCATGACAGTAATTGATTGTGTTCTTTGTCCCAGCTTTATTTTGTTTATAAACTTTCAGCAATTTTTTGTGCCTTACTGTTCTTAGTCCCAGCTTTATTTTGTTTATAAACTTTCAGCAATTTTTTGTGCCTTACTCTGTAGCACATCCTAGTTTTTTAAAAATTAAAACCTATGTATAATTACTATAGGATACTACAATCATACTTTGTTTATTTTCAATTTTGGGGGGAAATCTCTTCCTCTTTCATGTTCAAATTTTTTTGATCTTTGTGCTGGGATTGGGTGCCTTTAATTTTTTCTAGATTTTCCTAAAGTTATCTATGTAGAGTTTTCTTATGTATTCAATGACAAGATCATAGTCAGACTAATAATTAATGTTTTTTTCCTATGATCTGGATTTATAAAAGTAAAATTATTTGTTAGAATATATTTTTCTTGTTAAGAGACTAGGTGTTATGCAGAAAGTCAAACCTTCTTGGAATAAGAAAACCTTTTTGACAGTTCTTTCCCAGAACTGTAGTTTAGTTAGTCCTTCAGGTTTAAGGAGCAGCTTCCCTTCTGGAAGACCTCTAAAATAGCTCATAATCACTCCCCGATAATTTTATAGATAAAAAAATAATCTGGAATTACTTTCTACCCCAGTTTTATGTTGAACTTCTCTGCATCTCCTTTAGACTTTCTCATATATTGTGATATAAGCATATATACACAAATACATATGGCACTTGTATCCTTTGGTCAGAATAAAGCAGTGCCTGAATTTACTGATTTATTTGTTCTGTTTTAAATGCTTGTATTGGGAAAGTAGAGAATGAATGAGGGAGAGAGGAATGAGACWCCTTCTTTCTCTCTGATTGTTCTTGTGCCCTTTGTCTCTTCATTTTTGCCTCTTGCCCCCTCTTCACTGTCCCCCTCTCTCCCCAGTTAAGATGCTGATGCTTCTTAGCTGTGTTTCTCTGTCCTAAGATTGTTGTTTGCTTAGCTGTGTTTCTCTGTCCTAAGATTGTTGCTTGCTTTTAACCACCAAGATAATATTTCTAATCTCTTCTTGTATTCTACTTGGTGCTTTGCAGCCAGTTATACCGGTCGCCACCTTCTTCCTTGTTTCTCATAGAGTTTTAATAAATGCTTTCTTTATTGCAGCCCTTCAGGGTATATCGCATGATATTCTGTAGTTCAAGAGCTGAATATTCTATTTAAACATCTAGAAATAGAAATCATTAAAAAATCAGATTTATTAAGATTTTTTCAATGGTTCAAAGAACTGTGGTGTTGATGCTATCACTTGAACACCAGACCTAGTGTCTGTACTGTTCAGTGTGTTTGTGAAGGAGCGTGAGGTGCATTGAGCAGGGTATTTGGTGATGACATTCCTGAGTTTGATATACCTTTCTTACTGCAAGTAGGTTTTGTAGGTTTTGTATTAAGCTGCCTTAATGTTAAGTGCAATTTGGTCTCATAACATGTTTGTCAGAGTTGATAATATGAAAATAATTTTAAAACTRTGGAAATCTTATTTCTTTGATCTCCTCATTGCCTCTCAAGTTCACCAGATAATCTGTTATTTGACAGTGACATGGGTTTTGATCAGTTTGTGATTGTTTCACTAACTCGAGTTCTCAAGTTAATGCCTTGGCATTAACAGTACTGTTGACACCCTTTTGATATGGATTTTTTTTCTTTCTCATTTTAGCAGGTGTTACTCTTTCAATGAGCAGGTGGAAGTGTTCTCTTTGTAGGCATCTCCAGTCAGGGGTACTGTATGCTTTCTCTTTTCTTGCTGTTGCTAAAAAGTTCAGTCTGTCTGCTTTTCTGTTGAGTACATCTTTTGTTATGCAGCTCTTTGACCAAGAGAGTCAGCTAAAGGTTATGTTTTTTATTTTTCAGGGCTCTGCTTATATTATAAACATGCTGTGCATGGGTTTTTTGGTGGYAAGARGAGGCTGATTACAGCAACTTATTCTTGAATGCTGCCTTTAAGGCTGCATATAACCWGTTCAGAGAGGAAAAAAATTTGAAACAAGCAAAATTAATGATTTATTACTTTATTACCTATCTGTGAAATATTTTTTCCTCTTTRATTTGTTTTAACATATGGTTCTTCAGTAATGAAATATGGGCTGTCTTGCAAGATATAAATACTATCTTTCTGCTTTCTAGTGTCTAGCCAGCAGAGAGAGTGAAAAAGAAAGCAGAGTCTTGTTCTTGTAGGCCAATTTTGCAGACATTATTTAGCTGTTCTCATTTGAATTTTCTGCTGTTTTTCTCCATGTTCATGAGTTGTGCCTTGCCTTTGCTGTGAARATTTTTATTTTCTCTAAAATCACAGTCTTTCCAGCTTTTTGACTGTTTGCTGTAGCAAGCTGCATAGTTTTTACTGTAGTTAATGCACCTTTCCYTACTGATTGTGGATGCTTTTTGTATTCATATAATTGCTGCATCTGTGAAATAGTTCTTTGATGTATAAATGTGTGCACCTCTGTGCCTCCTCCTTGCCTTGCTTCCCTTGTTTGATACAAATCCATATGACCTGTGTGCTTTTACCATTACTTTAATTTTTTTGCTTTTACTTAGATGGTTGGTAATTACAGGTCTGCTTTGACTCAGGAGTTTCATCATCAGTCAYTCACTTTAATTTTTATCAATTTTGTGTTTCACAGAATTGTATCTCTTAGTATGAAGAGAGTTTTTTTCAGTTCATTGTTCTTCCAGTATTAAGACCTGTCAATTTTCTCTGTCCATGCCCTCCTYCCTTCCCCCATTTTGTTTTTGTTTCTGTTTCTAGAAAGTGTTGTGGGATAACATATTTTCTKTAAGTTCTCAGGGAACTGTTCTTCAAAGTCTCCTGTTGTTTTTTTTTCCTTTTTCCTCCTCCGGCATATGGAATACATTGTCTGTATTTAACACTACAGCACCATCTATTCTTCAGCTCATCTTCTACTTTTATAGTACCCTTGGCTGTCATGTAGAGTCAACTTATTGTTTCAATCTTGCAGCAAAATTCCCTGTTACTTTACGGTGAAGGATTTACATGTTGCAGCCACCTTGCCTTGCTGCAATGTGTGTGTGGTTATATTTTCCGGTGCTATGTTCAGTGTTGGCTCTATTGCAATCTTGCAGCCAAGTTGTGTTTTGAGATTTGCCAGGAGTCTGGGGGGCTGGATAGCTGGGAGTACTGAAGACCAGGGAAAGGCTGGGATTGTTTGTAAAGGACAACAAATAGTGGTAAAAAGGGGTTGAAAGTACTGGAAGAAATCATAGGGTGTTACTGAGTGATTTGAGACTGTGTGAGAAAGAACTAAGGGCAAAATATGGTGGTGTTATGTAATTAGGGTTTTTGTTGTATCCTGTCCCTATGTACGTTCACGAAAAAGCAAGAGAAGCTGCCCCAACAGCTTTACAGTACTCAGCTCTTGGAATTTCAGTGTTTTGCTGCTACCTGAGAAGTGCTACCATATGCTTCCAGAATCATCTTAGCTTCAGAAATCTGATTTTAGTGATGTCATTCACTGGCCSATGAGTAGTACAATTTAGAAACTGAATACTTCATGTGGGTGAAGGATTGGTTTATAATTAGAGAACAACGTGGCATCATCTAGGAAGTAATGGGCATGTGTTTGCATGCTAACTGTTTTTGGAGRGAAGGTAAACTTTATTCTTTGTTTCTGCTTTTGCAAAGGAAGTGGTTTGAACAGTGAATTGGTCCTTCGCTGTTTTRAATTGAGCAAACATTAGTGGGAAATTGATAATGACAAAAATTTTGTTGCTGCACATCAATTAAGAATTTTATTTTTGTTGGAATATGGTTTTTTTTGTACTTTTTTTTTTTTCTGTCTGCTCTCTTGTCTGAAAATTTGCTTGAGTTCTTTGTCCACCAAACAAATAAATAACTTTTGTCTTTCTTTCAGCAAACTGAAAAAGCTAAGTGAAGATAGTTTAACTAAGCAGCCTGAAGAAGTCTTTGATGTTCTGGAGAAGCTTGGTGAAGGGTAAGTATTTACAAGGGCATAGGATCAGAGGGAAACAGTACCTAAAACATATGTTGGAATATTATCTTACAGAGAGAGTGACTGTAAATGTGCTAAGGAATGACTCTATAGACAAGTTTTAGTACTAAAACAAATGCATGCATCAGTAGATTTCCACACTTCCACTAATATATGTATGCATTTTTGATGTCTGTTGTTTGTTAACACAGCAGAAGTACTTGCACCTTTACTGGAATTAGAGACTCTATATCTTGACAAAGATTAATTCTTCAGTCTTTCCTGAGGTYCTGGTAGAACTGACCTTTTTGCAGCCTGAAGAACTCTCAAACTTTTGCATGAGCCTGTGGCTTCTGTGACTTTTTGTGCATGGAAATCAGGAGCGTTTTATCTTGTTTTTTTAAAACAATTGCCTCTTATTTTTAGGTCTTATGGTAGCGTGTTTAAAGCAATACACAAAGAGTCTGGACAAGTTGTAGCAATTAAACAGGTCCCTGTGGAATCAGATCTTCAAGAAATAATTAAAGAAATCTCCATAATGCAACAATGTGACAGGTAAGTATGACATTTCTGTTCTCTTTCTAGGAGTCCSTGTGAAAATGTCTTTGTACTTGTGAAAATAGCTGAAATAAACATGCAGCTAGGAACTGTTTCGTGGGAAAGTAAATTGTCCAACATAGGCTTTTTAATTAAAGGAACCACTTGTTGGACCTCCTCCTCTCCCTAGTTTGGATTGAAGGAAGTACAAATAGGGTACGTAACACAAACTGTTGTAGGAATTAATATTGGCCTCTGATTAGAAGTCTCCATGCTTGCTTCACTTTACTCACWCTGTTAAGGCCGAAAGTTACTGTTTCCTTTAAATGTCTTAAGGCTTTGTGAAATTCTGAGTTACCTGTTTCAGAATATTGATAGAGGTGTTTCTAGCAAAGATTAACAGTTAAGTTCCAGAAAAATATTCTCTTGGCTGCGTTTTTTGTGCAGAAACATACCTTTAAAAGGGGAACAATCTTGTAATACTGCTGGTGGACTCTTACCTTACACTTGTTCACAAGTGCTTCACAGTCTTCACAATCTTATGATTGCAGGTCTTATAGAAATGGAAGTCTTGATGTCAAGAATCTGTAAGGATACAGAAATTACTTTGCATTTTCTGTTGTCTGTGAAGTTTTGGGCTGCAACTTCAGAATCAGATTTACTAGTATCAGCCTTAAATCAAATGTGAACAGTGTTTTGAGATTGCACATCACTTGATGTTTTGAAAAGATCATCTTGTCCTGATTGCTAATATTACSCAATTGTTGCTGGGAATACTAATGTAGTATAGATCTGTAGTACAAAGATGGTTACAAAAATCAATGGGTTTTCTTTAGAAGTAATATAGCTTTCCTCAGTTCACAAATTTATAAGGACCAAGATCAGTATGTTGTGCTTGTAAATGGTAAACAGTTTGACTAGTTGGGAGGAGGCTGACCCTTCTGAAAAGGCAAATTCATCTAGTGCTAGCAGTTGCTCTTAAATGAAATATTTTTTTTATAACGTTGACCTGTCTTTTTGTAAAGATAGTATCACGTTGCAGGAGGCAACCATAGGTCCTCTTCKTATATCAGTTGTCTGTAAAAACAGCATTGTTGCCAGGCATGCTGATCCTGAAATACTGTTCCTTGCTCCAATATGAAATGGTGTTTGATTCCACCCCACAGTGTAGGTGTTCTAATGGGAAACCACTGTCTGAAATCTCAGTAAGTCGCTTCCTGACTTTGTGGGAGATGAATGACAATCGGACTGTAGCCTTCTTTGTTTAAGTTCCTTCACCCCAAACCGTCAGTCTTTTATTTTCATAAATACACCATCTTATAACTTCTGAAGGATGATTCTTTTTACGTTTACCACATCTGTTTCTGCCTTTCTTTTGCAAATGACTCCAAGGAAGCGTTATGTCACATGACAAACTGATGAGTAGCAAAGCAATGTGTTCTGTTTGTGATATTACTATGACTTCACATGAGACACTTCAGTATGAAAATGCACTTGCAAATCCAGAAGGCTTTAAACCAGCATTAGATTCTCTTTCATATGAAAATCTGGCTCTGTGCTTGACATCAGTTCATACTTGCAAAACTTGGAAGACGAGTGTGAGTTTCCATGTTATTTTACTCAAGAGAGAAGAAAACAAGGCAATCATGGCAAGGAAAGAAACATTCAAGAGGGTCCTTGGAGGGAAGAACAAAGCTTTATATCAGATAACTAGTGTTTTGGTAAACTTCATCTGTACTTGAAGATTGCTGAAAACTTGTGTACATGGTAGTGCTTTTATAATTTTAAATTATCAGAATTTATGCTAAGAAGGCATTGGTTAAGCTAATTACAGATTTAAAATGTATTTGGTTGCACTTGATTGTTGGCTGTGTCAAACCACAATTTTTAACAAGTGTTCTGTTGGTTTATTTTTTTTCTGCTACTGAGAATTCATCTGTTTTTCTAACTTTGTTTTCCCATCTAGTCCTTACGTTGTCAAGTACTATGGCAGCTATTTCAAGAATACAGATCTGTGGATTGTTATGGAATATTGTGGAGCTGGCTCTGTTTCAGACATAATTAGACTGCGTAATAAAACGGTGAGTTGTGTTTTWCTAAACTATGTATAGCACTTCTTAAAATCAACTTGTGAATTAAGATTAGAAGACAGAATAAAAGMTGGAGTTAGGCTCCTTAGCATCAGCCAGTATCTTATCTGTGCCTTGTTCCTCAGGAAACAAGCTCATGCACCTGACTGTCTTTGTGCTTTCCTTTGTGATCACCACCAGATGCAAATGCATTTTGAWATATGAAGATCTTGGGAATTTCTTGAAGATTGCTGCTTTGTAGAGTGCAGAACTGTGGCTTCTTTCCCTTGTCTCTTCCACCTCACAGTCTGTCAGCAGCCACTTGGTCGATGCATAGTTTGGAAGCAGGCATARAATTGTCTTGCTCTCACCCAGTAATTAGGGAGCCTGAGAAGTAACTGGCTTTACKCAATGAATGAGAAGGGGAAGAGATRCCAATTAAAAATGTGAGAGGGAACCAAAATGAGGGTTGTGGGGAAGTGTCTTAATGGACTTMAAGCAGCAGTAATATAGAGGAAGCCTGTAGGAAGCAGGTTTTGTTAGTTCTAATTAAGAAACAGCTTTTCTGAAAAATGTTTTGTTGTAGGTGTCAAAACAGTCTTGAATTCCTTTGAGTCCATTTGTTTTCAGTAATGGAGTGTAACATGAGGTATTCCTTTTAYCAACAAGTACTCTGAGGTGGCACTACATGCTGGGCATCACATTTCGTAAACACTCCCTGAAATGTTCATTGCACCATACATGGGAGCAGAGGGGGAAAGTAAAGGAGAGAAAAGCAATGTTTAGGCTTGGAAAACAAGACATGAAGGGAAATGGAAYCAGGTTTATTAGGAAGTGGAGGTAATGTCCACACTGATGGGAGCCCCTTTGGAAAAGGTGGCTTGTATCAGGGCTGTTGTAATGTTGAACTGATGGCTGGGSAAAAGCCAAGACCAATGGCTGGAGTCTGCAATCTTTAAAATTGGTATTCTTGCAGTGGTATAGTATCCAAGGATCAGGAGTTCCAATAAGAAATGGCACAAGCTAGTCCAGAGTTAAAAAATCTAAACYAAACCACAATCCATTTAAGATAGAATTTAGAAAAAAAGGAACAAACTTGTYTGTACGTTGATAGAAAATACTAGAATTTTTATTTTAAAAAAGCATATGACTGTGTGCTTATATAAAATCAGGCTATCTAGTTTTTTTTTTTTTTACATCTGTTGTAGCATATTGACATAGTAGGTATCTTAAAAGATTTGGAGAGAAGAGATATTCGAGTCTTGGAGCAAATGCATACTGATGATCAGRCAAACTACCTCTTAAAGTTGATACGATTAAATAGTATGAATTCTATTTTAAGAAACAGAATAATCAGTAAATACATAGATACAGGTGATAAAGCTTCTGTAAAGGCAAATCCTAGAATGCACGGCTAGTAGAGTTCTGTAAAGGAGTTGGTAAGGACATAATCAGTGCTGGTTGGTGTAAAGTTGTTCTGGATGTGCTGAAATGTTTTTGGACAGACTTCCACACCCRAGGCTCTTCAAACAAAGACAGCTCTAATCTGGAGTTAATTGGAAGTTCTGTCACAGAACCGTTTAATGCAGTGACCATTAGGATYATCATTTGGACTTGATCTTAAAGATCTCTTCCAACCTAAATGATACTATGATCATTATTAAGTCATAGGAAAGGATGTATATCTCCTCCTATTTGGGAAGAAACATTAAGGTGYGTTTGCCCTTGTTGCTTGTCTCTAAAAATAAGAATTTATTGATCCTCTTTTTCTGTTTTTGTGGTTCGCCTACTTTTTCAAAAGTTGTGTTTGTCTAGAAAGTGAACAACGCTGTGCTTTGCTCTAATAGACCATAACCAAGGGAAACAGAATTCAAAGTTAAAGGATAAATTTTAGTGACTCTTGGGAGCTTATTCATATGGAGAAGTTTTCAGCTTAACAAGAGCAGATTCTTGTCCAAGATGCCCAAGCCATTAATTTGAAGTTAAATGGACCACTGGAATTCTGCCTGGAGTCTTTTAGTGTGGCTGGCAGATCAGCAGCACTTCAGCAAATTCGTAGTACCTGCTAGCTCATCTGGGGTGTGGTGTTCATCAGTTCGGGGCACACTTAGATCAAGTTTTGTCTCTTTTCTCAGAGACTGGTTTGGGAGGTACACGTATCTTGTAGGGTCAAACTATGGGTTGCTGCCAGAAAGGGCAGTTCTGCTGTTACTTGTCGCTGTTGGCCAGACAGCCGACACAAAATAACAGACACAAAGACACACATAYACACACACAAAAAGTAACCCCTTTATTCTGGGACAGGCCTCTTTTATCCACTTTAGCAACCAGTGCATACATTTGTGTCAAACAYACATTGGTTRGTGAGGCTGTCACTTTCTRCTCATCAGCATAGGATTGGTAGGTTTGCAAAAGCTACAGTATTAGTAATGTKTATAATTGTAAGCCACCTGCATTATCAATTCTACATTCCAATCTTCTTTTTCTCAWGACAGCCAAGGACRTGGCGTTTTATTCCCATGCAGGCTGTTAACASTTCCCTRCAGTTACTCTCCAACCTGACTGATGTGTTCCCGTGTTTTCCATGCCTCAGATGCAGCGATTGTCTGTGGCTGCAGGGATAAGCCTGATGATATGATGGGGGAACTTCCTTTCTGGTCTGTTCTCCCCACCCCCTCATGAGCTAACTCAGGACTTATTATGGCAGCATAGTGGTTTGACATGATGCAAGAGAGACATTAGGAATGAGCAGTGGGGAAAGGGAAGGAAAAGAAGATATGGGACTGACTTTTTCAGTGGCTATAGGATGATTACAGTGTTAAGCAACATTCTAAGTCTTGCTGGCTCCTCTTAACATAAAGGAGAATATTTACACACCACCAGCCTTGACCCTCTAATGATAATTCAGGATGCACTTGCTCATCTACTGATCATGATCAACTGAARCATTCTAATCCTGACTCCTTGGGGACTGAATTCAGTTGGTTGAAACATACCACRTAGTGGCTATGTTGTAGGTTGATCAGAGAAACCCATCTTATTTGGGTCAGTATTGTAAGTGACAAGTGTTGGAATGGACAGCTGCACAGGTAGTGTTCTGTTGGGTCCAGAGATTCTGTATTWTTTATCTAAAATGACTTACTTTATATTTTTACAGTTACATATAGATTAGCTTCTCCCATGTTTTCCTAACTCATTATGTTTTTTCATCTATTAAACTCTACTAATTGAGGTGAATAGTGTATCCAAATCTTGGGATGCTGTGTTTGAATGTCCTAGTGGGTTTACTTTCTCTATGTGTTACCACGGGGATTTACCAGACTAAATCTTTTGTTATCCAGGCTGAAGGTGTTCTGCTCACAAGGATRTTGTTTTGCAGTTTTGAGCAGTTAGATTTCTCAGTGATTTCACAATTCAAATAGTTTCAATTTGTAGGCCTTTGCTGCACTAAATTACATGTGATTATCAGCTCTAAAGCAGCCTAGYAGCTCTTCTGTTTTTCAAGTCGCATCTATCGCAGTATAACTTCCTCAGTTGAGCCCACATGGATTAATTGATAACCAGACAGTCCATACACAAAGATTGAAATTCCTTTTATACTGGCTCACTTGCTTATCTGATGTTGGTGACCATGGACAGGTCCATCTGGATATGCTTCTTACCACGTTCTGTCAGTAGGCCTTCCAGGAGGAAAATTGACTCAGTGGGCCAATCAGCTGTGTTATTATTCAGAGACTGATCTTTAGGCCAACATTCTTAAATTACTTTGCTGAGAAGTAATTTTACTTTTCCTGGCTGAGAAAAAGGAGAAAAGAATTCGGATCACAAATGTTTTGGTTGCCTTATTCTGTGTCTAGCCTTACAAAGCAGGGTAGCTTATACTAGCTTCTGCAGTGCAACACAGAGATTATTCAGTGCTTGTCTCATGAAATCCTTAGTATGGCTCTGAATGATTGACTGTTACAGAAATGCTGGGAATTATTTTTCCTTAGGGTGGCATTGTAAGTTCCTTAATAACGGTTTGTACTGACTCTCAGGAAGGTAGACCTTTTTTTCAACCTTGCAATAAAACTGTATTCATCTGCTTGGAAAATTGCTCATGAAAATTACTTTTTTCCCTGAGCTGAAAAATCTGTGTGCCAGAAATAAGATGCATGTTATGTATTGGCTAATTTTTATGAAAGAAGACGAAGCTTGAGTTACGCTGGTATTCATCCATTTCCCAAATAACCATGTATATGTTACATGCAAATACAATTGACCAAAAGCATTCAGAAGTTGGGAAGTTTCAAAACAAAGATTGGCCATGCAGAGTCCTCTGGTAAATGTGCACTGTCCTCTCTTCCCCCTTTTTCTACAGGTCTCCATGTTAGCAGACCATGCTCACTCAGGAATAATATTCTATTAAAACAGTACATTGTCTGAAGTCTGGTGTTTATTTGTAAAATACTATAACGGTTGCTCTAAAGACAGTTATCTCTCCCCAAACTTTGTTTGACCTTCCTCTTTTCAATAAAATAAATACTGTTGTTAACTAGTGCCATGAACGTTTACAAGTCAGTTCTAAGGAGAATTAGCTTCCTGGATGATTTATATAGTTTCCTACTTAGATTACCCAATGTAGGTGCATAAAATGTTGGAGCTCAGTTCATAGGCAGTCTTAAAACTAGCCGTGTAATACTAAAATGCTCAGCATCATGTAATTCACTGACTTACTGTTTAGAAAGTGTACTTCTTGGAAGAAAGTTTACAAAATACTACTTCATTTCTAATGGCTGTGTTTGCTGGGTTTCACAATGTTTATATTTGCYGCTGATCTCTTTGCAGTCAGGTCAGTGCTAAAATATGACAAAGACTATATGTTGAAGGGGCAGTCGGATTTTCACATTTTTTTGCTGATTGGAACAAACTGCTAGTTGCACAGTCAACAGATATTCTTTGCCTCCTCACCAATGTTTCAGAAAACATTTGCATCTGTGGTTTGAAGTCAGTTACTCATTTTTCAATCTGAGCTGCTAATGGTTTTTGAAATAAAAATTGTTAGAATTACTCAATGCAAGCAGCAGCTTTTCCCCTTTTGTAAATAATTTTCAGTACTGCCAGTTTTAAGCTGCTCAAACAATAAAATGACCATGTAAACACAGATTATAAATAAATTTATAATAAAATCTTGCAATAAAARGTAGCTGTTTAAATGGTGATTTAATCAGGTCAGGCATCTATTGGGACCTTCTATTCAGCTTGCATTGGAAAACACACAAACGCTTATTCCTATTATAATAAAGGGTGGTAGTTAAACCTTATTGCCTCCCCACACCATGTTAAAAGAACACCATCATTGTTTGCCTTGGAGAGCCAGAAATACCAGCTGAATTTTTAATGTATTTTCAGTTTGTGTCAACCTCTCTGCATATAAAGTTGTAATCTGGGCAATAAAATTTTTCTCCWTTCAAGAAGTTAAGCCAAATTTCATTACCATCTTCCACATGTATTTTATTTTACAGTAAAAGAATCTCTTTAAATTTTAGATRGGTTTATTGCTATATATTATTGGGGTGAGGAAGTGGAGGAAATGTAGAAAAACTGCAGGTAAAAGAAAGGCTATGGTTTTGAATCTGGATTTTTAGAGGTGGTAAGGAAGGAGTTGAACAATGTGCCGCTGATTTGGAATAAATGATAATTTTAATTTGGAGGGGACCTCTGGAAGTCAGCTAGTTGAATCTACTGTTCCAAGAAAGTAAGTTCAGTTAGTGTTTAGGATCTTGTTCAAATCAATTTTAACAATCTGAAAAGGGAGAGACTCAACAGTCTCTTTCTCCAGCCRTGTGAACTTATTTCTTCGTGTATGCACAGTGAGAATTATTTTGGTTTATCCTTCCTTGAGATTAAAATTGCATTGAAATATTCACTCTTCTTCGAACAAGACAAACCATTCTTTGTCAGCTTGTTGTATCATGTATTCTAGCCCTTCTAGTCCAGTTCTAGYTGAACTCTCCAATTTGTCAGCCTTTCTTTTATAGGAGCCTGGAACTGGGCACAGTGTTCCAGATTTGGCTTCATGAGCGCTAAATAGAGGGGAATATTTAGTTGGCTTGGCTCTGCTTTCCTAATGAAGGCCAGTATATGGTTAGGGTGTATTCCTGATGTTGCTGACTGATGATCAGCTTGTCTTTTGGAGTCACCCAACACCTTTCCTGCAGTAATGCTCCCTGCTGCATTGATSCTCAGTCCATTCTGGTCATGGCATGGGTTTCTTCTCTCCTGGTGTGGGACTCTGCCTTTAGGCTGACAACAAATTGTGTAGTTCAACAATTCTTCCAGCTTGTTGAGATCCCTCAATGTGGCTGCCCTGCCCTGCCCTGCCTTTTAGTGTATGGACTGCTTCCGTCCACAAGCCATGATGGTGTGGGTTCTAGCTCACTGTTCGGGTTGTTGATTGAGATGTTGGGAGTATCCACCCAATGATCAGTCTCTGAGAACATTGTGTATAGCTGGCTCTTGGTTGAACCACCATTTTGAACCACTGCTGAGCCTGGCAGTCCAGCCAGTTGTTCTACATCTTCTCCATGATTCTCCAGATTTAGCTAAAAGTATGTATTGGAGACTGCCACCAGCCTTTGTAAAGTCAAATGAAATGACACCCTCAGCTTTCTCTTCATCCTCTKCATAGCAAAGTGACGAGGTTAATTTAGCAGGATTTCCTTTTGGTCAACTTACACTGTTTCCAGTCACTTTTTATCCTTTGTGTGTCTAAAAATCAGCTTCTCTGTGGATGCACCCCACRATATCAGGCTGAGGATGAGCTGACCTGCCTGTAGTTCCTCAGGTCCTTCTTTSTTGCCCATTTGATCAGGACATTGTAAGGGACACCCTGATTGCTGTACCATTTTAAAGGTGATAAGAAGTAGGCTTGAGTTGGCATTTAACAGTCTCCTTGGCACTTTTGAATGTGTTTTGTCTGCTCCCATGAACTGGTATTTGTCCAGTTTACTAGGGTAATTCCTAACTCATTTTGTTTTGCTATTAAGCAGAGGCAACTAAAAGCCAGAGAAACCCTACTAAAGACTGATGCAAAGAAGATGTTTGCAAGATTTCTGCATAGTTTGTTAATAGATTGACCACTTGACACAAAATTTTTCTGGTGCTTTTGGGGTTTTTWAAAAATTTTCTGCAATTGAACAATACATTCTTCTTGCTGTCCTCTGTTTTGCTCTCCAGTTTCAAGTCCATCCTATTCTTGGCCTTTGTAATTCAGCWCCTTACTGTCCAGACAGTGCTTCTTTATTTGTCTTGAGTAATCTKTTCCTGCTCTTTGATGCCTTGTTTTTTGCACTTTAGTTCACTCAGRAGTTCTTAGTTCAGTCAAGATGGCCTCCTGCTGTGTTTACTGATTTTGCGTGTCAGGAAGGACTGTTTTCATACTTGGAGGAGGTTGCCSTTCACGCTTAACCAGCTTGGGAAGGTTCCATTGCCCTCTAGGATGACATTCCCTGGGATCCCATGTACTAGTTCCTTTAACAAGCTGAGGTTTGCTATCTGGAAATCTGATCCTGCTATTTTCTTTTGTCACCTCCCTCCATAAATTAAGCTCCAGCATCTCATAGTTGCTTGCCAAGGCTACCTCTGCCATCCCGGTCAAATTTTTATTCCACTCATTTAGTGGAACACCTCCGATAGCAGGCCTCTATAGCACCTGCAGTAAAAACGTTTTAATRCTTGCTCCTGGATATGTTTTTTGTACCCTGCCATATTGCCTTTCTGACATSTACTGAGGTGTTTGACAAAATGGCCTGTGATCAGAGGTCTCTTCCATGATGAGGGTGACTTCATCAGCTCACCTTTTTGGGTGGTTTTTTTGCTGCAGATGTCATGAAGGCATTCACTTTTTGGATGGCATCCACTGCCTGGTGGATGTCTACAAACTCTCAATGAATTTAAATACTCTCAAGCAGAGCTGCATGTTTGTAGAGCTCAACACAGTCCATCCTTTCTGCTTGTTGCTTGTGAGGAGCCTGCATCTGCTTCTCCAAGCGTGCTGGTTGTGTGAGCTATCCCTTCRTATCTTTTAATTCCAGTGACATTACAGATGTGCACAGGCTGGCAGTTCYTGTTTTAGTCACAGGCTGCATACTTTCATACACAGGGTTTTCAGGTGTACCCCTTTTGCTTAAAGRGAGTGAGAAAACCTTTGGAATCCTGTCCAGTATGTGCTTCCCCATTCCCTGTTCTTCCTCCTGCCTGAAGGTTTTGCTTTCTGTTCTCTAGTGAACCTATTTTAAAGCTCTTCTCACTAGTCTAGCAAAGATATTCTTGACCTTCTTTGTCAGGTAGATTCTGTGTCCCCCAGTAGCCCTCATTCCGCTGAAGATCCTGYGTTCATAAAAACACTAATGCTCTGGCTGTCAGGAGGCCCTGCTGAAAGGTGATGTTCTGCAGGTGCTTCTGCTTGAGGCTTTCTCCTTGTCTGGCAGGATCAAGAAGGCAATCTTGTGTACCTTAGTTCACTTGTAAGATTGTTCAAGGTCTCTCTTGGTAGTACTGTGAGGACTAATGGGGATGGTGTGAGCAGGTGTRTAGTTTGTGAGCCAAGTTATCTATTTGCAGATGTGTTCTACACAATGGTAAAGTTGTTTTTAAAAGTGACAACTCCCATAACTATTTCTGCTTCGAAAGGCATGCAGTTGTRTTGTTTTAGCAGACCTGTACTAAGGGCTTCCAKTGAAGCTCWTGACCTTRTTCACACTGCTTTGTCAGAACAGGACTTTGAACAATCAAATGAAGTAAATTGGTGCTGATCCCAGCTGTGTGTAGACATGCCAGTGCATGTGCTACTGAATCATAGTTAAAATCTGCACTTAGGACTGTACTGAAGAGGTTCTGTACTTTTCTGCATTATTCTAAGGTTGTGCTCAGCTTCTGMTTCAGCACTTCATAGATGTCTTATAGGAAGCTGGAACTTGGTAATGAAGGGCTGAGGAGGCTGACTTCCATATTCTGATCAGTTCTKGATCTCCCTGTCTATGTATTATTGTTAGCTGATGTTAAGCATGGGAGATGCCTGAGATTTCCTGTAACWGTTTTTTTGCATATGAGCCACTAGATATATTTTAGATAATTTTATGTTGCTCTTAGACTACAGTAATTTTCTAGTACAGACAGAAGACTGATGCATTAGCACTATCTTTAATTATCCAGTACAGAAATGCTAATTTAAGGAAAAGAGAAGATGGGGTCTGTTGCATGTTATATTCAAGAAATATGAAAGTTATGTTGCTGGGATTATGTAGTCAAAACCAAATCTTAAAAAATACCAGCACTGATAGTTACCTGTACACTGAATGTTTGTTGTTATGTTTATTGGAGCATATTTTCTGTATGATTTTATGTGCAGCATGACTTGGGCTCAGTTAGAAGAATAACTCTTGCTGCGGCCCCTATGTTCCTATGTCTAAGCTGATTAAAACTGGTAATTCTCTCATGGTAGTGAGTTCTTACTCTGTATATGTCTGTAGTATTGAGATGTCTCTTTAGCTATAATATAGGATTAAGTAGAGATTWTTTGTAAGTCTTAGAACAAACCTTTTTATTTTAAGTAATGTCATGATTTGAKACTTTACTCCAAGACAGAGGCTGTGATTTTTTGAAAAGCACTGTTTTCACACATAGCATACAGATCTACTTAAAAAAAGAAGTCTGAAGTGTAGTTACCCTGTGAGGGAGGCTCAAGGAAAGCCATTTCTTTTAACATGTAGTGAGAACTAGAATCTAAGATTGACTTTGGGCTAGARCTCTAACGACTTTTCTTCTCTTTGAAGCTTTCTGCCTTAATTCCTAAGTTAGGTGTCAAACATTACAAGCGGGAAGGGTATTGTGGTAAAACTGTCATCTCTTCTCCCCTGCTTTTTTGTCCATATTTCCCACACCTCAGATTTTTTGTTAGYCCAGCCTTGTCTTCATGTAAATGAAGAATAGAGAGGTATGTGATTATGATAAAATGGGTGATGTTTGAGCTTCATAGCTTCTGGTGGAAGAATGACTCCTTTTTTTGCCATGGGAGTGGRCCTACCCAATGTGCTCAACCTAATCAGAGTGTTTAGATGCAGTAATCTGATGCTTCCTGGAAGCATCAGACTTAGTGTGCATGTATTATTGTAAAAAGAGCAGCTGGGAATGGACTCAGGCAGTTAAAACAAGTCAGCTGACCCAGACCCCTTTAGAGGGGCCTCAGGAAGGAGAATGACTGTGCACAGAGAACCTGTAGATGAGTTGTCCCAACAGCTGCATGGATTAGGTMGTGTGTGATGGACTGGATAAATGCACCCTTCAGTCTCTCTTGTGTGTGGCATCCGTAGCCAGTTAGACATAAATATATKAATTAGCTGGTCTCTTAAAAGATGTGGAACACTGGAATTTGCTGCTTTGCTTCAGATTTTGAATATTGGCTTCATGCCTAATGTATTCTRTGTAGGCTGTAGAGTTGTTCACCTTTATCATTCACATTCTTTTTAATGTATAGTCTGCATAAGGTTTTGATGGTGAAAGATTAGAAACTGCTCCATGGCTGACTCYGATTTGAGGGTAGCACAAACACATCAAAGAGACAGCATACAGGACAGGATTAGAACTAGACAAAGATACCAAACAGATAAATGTTCCACAAGGTTTTAAGTGAGGATCTTGACACAAATGGAAATCCGAAACAAAGCAGAAAGATTATGACTGTGAAATTATACTAAGGTGCAAAGTATAGAGCATGCTGTGCTGATGGAAGAGTGATGCTGTGTGTTTAAAAGCTGAGAAGAAAATAAACTAACTGTTTTGCAGGAAACATACCGCCCAAACATACAGGTTGATCAGGAATAGTATAGAACAAGAACCATACCCTTAGATCAGGATAGCAACATTGACTGAAACGTATTTCTATATTAATATTAGTTCTGTTTCTTTTGATTGTCCTGTGTTGTAATTATTAATGGCATTGCTTGTATGTCAATATCAAGCTACTTCTAGAACTAGAGAGTACTGGGTATTGAGTAGATGACAAGTTGAATACTGTGACAAAGCATGTAATGATCTGATTCTGTACTTAGAGGTTTGTATGTTGAAAAGTGGTTTGTAGGGGGACAGACACTACATTACCTGTATAGTGACTTTTAACCATGCTTATGAGGMCAGCCTCTGATTTAGAGTAAAGAAGGGAGAAAGCATAATTAGGAAGCATTTTCATGTGGATTTAAAGAATTTATTTGTGGCTTTCTAAAAAAATTAATAGTTGTAGGAGCTTTGGATTTGTTTTCATGTACTTTGGTCCCWTGTTGCTTCCAACAATTGGTAGGCTCAAAAAGTGTGTGTGCCTCCATTTATTTCCCCAAATTCCATCCAGTTTGTATTAGTTTATGTATCAGCTAGTCTGTGGCTATATAAAATAACATAACTATATTTTATTTTTTGTCATGCTTAAAAAAAAAGAACAATTTGTTCAGTATTTCCGAACAAATCAGTTTTTTTCCTGTCTTGCAAATACAAAGACATAAGATGTCGATGCATTTAGGTAATCTGTGTTCAGGAATTTGTCCATATATTCTTTTAATACAAGTTTAGAATGATTGTAAAATCCACATGGGGTTAACACTGTGCTCATCACAGTGGAGAAAACCAGAACAGAAAAGAAAACAATATTTCAGTTAGAAGGGTCCCACCATGATCATCTGGTCCTACTGCCTGACCAATTCAGGGCTGACAAAAARCATGTTATTAAGAGCTTTGTCCAAATGCCTTTTACACCCTGACAGSATTGGRGCATCCACCTCTTGTAGGAAACCGGTTCCAGTGTTTGACYGCCCTTAATAAAGAAATGCTTCCTAATGTCCAATTTAAAACTCCCCTGGTGAAGCTTTGAACCGTTTCCACATGTCTTATCCCTGAATACCGAGGGGAAGAGCTTAGCATTTCCCTCCCCATGTCCCTCAGGAAGCTGTAGAAAGCTGTGAGGTCACCCCTCAGCCTCCTTTTCTCCAAATGAAACAAGCCCACAGTCCTCAGTCCCTTTAAACAGGAAATTCTTTCCAGCCTTTTCACCTGCCTTGTTGGCCTCCTCTGGACACATTCACATCCATTATCTTCATTCTGGGGCCCAGAGAGCACACAGAGCTCAAGGTGAGGCTGCAGCAGTGCTTTGCTGTGGGACAGTCACCTCTGTGACCRTCTGGGGAGGCTGAGGTTTCTGTACCCCAGGAGGGGCTTTATCCTCTGGGCTGCAGGGTCCATTGCTGACTCTTACTGAGCCTGCTGCCAACCAGCACACATAGATCCCTTCCTCCTGGGCTTCTTGAGCCATTTCTCTCCCAGTTTATGCTTGTCCCTGCATTGCTCCATCCCAGGTGCAGAATTTGTCATTCAGACTTGTTCGGTTTCATCCTGTTAATCATTGCCCAGTGCTCCAATCTAGATCCCTCTGCAAGGCCTTTTATTCRAACAGTATCTCCCACTTCAGTATCCTTAGTGAACTTAACTAATSGTGTATTCAATTTCTGCATCCAGATCATGGATAAAAATAGTAAACAAAAATGGCCCTAGAATTGAGGGTGCATTACTGGTGACAGGTCATCAGCCAGATGTAGTCCCATTCACTACAATCTTTGAGGGTTATAGTGCCCTTCAGCCTTGAGCTTAGGGTGTATGTGCTCATCTCACAGAAGGATGCTGTGGGGAGCCGTATCAAAAGCCTTACTTAAGTAAAAACCTGTATCCATCACTTACTCTTCATTCACTGGGCAGGTGACCTTGTAATAGAAGAGTATAAAATCAAACAGGATTTTCCCTTTGTGAGCCTATGTTGACAGTGCCTGATGATTTCATTGTTGTTTCAATGCCTTTCAGTAATACCTAGTATGATCCTCTCCATTAGTTTTGCAGAAAYTGAGATTAAACTAACAGATACATAGATTCCTGGGTCTTCCCTCATGTCCTTATTGTAAATTGGAATAACACTCCCTAGCCTTAGTGACCTCAGTCACTAATTTTTCAAGAACTAAAGCTAGGGATTTTACCTCCTTAGGAACATATACTTGCCTTTTGTTCAGACAGTTAACTAACTTACTTATTCCTTAGTAGTCATATAGTTTGGAATTATTTTGTTTTGGGTGATAGTCAAACTCTAAATGTAGACAAGTCAGCTAAAACAAACCACCCATGATTTATTCAAATGGTTATAAAATGCACCTAATTTTGTTGTGTGGAGTAGTTCAGTTGTAAGTTATACTAATACAGAATCATTGAATGGTTGATGTTGGAAAAGACCTCTGGAGGTCATCTGGGCCAACCACCCTGCTAARGAAAAGCCACCTAGAGTTGGCTGCCCAGAGCCATAATCTGCATAATCTCCAAGGTGTCCAAGGGGGAGACTCCATTACCTCCCTGGGTAGCATATTCCAGTGATTTGTCAGGCTTACAGTAAAAAGTTTCCTCTGTTCAGAGGGAACCTCCTGTGTTTCAGTGTGTGTCCATTGCTTYTGTACCCGTCACTGGGCACCACTGAAAAGAGCCTGACTTCATCTTCTTTGTACCTCCCTTCAGTTATTTGCATGCATTAAAAATATTCCCCATTGAGTGTTACCTTCTCCATTGAACAGTCCCAGCTCTCTCAGCCTCTCCTCATGGCAGCGATGCACCAGTCCCTTGRTATCTTTGTGGCCCTTTGTTAGACTCTYTGGTGTGTCCATGTCYCTTGTACTGAGGAGCCCAGAAGTGGACCCRGCAYTGCAGGTGTGGCCTCAGCAGTGTGGAGCAGAAGGGAAGGATCACTCACCTCCCTCCACTTCCTTGACATCTTCATCTAATGCAGCCATGATACCATTTGCTTTTTGGCAGGCAGYGTACTAGATAGTTGAATATCATTAATGTGTGCAAAAGCATCTGCACAAGATGGTTCTGGTCTACAGAAACAACATAAGTGGTACTTTTCCTACAATGCTTAGTGTATCCACAAAGGGAAGAAGTGGTGTATGTATGGCTCAGCATCTATAGTGCATAGTTATATAATGTTTGTGGGTTTGGGAGTAAATGCGTGAAGAACTTTGTGTTTATGTGGTTTCACTATTATTCATAGATGGTATGTGTTCTGCAAAAAGTTTAAATTGCACAAAAAAAAAGAAATTAATGATTTTGACTTTTTTTTAAATATTGTTTTTGTGGTGATTGCATGGTAAAGTTCAGTGTGGCAGTGCATTATTTTCTGAAGAGGTAATTTTGTSTAGGGAAGGTGAGTGTACTTTCTTGGCTTCTTGAGTAAGGCTGGAAATTCATTGCATCCTTCTAGTATTATTAGGTATTAAATCCAAACATTTTGCCYCTGTATTATTGTGCACATGCTTGGCCATGTTTAGCAATAATATAAGCAGGAATGACCCTAGTGACTGCATCATGTTATATAGAAGATGATTCTATGAAGCACACATGTATGAATCTAGGATGTCTGGGTTTGGGATTGATGTATGGCAGAGTGTAAATCTGTTCTCCTTTCTGTTTCCCTATGCTTCCCTGTTACTGCTGTTCCTGATAAACATGACTTGTAGTGTCTGCTTGCTTCTTACAGGTGGTATTCACTTCTCTGGGCTTTTCTGACCACTCTGTGTATTTGCATGTGTAAATACTTGGTTCTTTTGTAACAATTAGGCATGCTAGAGCTTTCCTTTGCTGAGGGTCCCCAGATAGTGTATCAGGCTGCAGTACTTCAGAACTCTGTTCTGGTTTGCTGGATTCTTGCTCCGTAGTTTCTTTRCCAGCTTTTCATTCCAATGTTCTGTTAGCCTCTCCTTTTGAGAGCTGGATTTTGCCATGCAGCTACAAGACCATCTAGAGCTACTTCTCCATCTAGAGCTAATGATCTAAAGATCTCCATGTGGTTAATTTTTCAAGAACTAAAGCTAGGGAATTACCTCCTTAGGAACACAAYATACTGAAGAGAGATCTCTGCCATGTTGTCTAAGCACCATTTTTCATAATACTTGTTTCTAGATAAAAGTGAGCAGTAAGTTGTATGCAGGTCTTGCTAAACATTTGTCAGTGACAGTTTCATTTTCTGTTTTTTGTTCAGGATTAATTGCATGGAAGTCTTTGGAGGGCACTATATTGTTTCTGAAATTGGGTGGATTTGGCAAAGTGTTGGGTAGAAAGTGTTAACACTCAGCACATCTTAAACCATTCATGGTATGCTGTTTGTTAATGGCCATAGTTTAAATTACCTGTGGTGCGAGTCTGCAGATAATCACAGTTTTAGTGATCGACCATAGAATTATTAGATCACATAATGAGAATTGTCTCTTTCTCCAAACACCCTTTTGACCATGTTTCAGGTTACCTCACAGTTGATTTGAAGTCCCTTCTTTCTTGACTCCAGATCAGGTAGATGATTTTACTCCCATGGCACAATGCCAGGAAAGTTGTGTTATTTGAAATGTATATAACAGGATTTGCAATTTTTCTGGTATACAGTCCTTTGAAGCATCATAGCAGTCAGCATAAAGCAGAACAAATAAATGCTTTGAGCAGTGTGCTGCTGAATAGAAACACTGGAAGATCTCCGAGATAAATGGTGGGCAAGGAATGCATAATGCACAGCAGAGGCGGTAACTGCTTGGCTTGGAGCTAATACCACACTAATGAGACCATCAATCTCATCCTTTGCTTGCATAGGAAGAGGTCTCTGAAACTCATTGAGTATATCAGCACGTGCACTTTTTGGAAAGCAATGCTGATTTGAGCAGCAGCTACTCTGCTTTGTGCTTCTTCACTATGCCATGAGTTGAATCCAGGAACCGTTTTGTTGGAGAAATAATTTGGCAGACAGGTTTGWTTTTAACTGGGGTCTGCCTGTTACAGTTGTTCAGTGGGAGGGATGACACATAGTGCAAATTACTGCAATAGGTAAGCAGAGAAAGAAGTGACTGGAGCTTGGCATTGCTCTTTAGGTGAATGTATGTGTACCTTTGGCTCCACACGTGGGTTTTATGAGACTGGACAGAAGCTGAAATAGGGAAGTGGTTCTCTTTGTTAAATAGTTAAAACTTGTTGAGCAGTTCAAGTGCAGATAATCTTGCTGAATAATAGTTTTTTTTTCCTTTTTGTTGATCCATTCATTTGCTTTAGAGTGATCACGAGTGGTTTTTTTGTTTCTTGCAGGCTTTTGGTGGTATTTGTTTTTTGGAGGGAGGTGTGGATGTCTACCAACACTTTCAGAGCTGAAATTGGGAGGAATTGCTATGTCTTGATTTGATTTCTTTGTAGGATTGGAAAAGTAGAGAAAAAGAGGAAAAGTGCAACCCAGCATTGCAGCCAAAAGAGAGTATTCATCTTCAGTTTTAAAGTTTCTTGTATTTCGAAGAATGCATAAAGTTCATTTGTTTAGTTCTTACATTAAAGCATCAGTGTACTGTAATTAACTAACATTTCAGTTCTTTGAATAGTTCCTTTGTATTTCCTTGAGAAATTGCATCACATGGAATGAATTACATGTGCATGTTTTTGCTTTTATTTGAGAATAAATGCTGATGAAAATCTGGGAAGTGTTCTCAAGGCTGTCTGGTACCTGAAAAAGAGACTCTTGTTCTGTTTTTCTGATAAAACTTGTTCAGGAACTTATATGTTCCTATTGTGTTGATCTAAAGCAATGAGGATAAACAACTGCTAACTGATTACTTACTCAGTAGTGTGTGTTGTTTATGAAGCAAATAAAAGAAAATATGTCTCTTTTTTTTCATTGTGTTGTGTTTTCTTTGGTAATGAAATATCTGTCAGCTTGTTGCGAGTTACTTGCAACTTACTGTATAATTTGTGATGGCATATGATTCTGCAATGTGTTAGGGTTGGAGAAGTGTTTTAGCCTGCCAAGTCTACACCACATATTTTTTTTTATAGCAGGCATTTAATAATTGACTTTTACTAGGTTTTTTTTACCTTTAAAACCGAAGTTTTTTTGTTCTGCTAAAAAAAAGGAAGTCAAGCATTGTACTATTTATAACAATCACTATGAAATGGTCATGTTTCAATAGATGAAATATATGGAACTTACATGTATACCTGAAAATGGTTTTATGTTTTCTCGCAGCTAACAGAAGATGAAATTGCAACTATTTTGAAATCTACTCTTAAAGGACTTGAATACTTGCACTTTATGAGAAAAATACACAGAGATATAAAAGCTGGAAACATCCTTCTTAACACCGAAGGACATGCAAAATTAGCTGATTTTGGTGTGGCTGGCCAGTTAACAGTAAGTACCTGTGGAAAGATCATTTAAAGATGCTTTAGTGCTCCTAACCTTGTTCTTTCACCTTTGTCTTCTGCTCTGAATTTTGTGTCTGAGAAGTATCACTGCCATTACTAGTAGTGGCAGAACTAACATTCTTTATCACAATGAGTATTTAATGTAGTGCAGGGCTATTTCGTTTTTGGTTGKTTGTTTTTATAAGCCAGTGTGTCAAGTACCTGATGATCCCACTTGAAATTTTACTTTGAGGTTTATGATTATTGTCACCTGTTTGGCCTCTGTAGCTGATGGGCTGAATCTGTTTGATCTTAATTGGAAGTCACTTCTGTTTGACATTTGGGTGGATAATTTAACTTTYAAGTATGGACTTGATGTAAAAATAATCTGAAAATAATCTTTAGTTTAATTGCATAAATAATATAATTACAGGATACAATGGCAAAACGTAATACTGTTATAGGAACTCCATTTTGGATGGCTCCTGAAGTCATACAAGAGATTGGCTATAACTGTGTGGCAGACATCTGGTCCCTTGGTATCACTTCAATAGAAATGGCTGAAGGGAAGCCTCCGTATGCTGATATTCACCCAATGAGGGTAAGTGTGTGTGATGAAGGCTTTTTTGTTTGTTGTATTTAAAAAAAAACCCTCAAACCCTCAAAACTTTCAAAACTTCCTAATACTGGAATCACAAAGGTATATGTTTATGAACAGAGATTTTAAGACTAACAGTTTTTACTTTCTACATTGCTTCCTATTGGCTTCTGTTTACCTGTGTTTTAATAAGTTTCTGTAAGGTTTCAGAGTGCCTTTATCTCCACTTGAGAGAGACTAAATAGTAAGCKCTTAATTGTCTTGGAGGTAATATGTGGAACCTATTCTATACTGAACGTGCACTTGGAGACTTTTMTCTCCAAGAGTCTGTTCTGCTTTGAAAGGCAGTTCTGAAATAAAGCTGGCCTAARGAAGAATTCAGAGCTGTCCTATGGGATCAGTGCTTATATTAGTATCATTTGACAGCTTTTATTTATTAGTAACTTCTAAGGTCTCTTRCTGAATTAGTTTGCTTTTTGCAAAATAAAATATAAGTAGAATTAGTTGCTCTATGAGGAGTTAGCAGTTACAAAGGAATTGCKTGGAGAAGTTCATGGGGAGCAATGTTTACCTAGGGATAACTTGTCACTGTTAGTCATGCTTTTATTATTTTGGTATTGAGCTATAGAATAGYTATGCTGATTGCACTGTCAATAACCACTTCATTCTTAAATTGTTTATGTCTAAAGCCCATTTTATATTAATAAGGCCCTTCGTATTGCTTAAAGCATACTTTTTTCCAGAAAATCTCTTCCATTTGCTGAAAAAATGGCATGTGTAGTAGATTATTTTATTCAGTTTCCTTTTGCTGGTGCCTCATGTATCAGGATCTTAATATGAGGAAGCCATCACTACAGAGAGTATTGTTCACATATAATTACTCTAAGGTGATGCATGTTCAAGTTCGAGTGTTTTTAGTGCTATTTTTGTTCGTGGGGTTCTTGGTTTTTGATTGTGTGTCCTCTTTGGAGGAGAGATGTTTCCTGAAATTTCATGTCAATGTGCAGCTCTGTTTAAGCTAGTGAGTGATTTTCATTTAGAAACATTACATAATTTTGGAAGCAAAGTTTAGTAGTTTTTCTGCACCATTTTTCTACTGTATAATTAATTGTTTTACAATTACAATTCAAACTGAAAATATTCAAGTGAAAGCTGAGAACAAAATAAATGCCTCTAAAGCTGGTTTTTGATGAGAATTTAAGATTAGGTAACTTCTAAAAACATTTTGAAGAATGATTTATGACAAATTAARTACATTTGATTGTGCCAGGATTTTTGGTTATAATTCTAACAAAAATGTCTTAATTACGTCTTAATAACTTCATTATATGTAGTTGCACCGGCTGTTGAAAGGTGAGGACTGCATTATCAGAGAGGATTTTTATGTGCATGACAATAGCTCCTTATAAATCAAAGGTCACTGAGTTTGAATGCTTGTGGATCTGTTTAATTCTTGCAATCAAGTGAATACTATCAAAGGCCAAAGTAATTTAACACCATCCTGGATTACATACAACATGTGTTCTTGTTAATAAATTACGTTATGGTTTTTAAGGGCTTGTATGTAGTTAGTACTCTTTTGTATACTTGATACCTCCAGTTTTTCTTAATTTTTATTAGTGAGTTGTTACAGTGGTTAACAAGAAATACACAGATTTAAGTTGCAATAGTTTTTCTGGTGTCATATGATATAGCTTCACAGGACTTTTGGCCATATGTAGCCGCTTTGTTTTAGTTATGACACAGAATTGATACAGGCAAGCATGAAAGCTTGGGCAAATTTTCATTGCTTTTTCTAGATGTTGCTGGAGTTCTGTGGTATTTATGTAAGGCACAATTTTGTTGCCTGGGAATGCACAGTGAAATTACCATGTGCACTATTTTGCTGTAGGCTGGTTGGCACTGCCACAAAGGTAATGCACTGCCAGTAGGCCATTTCTTTGTCAACTCCATTTACAACTTAATAGAAATATTACATGACTTCTTTAAACAAGTGTTTTGGCAGAGAGGAAATAGCAGATTCCATGCAAACAAGCATAGCTTCCTCTGCTTAACCACACTCTGACTACTCCAAATAATTGTACTAGTTTCAGCTGGGAGAGAAGAAGTGAGGGGGTGCAAAATGGAATTTCAGGTGGGAGGGGGAAGGAAAAGCAGATTTTTTCTGTTTAAGTATTCCTGTCATAGTGTATTTTACTGCATGAGTATCATCCATGCTATTTCATTTGTTTCTGCTGCAAACCTGAGTTCAGCAGGAGCTGTAATTGTCACACTTGGTTTGAGGCTCAAAGGTCAAGAGTACTTGCCACCTCAGTAGTTCTAATGCTTTATTCACCTAAGAACTATGGAATGCCTCACAAATTCGATGTCAGAGTCCTTTTCTGCTTTTGCTGATGATGAAAAGGGAAATTTCTGCATTTTCTGTGGTGTTTTTTTTTCCAGAGGAGTGTTTTCAAGTGGTTTTAAAGGAGGGAAAAATACAGATGTCCTCAAGGTTGCCCTAAAACATGTTGATATAGCCACTAGAAATAGCAAGGAATTTGCTGGAAAAAAAAAAATCACTCAAATCCAGATAATTTAACACATGTAGCAGGGCTAAAAGCATGTTGAGTGCAGTAGACTGTGCAGCAGCCAGGGTTAATGTGGCTAACAGTGTTTGCATCTGCCTTTGACTGCTCTGCTGGGATGAGCAGTTAGTAATTTGTAGTGGAGCTAATTAAAAGGGACTTCATTTTGGTTCTAGAGCAAGGTTCAATCTCTTTCTCTGAAGCTGCAGTGATGTTTGAACAGCTGAGTTCCCCTGTCCCCACTGACTGCAGCATATATGCTGTCCTGTAGTGATAAAATATTCATGTCCCACTACAGACAAAATTAATTCAAACTGGTAACTGCTTTGTTCAGTAACTCCTCTGCATATGATGTATATCCTTATTATTTCTAGATTCCTTACAAATAAATCTATAATAAAGGCATAGAAAATGCACTGTTTTGCTGTAGTAGTTGTGTTTTTCCCTTTTTGCTAAAGATTGGTAACGTGCTTGTACAATATCCTCTGTCTTTGCTAATCAAGCCATGATCTCAAATTATCATGTAAGAATTTTGGTGGAATGTCTTTAAGCTGCATAGTTTTTATTTGATCCTTCAGCTGCTGGTATTTGGCTTTAATAACAAGTAGATTAATAACGATTTGCCATAAAGCTAATCTTAAAATTTAAGCATGGCACTTTTTGAGATCCTTTTCTAGGCCAYCTTTACCAAAATTTTTCCTTGCTGTGATGTGATCAGTTATTCCTACAAGGCTGAGGTTTATATGATCCATTTAAGTGTGGGCTGCTGGTGTTACAGACAGACTGTCTATAGCCAGGAGTTCCTGGCCTTTCTGGTAAGCAAGCACTAATATTTTTGTGGTCTCGCATAGAGTTGGATAAAGGAATTGATGTTCTGAAAAGTTAACCTGATAGAAAGGTGCTAGAACTGAGCCAGTGAAGTTGCAGGAGCATGTAGTGTACAGAGGAAATGGGCTGAGTCGAGTTAATGCTTTTGAGCCTTTTAGACCAACTGTAGAACTGCAACTTGTGTTTTACAAAATTTGTTCTTTGCAAGGTCAACCGTTACTGACTGGTTGGTGTACTTCAAATAAATTCTGGTAGCTCTCTTACAAAAGAGAAGGAAAATAAAACCCAAAAAAAGACCAGACTCTTTTCTTTCATGCTTTTCAGGCAGCTGCAATAATTCACATTGTTGWGGCATGGAAGAAGCTGGTGGTAGATGTATTTTTCAACACTCCGCCAATACTTTAGTATTGGTCTTTGTTTCTTTATGGTGAAGTTTRTTGGAAATGGACATGTGGGCATCACATGTTCTGCAGTGAATTGGAGGAAGCCAATTTGAATTGCTTCCATTTGCCTGAAGTCCAATCATGATATTTATTTTTCCATGGCACTTACCCAGATTATCCATGCCTCCTGCTTAGCCTGTGTCATTTCCACCCAGGACTAATCTGTTTGTAATAACCTTTTATTCCTGATGTATCTTATAAAAAAACTACGATTTCCCAGTTTTTTGTTCTTGACATATTGTATTAAAACTGGAGATGGAAGTGCGAATTATTGCTCTTTAGGGCTGTAAGAAAGAAGGAGGTGTCATGTGGATCATGGCAGTCAGATTGGGACCATTTTTTTTCAGCCACTGAGCAGACAGTTTTCTGTATGCTTTTTGTGCTAGAAGCTGAGGAGAGGAAAAAAAAGAAAAACCACTTCTGTCTTTCTGTTTAGTCACTCTTGCATTTTTTCTCTCCAACAGATAGTGTTATCTCATTGGTTTCTATTATTTTCTTTAAGAGTTCACCTATCTTATCTCAGCATTACTGCTTTTAAATTAGACTAGGTTTGTAAAAGTATATGATTTTCTTATTTTAGTGCTTTTGCTTATCTTTAGAAAAGACTTTGAATTAACTTCTAAAAGTCCTTTACCTTTTAAGAACTTTCTRTGAGACACTGTTAATTTGTAACTTGAGGTCTTCTTGCCTGCTGTATAAAGATAGAATGAGCTAATATTTAAAGAGTTTAAAATATGGATATTTGATTGTACATTATTACTGTTCATTATTTTACTACTTTTCACAATCTTGTGGAAGAATGACAGTGAGCAGTGATGCATGTAATACATGTAATACATGTTTACAGTGGTCACCTAAGGCGCTGATRCGATATGGTTGTGACAGCAGAGGAATATACACTTCCGTGTGTATTTTGTTGCAGGGTTTTCAAAGAGCTGTTTTAAGACCTTTGGCCTGCTCTAGGCTTTAAATGGAATTTTAGTATTTGCTTTATACAGACCTAAATGCAGGCAATGGGTACAGAGGGGTGGTGTTCCTACCTGTTTCCAGGCATTTTCAGCACCTATTTCTGCTGGAATGAGTGTTTAGGTGGCCACATGATAAGCTGGATCAGAAAATGGATCCATCTGAAAAYTAACCAAGTAACAAGAAATACCTTTCACTGGTGTTGTTAACAGGGTGCTTGACAAAAATGTGTGGCTGGGACTGGTAGAAGAAATGGGTCATCTGTTTCTGGGCATCAGCCAAGTTGATTTAAGGTAGTTTCAGAGTCTCAGTTGTACATTTGCAAATTTATTATGATTAAAACTTAGTAATTATTTAAGGAATCCGTGGAGCTTTTCTGAAGTTGTCTGTCAAAAATGCCTGTCCTAAGGGACAAATGGACATTTTTGTAGCTGTCCTAGCTGTCATTTCAGGCTTTTTCCAGTTGGGCATATCAGTAAAACTAGATAGTGTTTTAGACCTTTCATGCCAGAGTATTCCCCCACAAAGCTTTCCTCATTCTCCATCTCATCTGTTCCTGAAATGCTCTTTAAATGCTTTGAATCACCTCATCTTGAAATGATTTTGCTGTGGTAAAGCAGAACTTCATGGGGGAAATTTCCAGTGGCCTTCATTTTGCATGCAGCTGAAGGCAGGTGTTGCTCCATAATGTAATTGCCTTTCTGGTACTACTTATAGCCAAAATTTCAAGTAAATGTTGCAACTTTAATBAAGAAAAAAATGAGCACCAGCAACACCAGACAGTATTTGTCTAATAGAAGATGAAGTATGTTCTCTATGGTTTTTTTCCCTCTGTCTACAGTCTCAAAGGATTTGCTTTCCACATAAATCAGCATGTGAAATGCAAGTCCATATTCTAATGGGATATGTAACATTTTTTCCTTGAGCRAGTAGTAACAGTATGTGGTTCAAACCAGTTGCACTAATACCAGTGCTGATTTGGCTATTGCATCTTTGGTAGTTTTCCTTTTTCTGTTCAACARCTTTTCAGGATTGAGCTCCAAGGAAGTGTGACTTACTTCATTGAAGGGTACTTAACAAAGAAAAGCTTTAAATTTTAATTAAATCTGCTGCCCATTCAAMTTAGTAAGCTGTCCAGCTGCTCTGATGAAAAATGTGAATGATTGTTGTGTGKGGATTTTTGTACGAATCAGAAACCAAACAGATGAGACAATAATTTCAGCAGTACATTCAAAAAAAAAGGTTCTCAATGCTTTTTCATTTAAGATTTATTTTRCATGTAAAAATAAACATATTTACTTATTTATTTTAAATAAATGGTCAATGTTTATAGTGTGTGAACAGACCTCTTTACCTGAACTCATTATGGTGTGATAAGTAATTGCTGAGGTGCAGACCAGATCCTAACACCCTGTTTATGATTTGACTCCTTTCAGCAAGGCTTCTAGAATAAGATGATAAGTGTCAGGCAAATTAAAATGAGTGATTGTGTACCTTTGAACTTGAATATCTGYGCATCTTCCATCTTTTGTGAGCAAATACCTGATGTTCTGCCTAAATGAGTTATTTGCATAGAGTTTGCTAGAATCTTAATATCTAGATCTACTGATCACCAGGATAATTKTTTCTTTTGTAAGTTAAGATGCCAGCTAGTGCTTGCTGTAGTTGTGACAAGAATYAGACTTGGTTGTTTGTTTAGTCAGCATTCTTTAATAGGTATGTGAAAGCATGTTTTCTCTGGGTTGTTATATGTACCTTAATACGAGAAAAGAAGTTTCTAAATTTTCTGGAATACAATTAAGGCAACTGTTAACTATTACAGTAATGTCATTTTTATAATGTCATTTTTACTAGGTAAAAAGAGAATTTTTAGGTGTTTGTTAATTGTGTCAGTTTGACATTASTTTTCACTGTGGTTGAGTTATTTTTAGCAGTGAATTGAAAACTAAATAAAGGACAAATTGTRGTCCTGCAGAAAGATCATTATCTGTCAAAGTTGCACTTGTGGCTCCTGAGCAAGCTGCTCATAGAGGTGGAGAGATCCTGCTCTGTAAATTTTTAAATTTTTTTTTCATTTCAGATTGTCTATGGTTTTCCAAATGTAAAGTTAGGATTTATGATTTTAGTTAAAATATATTTGCTGTTCGCTTATATATATATATAAGGTGATTTCAAGTGCTTTCTTCCTTAACCTCATATTCTTTGTGAAAATGCTAGTCATAAATAMAGACATAGTATCCTTTGAACACAACTTCTTTTTTAATACTTAATGCCTGCAGGATTAATGTAGGCAGCGAATTTCAAAAGAATTTAATTTGTTTATTCGTTTGTGATCAGCCCTTCTATGGACTTGCTGTAGAGAAGGGAAAGAATTCTGATGAATTAGGAAGTCAACCCAGGGAAGTGCCCTACTTGTATAGTCTAGTTTCTTGTGATACAGAAATAWAATTTCTTTCAGTTTTTCAGTGTGCCTAGCATAGAATTTTAATGAAAATTCCTGTGGCATAGCTCAGTCAGAATATATAACTGGACTAAAAGACAGGGTATATGAGTTGATTCAGATGCTGAAGACAAGTTTAGAGGTATATGGTTGCAAAACATTTGAAATACATCATGTGATATTTTGTGTATTTTCTTGAATTGCAATCAATAGTTCATTGCTTGACTTTGCCAGATTCAGTAAGATGTATTGAACTTCTTAGAGAATGATGCATGGCAGCGTCCAGTTTCCAAGGTTTGCCAGCTTGCTATGCATAAGGATAGTACGCTTAACATCAACCCGTTTTATGTGAGAGATTTGTAATGCCATTGTGCAAKCAAGATAGGAAAAAATACCATTTGTTACCTGGCAAAACTTACTGATAAACATTTTATCCCCAATATCATGAGGAGCTTTTTTAAGAGGTTTTGCCAGGTGGCTTCCCAAACAAAAGATTGACRCATCTCTCTGGTTTATTAAACTCTTTAATGATATGACATTAGCACTGGTTTACTGTGAAAACATTAGATTACTTGAGGTGTGTTCCGTGATTAAAGTGGAAGATGCCAGCATCCTATTCCTATTCAACATTAAAGCTTTTGAAAAAAGTCTACAATCGGATATAATTATCCTGTATGTATTGCATTTTTTTTATCCTTCTTTTTTCTTGCATCTTTCTATTTTGCTTTTCTTTTGAGTAAAGAGATGGCTTGAAAGTTCTCATAGTAAAACTRTTTCAATATAGATAAAGTGCAGTTAAAAGTTAGAGAATAGTTACAGAAYCTATCATACATGTCTGACTGTGACTTGAGAATGCATCATCTCTCCTTCACATCACTGGAATTTTCTTTATATCAATAGAAGTTTTGGAAATAGAATAAATGTTTATTGTTGTTAAAAGTATAAATTCTTTATTTTTTTTAATTATGTCAGGTTTGCTGGTGCATATGTGTGGAGAAAGGAAATGTTAATCTGTCACGTGTAATAAAGTAGCAGAAGCGGAGAATATTTGAAATTTGTACTGGAACTGGAGTTTAATTTGAATTAAATGGAAAACATTTATTGCATGCTTCTAAATGAGGTTTTAATTAAAATTAAATTAGTGCAWCTTTTTAGACTTACCCCTGAAAAGGAAATTTGAGACATGCTTCAGTTGATGGTTGGTTTTCTCTGACTTTGATTAATCACTTTCAAAGTAAGCGGAGGATCACTACAGTAATTTCATAATTACACGCAAGKGAGTTAACTTGAAACTTTAACTAAAATAACTGTAAAGGAAGTTTGATCTTGGTTAGTTTATGTAATGCTGTGCATCTTCTGTGAGTGATTCAGATTCTAAGAAGTGCTAATCTGAAAAAAGGACCATACCATGATGCTRCCCATTTATGTACAAGGCACTTCAGTGGGAAATGTTGAACGTGGGAAAATTATTTTTTGAAGATATTGGAAYAGTAAACAGAGGTTGAATGAAGCCATGAAATTAATGGAAATATTCTTGATAAATTGATTGCGGATGGCATCAAGCCCTACATCCGTAAGCATTGTTAAAAATTATTTTGTAGGACCGTTAATGCAGGTAAAGCCTGGAATGTATTCCAGAGACCTAGCATGGCATAGGTTAATACTGTGCCCGTGGCTGTGGTGGCTTCTTTCTCCCTGGGCAAATGTTAAAAACAAACAAGCAAACAACCCCCTACCAAAAAGCTTATTTAGAGGTTTTGAATTACTATAGGTTTTCTCATTTGTGATGTTAGTAATGCAGTGAACATAGATCAGAGAGCAAAGCAAAATTATTTTCCAACTTGAAGATCTCAAGAAAATTATATTTGAAATAGGCAATTTGTAGTAAATCATCAAGATACATTACATCTAAAATCACAATTTTAACATGACAAGACCTCTTTGGTGATAAACTTTGCAGCCATTGTTATGTGGAAAAAACCCAACTTTCCATCATTTGTACATGTCATTATATGATGAATTTATTCAATTTATGTTTAACTTGCAGAAGGTTTGTGGAAAATGATTCAGCAAGGTGTTTATGCAGAKATTTAGGATAATTAATTTTATTAGCAAGACTATAATACCTTGCAGGATATTGTAAAATATGCCACAGACTTCAAAACTTTTAAGTGARGAGCTATACATATTAGCTACAAATAAACTCCCATTTCTTTTTATTTCTATTATCTTTCAAGTTCTAGGATTAGCCCTAAATATACAAGGTTAATTTTTATTTGGGTTCTGGCAGTTAGYTTCATTAAAGAGGGAATCTACTAAAAGCAATAGTTTTAAATTAAAATGTCTGTTTAAATTTTTGTATATGACTAATGTCTTTTTAAGCCAGAAAAGAACACAGTAAATAATTTTAAGACATTTTGGAAACTTGAATTAAGTGTATTTTTTTGAAGCAAATTGTATGTTCATTTCTTTCTTAAATGTATTTTCCATTAGTACAGCTAGTTCACCTGGAGGAAGTGCTTTAGAGACTTGACTGCTGTATTGCCAAATTCTTAACACATTATTRAAAGTTTTAAAAGCAGAAGTTTATTTACTTGGATTTTAGTTAAAGGGATATTTGATTTTTGAATATGTGAGAAAAAAAACGCAGTCAGATTAGGAGGAAAATATTAAGCTTCTGTTGCTACTTGCTAAAAGATTTTTATATGTTTTAAGCCTGTACTGGTTGTTTACTTCATTAAAAAATCTAAAACTTGCTTAGATTGGGAGGAAGATAAAATTTGGAATGGAAAAAGCTTATTAAGGCTGCATGTACCCTGTTTCTGTCATAGTATTATATTGCCTTAAAATGTACACTAGGTAATCTTTAAAGARGATGATGCATATTTAATGAAGAAATTTATTTATTTAAAAGGAAGGGTTGCCAATCAGTCTAAATTTGTTTCAGTTAAAAYTTGATGGTCTAAAGACAACTTATAATCCTTTTTTTGTTATAAAGTATTGTCAAATTTGTAGTAGTATCAGTTAAGTTTATGGAAACTTTGTTTTAAGGTGGTTTAAAATAGAACTAAATCTTTAATTTGTGTTTGATGGCACCTGTTTTCATTTTGTTTCCCTGGCAACASGAGTGGTATCAAAAATTGCCCATAGACCACCCTGGTTTTAGAGAAGAATGAAAATCAGCCTGGCTCAGCCTTTTATTTTACTAAATGCTTACACAAAACTTTAACACAGTCAGTACTTTGTAAACTAACTCAAATGGTTTGGGTATGTAATTTGTGATTTTTTTTTTAAATTAGAATTTTTTGTACTAATGTTAGTTTGTGTTGTTCTGCTGTTTTTAAAATGTGCTGAGATACAGGAARTATTTTTGATATCCTGTGTCTGAAAAGAAGTTGTGTTTGAAAGCTGTATTAACTACSTGCAGGAAAATAGAGTAAAAATTAATTGTTTTTAGATAACGTGTTCTGTCTGCTTTTAAAGCTGTATGGATCCAGGGTTTTATTCCAGATGTAAGTTGTCATTATTTGCATTCCCATGGGAAACAAAGAAAGACAACATGAGTGTTACCTCCAKAATCTGCTTTCTTCTGTCGTTCTTTATCATGTCTGAGAATTCRCGTTGTGAAAATTACTTGTGTGGTGTTCCAAACACCACAAACCTTAATGCATTATCAGTTTGTGTTTCAGAAACACAAATATGGACATAATTCATGCAAACACTGCTTATCATTACCTGCTGCCTGAAAACTGCTGCATTACTGACAGAAGCCCCCTCTGCAATTTATATTCCTGAGCTCCATGCTATACTGTTATGATTAAAAAAAAAAAAAGTGTTCTGGTGGAGGCAAATTAGATTTACAATAGTAGTTACAGGAACACTGGACAGTCTGAGAAGTTTAAGGTGCCTTAMATTTGCCATTCTCCCCCAGAAATTTAGAATAATTTTGGAAGACAATGAAGTAATTGTTCTCAGAAAAGAGAGGACCTCTGTTAGAATTCATGGGTACCTATGGTGCAGTACTTCCCAGTATCCTGGTGCTGTGACTGTAGGCTTGGCATTAGAGACAGCAGCCCAGTAATCTCTCTGCTACTGCTTTGCTTTTTCATGCTATGAAAATGTAAAACAGGTAGCATCAGCCAGCACAAGGTTTACTGGCAAASTGACATGTATGTGTTGAAATATCCATTTGAAGCAGACTGTTCCTTAAGAAATGTAATGATTATGAACTCTGGCCTTGGGACAGAAGGCACATTTTCACTTGGCAGGTACATCCAGACACAAGTGACCTTTGCCCATACTGTCCCCCTTCCAGTTTCCTCCAGGAGTTTTCTGAAGAGCGATTCTGTGTGTATTRTAAATACATTGCTTTTTGTTTGTTTCTCTGCACAAATTGTGTTTTTTGATATTTAGAAGAGGCTAGCATTTGATTCTTAGTGGTGAAAATTAGCATATGCAAATTCCTAATTTGTAAAACATGCTGTTGAACAGATGAATTAAATTATTTAGAGAATTTGGCATGAAGTTCCTTAGAGCTTGATCCTTCTAGCCGTCATGTGAATTGTCATGTATCAGTATAGTGACTGTGGAGTAACTGRTTGCATTACCACTTGCTAAGTGTGAAACTAAGTGGAGTGTGAAGTAGCTGGAAGGGTCTTTCTAGGCTGGACGTACTACAGTAAGCTGATGGTGCTAGGGAAGGGTCTTACTATGGTAGCCCTGCATAAACAGTAGGACAGGCTAAAAGCCAGWGAGCCTGTCTTTCTGGATGGATGTKGAAAAGTGTGCTGTCCAAGGGCAGGACATGGCTTGGCTCCAGCTCAGAAGCAGTGCCCTGCCCTGATGTGCTTCTGTAGCCAGGGTAATGTACCTGGCCTCTGAGCCTCTTTACATGTTTAYCTCTGTGTAAAAGATACYCTCTGTTTCAGGCTGTTATTCATAAGCTTTAATACTGAATTTATTTGTAGTGCCTGAACTGAGTGTGGACACAGAAATGCGTTTCACCAAGTGGCTAAAGCACATGCATGATTTTTGCGGCTGGCTTGTTGACTTCATGCACGTTGAAGTTAGATTAAGAAATGGTTCAGCATGAAGTTAGTTGATACAAAATTTAGCCTATTACAATTTTTTTTTTTACAATTAGCTTACTGGAGGAGACAGTGTCTTCTTTTGCAGTGTTTTGATCTAGCATTACAATTCCTAAAGCTGCTTTAGTGTTGTCTGAAAAGAGCTTCGATAAAAATCAACTAGACTAACGTGCCCACAAAATTTAAGAGTTTGTTCTTGGTCCCTTAGTACTTTATCCTTCTCTTACAGATAAAGTCAATGGGTATAATTTCAATGGTTTCAATAATATCAATGGGTTCATTTTCTTAAGCCTTTAAGAGTCATATGTCTTCCAGGTATTGTTTCGTGCACTGAGTGTATTCTTTTCCCACTGCTTTTTAGTAGGCTRTTAGGATGTTCACTTGATTCCTTACCTATCTACAGGAAATAAAAACATGGTTGGCTCAGCTTTCTTTCACACCTGAAGAAAACTTTCTTCTCATAAATGAACCTTTAATACTAACAGAAGAAAAAGGTCTGTCCTGAACATCATAATTAGTTTGTCACATATTTAATTAATGATAGTTACCAGAAGACATACATAGTAAGTAGAGGGAGACTGGCAACCCTGGCATTGGCACAGTAACTTTTTTTTGCCTTTTATAACATTGCTTTGATCAAAAGATGTTTTTGATGCATGTTGCCAAAATAAGTAATTTCACACTCCAGAATTTCAGCAACTGACAAAAGTCTCCGCCTTTTTTGTATTCCTTTGACAGTTATATTTATAAAAATAGCCTCTCAGAGTGACTGTAAAGGCAGTAAACTATATTACTGGGGGCCAAGACACCAAATCTACAGCTAAAAATATGGCTCTGAAAATATCTTCCTTTCTGTTTAAATTGGAGAATTGTTACRTAGGCCCTGCTGCTACAGTGTACACACAGGATTATTTGACTTCTACATTATTCCCTTCTCTAGCTTTGTTTTGCTTTCATGATAGGAATCAAAACCTCTATCATTTCACGATTGCTTTCATGAAAGCCCAAATGGGCTTYAATAAAAAAATCCCAAACATATTTAATTACCTATTTGTATTTCACTACTTATTTATAAACATCCGGGGAATTTTAGTATTATGTTTGTAAGAATTCTGCTATAGTTTTGACATTAGAATGTTAGCTTTTGATTGCTATTGAGACTTTAGAATTTATTAACAAATTCATTTATAAAGGAAATTTGTTTTACAGAGTAAAACATTATGTTTCTAATGCCTTTGCATTTTGGATGGTGATGGTTTAAATTATGACACCAGCCCTATGCCTTAGGGCTTGCAATTCTGTAACTTTTTTCAGATGCATCAGCTAAGCATTGCCTAATTTGTTATGAAATTGAAAGAAAAGTTGTTCAATAATTTTTACGAAGCTGTGCTGCTAACATCTGTTTCCAGTAGAATACTGGTAATATGATAAGAATTGAAAGAATTGTGTGATTACTAGTTTCAAATAACCATTCCAGTGATGGTCAGCCAAAGATGGCTTTTCTTTCACTGTGAGAGTCATTTGTATATAGGGAGTGTTAARTCCAAATGGCAAAGAAAGCTAATGCTGGTGGGGTGATACTGAAAGGTAAGGTGTGTTGGTTTTGGATGCTGTTCTTTACAGAACCTCTGGCAAATTTATGAGTTAAGTTACGTGGTTTCGCTTCTTAAATTTATCATTAAGTGTATTTACTCAATTTCCTTAGTTAAATTGTATTCTGTAAAAGGATGAAGGTAACTAATTGTTGCAGGCAGTTTAAATGTGTATGCTTGGCATTTTTATTTTTAATCWGTGTTTTTAATACATAAACAGAGATTCTTAAAAAAAAAAATTCATGTCATTTGGCAGGTAAAGGGATCTGTTCTAGAAAGGGAGGGTTTTAAATGGCCCTGTTTAGAGCTAGAAGAACAATTGGCTGGTCACCTACCACAAGTTATGGCCACATTTTGAAACTTAGTCTGAGTTGTTAAGGTCAGGCAAGATGTGCTCAGAAGTGTTGTCTTTTTTTTCCCARTTTCCACATGAATTTTCATCTCTTCCACCTCCTTTCGTATCCCTGGTGCTTTGCCTAGGCAAAGGAAGGCTCTCTAGCAGGCAAACAGAGAAGTAAGTAGCAGGAGTGAAGCTTGTCCAAGTCTGCTGGAGAGGTTGAAGTTCTGTTCCACACAGAAGATGAGAACCCAGCCATGGCGATTCCCTTCACTGGGGAACCTCTGTTTTCAGAATTTTCAATAGTAGTGGTTTCACCTGTATTTTATTGCCTCTGCATATCAGCTTCTTGAAGAGAAAAAACTGGCTGTGAGTTCAGGGTGCGCATGTGAGTAGCTAATGGGATGGAACTGCTATATTTTAAGAATTCACYATTCCTTAGCTGCTGTACCTTGTGYTTGTGTACTTTTAGAACAGTCTTGCTAGSGAAATATAGACAAATYTTGTCCAGAGGCAGCGCARTGAATTACAAAAACTTGCTCCAGARCATAAAAAGATGGTAAGGAGCCTTAGGATTTTCAAAAATGAGCATTGTATTCTTTATATTTTTTTTTCCCAAGCTACTTCCAGACATGTGAAAATTTRCCTTCATTGAAGGAAGGTGAAGAAAACAATAAATTTTTATTGTTACTGATTTTGTATCTATATCTATGGAGTTCTTTGAGAGGAATGTATGTGTATATATAAAATCCATATACGGAACTCAGTATGTGTAAACAAAGAACTTAGTTTTTTATATGCAGGCTTCTGTATTTCTGGCTATATCTCTCAAAGAACTCCATATAGATGCACACACACACACAGAGGAATTCTTTGTTTCTATATATTTGCAAATAATGCCCTGWTACAAGTGGCTGTTTTCAGTCAGGCAAAAAATGAGTATTTGTTTAATTATTTTTTAATCTCCATGTTTAATAACACTTGAAGGCATTGTGTGTTCAGTAACTTGCTTGATGGCTTCTTGGTGACCATATGAGTGCAAACTGTTGGTTTCTGTATAGCTCTTCACAAAATGTTTATGCCCAAGAGCTCCAGTGAACTTAAATCTTCTTCTGATACTAAACCGAGACACAGTTTTATTGCCAAGAATGGATGCCCAAGCAGTGCTTAACTACTGTGTTGAAAATGGATCTTATTGTGCATTTTCAGTATTAATTGGATGTCAGATATGTCCTTTGCAGTGGAAATAGGCAGAGCATCCARTAAGTCATTCTGTGTTTCTCTGTAGTGCTGGGCAGACTCACATGAAAACATTGTAGTTTTCACTTTCAATCATTGGATATGGTATGAAAAATGTAATTACAGACACTGAAGGATCAATCATGAATCTCTGAAGGATTTTATAATGATTTTATCCTATCTAAAACCTTTGCTGCTGTTTTTAAGATCAACTTCTTTGTTTAATGTGTGCTTGAATTTCAGCTCAAGCTATTCACTTTTCTCTTTGTATGGTTCTCTTSTAAATCATTGCCTGTGCCAGCCCAACAGTCTGTTACAGGTATGTTCTCACTCTCTCTCTTGGTTTTTCTGTGTRAAGGAAAGGTGGAACACCCTCACATCTCCCTTTCCTTTTATATGTCAGCTGATTTAGGACTGACTATGGAGCTTGCTACTGCTTAAAAAAAAGACTAGTTTAAAATAAGTAAATAATTTCTTCAAGCGAGTGCACTTTATCCTGGTTGGATAGCTTGTTTATTCATCTTTATGCCATTCCTAGTCACGTTTTTATGTTCCTTTTAAYATATGAGTGCTTATTTCCTTCTTCAGTGGACATATCCATTTATGGACAAAGAGGATAATTCACTGAACATGGGACTTGGTGCTGGCCTTGGTTATGCAGTGCCTGGGCTCTGCCACAGGAAAGGCTTTTTGGAGTGTGCTATTTTTGAGTCATTGCTTCAGAGCCTCACCCCACCTAGTTCCTTGTAAATAGCCTAGAGAAACTGCAGGAGGAATAATTAAGATACCATCCTCTGTGCTTTCTGGTGTTGCTGTCTGTTCTCAGGAAACCTTTGCTTTAATGACTTGCATTTGGTGCTTTGAGGTTGTGCTGGGTCTTTAGGTAGTGTGCCCAGACTTTATTTACCTGGAGTTTGAGCCAGTAGTCTTCTGCAGCTTTCCAGCTCTTGCTGTCTTCCAATTCAGTTGCTCTCATTTCTGATTTGAAATAGGTTTGGGTTCACTGTGCAGTCTTGTATTGGGCTAAATGTCTGCAGTTGCCRACAGAAGACATAAGCTCTAAATACAATGATAGAAGAAAGAGTGTTCCAGAAACACATGGCATTTTTAATGCAAAGTCTTACAACGGTCCTGTTTTATATTTGCATAATGCTTTGGCCTGGATGAGTGGACTGTATGTCTGGAATTTGCATTCACACTGTGCTAGCTCATTGCTGACTTTGAGACTCTCTCTGAGACTCTGGTTTCCTGGTATAGCTTCAGTCTTTGTCCTGTTCTAACACAATGACAGCATCTACCTCTCATCATTCCCATCAGAAGCTTTAGACATCAGAGCTCCTCTGTGGCCTGAGGGCACTGTACCTATATAGGACTAAGAGGAGTGGGCCTCGTAAGAGGGATTGCCTTCCCCCAGGTGAGGCTCAGTCTCCTGAGAAAGCAAGAAGTCAAGGGAAGTTCAAGTCCCTGTGAAGCTCTTTGTTCGTGAAGTTCAATAGTGTAATATTTCTTAGGAACAGTTTCTGACAGTTTTCAGGAAAACATGGGTCTGGAACAATGTTTCAAAACTTATCCTTTAATGTAGGGGACTTCCAAARGAGGGCTTTTTGCCTTGGAAATCCAGAGGAAGTAATGATTCTTCCTATTTTATGCCAAGCCATTTCTTTAGGACTTTTGTCACTCATGTTACTTCTCCATTTATTGGATTCCACGAGGAATTCTTCAATTCAGTCATGTGTTTGAGTGCTAGGAGAGCTGTCCAGCTAGGAAGTGTTTTGGAGCATACTTGAGATGTTCAAAAGCCGTCTGTACATAGTCCTGGGCATCTGCTTTTGAGTGGTCTTGCTTGGTCAGGAGGATTGAACAAGAATGACCTCCAGAGGTCCCTCCCAATAGCAACCATTCTGTGGYTGTGGTATCCCTCAGAAATTCTTTGATCTCTAGTAATTGTGTTCACCTTGCACCTTGTAACGGAGTCTTCCTTGGTTCTGTGGAGGAATGGAGGAGTTTGATTAACTTTGTGACTGCAGACTTTTACAGGGATTAGGTTATTGTTTTTTTACACTAGGAATCTAACCAGCTGATAGTTCTTTCAAGTTGTGTGCATCCCTCACATAGATGTCATGCTAACATAGATGTCATTTGTGCTTTATTTTTCTGCTTCCTTAGGAGTATCTCTTGCCTCTATTGTCTCTGCTATAAGGGAGCTTTCTAGATACTCTTATTTCAGGCTGGATAGAGAAATTTCTGTGCAGCTGCTTGAGTGGAATGAATACATAAAATTAGAGCACAAAGACAAGTTCTTCACTGTTTTCACAGTGTTCCTTTCTCAGATGTGCAAAGACTTCACTTGCTAGTCATACATGTATTGTAAAGTATCCTGCCATTCAAAGGCTGTTGAAGCAAGGTGAGTTTTGAAGATGCTTTCTGGGATGCTTTTCATGTGAACTATGCAGTTTACTCAGTGAAYAGTTATCGTATTGCTGGAGGAGCCCGGAGTATGATTGCTAACATATCATTTGAGGAGAAAGGAAAGGCCATTTACATGTAACTGTATATGGCTGCCATGTCTTGAAGAACCTTTGCATTCAGAAATYCTTTTCCCTGTCTGCCCTGAGGTATTTTTGTATAAACTGGGGACAAGCTGCTAGGAATTAAGGGTATGATATGGCCCATTTATATGATATCAGCATTTCTAGTCACTGCTTCAACTATTACTATATTGTTTGCATACTTGAGTGATTGCAACAGACACATTGCTAAACTGTAATTTTTTTCAGCATTACAGGCTATAAATTTTTGTTCCCTAAACTGTTTGTGAAGGAATGTTGTTTCTGTGTATACATATAGTAATAGGGCTTTGCTTTAATTTGTTTTTTTTTTCCTTTGCAGTGTCAGTCATTGTAAAGAAGCTATAATACATGCCTTTGAATGGAACAAAATAAAATAGGTTAAACCAGACCCTAACAAAAATGTAGAAAATATGATTAGTAAGTGTTTGGACAGGGCAGTAAAACACAGACCACAGACAACCCAGCACTTAGGAAATTTTGTAAAAGATTCCAGGCTAAATAATGTGGGAGTCTTAATAGATGCTTGCTATTTTTTTTCATTTTTTTGTCTTCAGGTTGTTTATAACATGGTTTAAGCAAAGGAAAATAGATACAAGGCCGAATTCACACTGTTGCAGATCTKTTCTCTCTGTGTCTGTATATCTTTCTGGCTTCCATATATCTTACGCTATGATTTTTTTTTTCTTAGTGATGAAGAACTTTTTCTCTTCTGTGTCCTTGATATTATGTACAGTCATATCATGTTCATACAACTAAACAGTTTATCTGCGTGACTTCTGTGGAATTCCTATAGGCTGTGCAGTATTTTGAAGAGAATGACCAAATCTAGTGGACATCTAATTAGTACTGGATGCCTTTAGTGTAATGCATTTTAATTAATCTGTGTTACGTTGTGCTTCTGTTTCCTATAGTGGGTGAAATTTGTTAAAAGTGTAGCAGATCATGTTGGGAAGAATTAGAGATGAATACAAAACCTTGAGATGATACAAATAATAACTAACCTGTATAATACAGTATATTGCAGAATAAACAACTAATGAGGCTTCTGTTTTATAGTTTTTTTATAGTATTACATTTTATTTTAGCAGTTGATAGTAGTGCTTGAGAGGTGGATAACTTCTGGGAAAAAACAAAGATGGCAAGTCCAGACAGACATGATTAGAAAGAATGTTGCTGACAGATTTGCAGTCAGGTGCACTAAGTCTAAACTCATGTTTTATTTAGTAGCATAGATCTTAATTACTATTTTATAGTTAGTGTTTTTGTCAAAAGAGAATCAGTCCTTGATCACAACTAAGACATTAAGAAAGACATATTGTTTATTTTTGTCTTGGAGATAAGCTTGAGGGTTTCCCTACTCTTCTGGAACTAGTTTCTCTGCATTATCGGTAAAGGTTATTGTATGGCTAATTACATGGCAGTTCAGGTTGATTTAAGAATACAAATATTATTGCAGAAATAGAAGAGGCTTGTTTTTAGTGCTCACTAAATCTAGGGTGCTAAGTTGTTTTGCTTTTTTTACTGTGCTATGTTCAAATGAATAGGCTTGAAAAGGTTAGTTAGCCACTGGGGATATTAAAAATAAAGTGGAAACTAAATTGTTTGCACTACTTAGAGTATTAAAAATGTGTATTTTTAAATTGAGTGGAGAAAGAGGAAACAACAAAAMCTTTGGTGAATCTGTTCATATCTATCACCTCAGGGTGGAAAGAGGTGACTTTTAAATTAGTAAATGTCTATATGAGAAATATAGAAGGCATGCAAAAAAAAAAGATACTTTTTAGCCTCAGTTTTGTGTTTGATGTTAGTCARAATGTAATTCAAGCAATTGTGTTCTGTAGCCACTGTATGACCTACCCAGCGGCAATCAGCCTCCACCTTAAAAAAAAAAAAAAAGCCAATTGGTCTATGTTTAGCTTACTAAACGTCATCTGGATTCAGTAAAATGCAAGTGACCTGCATTGAATTAGTGTAATTGTAATACAAACAGAACATCTCATAGTTTTGGTCTTATACAGGAAAAGAGAAAGTTGGAGAGATTTTTCAGTTTGATAAATAAAACTGAAGATACAGAGTTAACTTTGGCTCACAGTGCATTTTACTTTTTACTGTCTCTTTAAAAAAATACTTGGCATTTGAATTTTATGTGTACATTTTCTCTTTGGAACGTTTTCTGTTTTTGGAAGAATTTTCTTTAGGATGTATGTCATATCAGTTACTAAATCATGAGCGATCATTGCCAATTCTAGTTTCCTCAGACACARTGCCATTTCAGAGAGATTTTTTTTTTGTTGATTTACTGAGCCTGTCCAGAATTTGGTATATTGCTTTACCTATGTCATTTGGTAGGCTTGCTTTTGAATTCGATTATGTAGTTCATATTTTTCATTTTCTGTTGCAGAGAGCCATGCTTATATCTACCAAGCTTAACACAGTGCCATGAAGAGCTGAAGTATCAGTTCAGGCAGTATATTTGAGTTTTCGCTCTGACTATGGTCTAGTAGTTTTGTTACTCAGTTTGGTTTAAAAGGGGYGTTAGTTTTTAAAAATGTTAGATTAGTGTCATTGTGTAAGTAATRCTATGCCTTGTTTGTACTTCTCTTTCCATTTGGACATTCAAATACCCAGATTTTACTTTATAATGCCTCCCACTGCATCATGGCCTAAGGAGTAGGAAAAATACTTTTACTGTAACAACTGCATTTCCTTACAGKAAAGGATGTGGCTATTACACTAATCTAGGAATGAAATTTAAGGGGCTACAATATAAATGACATTTATTTGGAACCAGAAGGGGAATACTGGAAACATTAGTAAGGCAAGGACAGTAGCACTGTTTTCAGTATGTGCCTGGTAGCTGGAAAAGCAGCACGGCTGATTCTTGTATTCTCTCAATGCCTTGAGAGTCAGTGAAGCAGAAACAGGAGAAGTTTGCATTCTTTGCCTGAAGGTAGACAGTGCTTTAAGATGCAAGAACTTAATTACTCTTTCATAGACTACAAATCTGTAATTAATTCATTGTTTTCCTGATATCAGTGGGATGTTGGCCTTTAATACCTGGAATTTTATAATCTGTCAGTTTAGTTTACTTCTTAGTTTGACAAYTGCAAGTGAATGGGTTGTTTTTCTTTGTGCTGGTGGTTGGCTTTTGCTGTTCGACTGCYGCCATTGTAAAAGGTGAAGTAGGAGGCCACTGTTGTAGGCATTRGTCCTTTGTGTTTTTTGTGTTTCTTGTGTTAAACATGGTCATTCTTTTTCTGTAACTDGGCTGGTCAAACATGATAATCCTCTTTTATTTTTTAGACTTAATTTTTAAAGTTAATTTTGTATGAGCACAGGGCAAAAGGGTGACATCGTGATGGTGGAAAAGATCTTCTAAACACATCCCCCAATTTTGACATGAAATTCTGAAACTGTGTTTGTCTGCTTTTTTTTGTAGAACTTTTTTGGAACTTCTTAAGTAGTTTACTGGCAACTTTCCTACTATGTTACCTGAATATTCCATGTTAAAATTGAAACACATTAGTTCCTCTTCTGGTCTTTATAGACTTTGTCCATCTTTGAAGTGGCATTACATGTTGGGGACTATTACCATATCTCTCACTGTAGTTAGCTCCTCTTTAAGTTGAGCAATCCTAATTCATTCAATCTTTTCTTGCAGAGTGTGTTTTTTAAATGTATAAGCATTGTAGTTACTCTGTTCTGAGCCATCTTCAGTTRGTTCACATCTCTGAAAATGCAATGCCTGAAACTGAACACAACTGCTGGTGGAGGTCCCAAATAAAGGAGAATTGCTACGTATTTCTTGAATGCCTTCATTCATTACTGCTGTCTGTGGTTATATTAGAGATTTCCCATTTAGTGCCCAGTGAGTTTACTGCAGCTTTTTCTCACAAATATAAGTTACTCACTCCTTGACTCTTCTRCTAGTAAATATAATTGCAAATGCARTTTTTCCAMTTCATGTCTCATTAARTGTTAGTATGTTTCTGGATGTAATCATTGCCTCATTTTCTCAGAAACTGCAGAAAATACTGTGGGAAGAAGAGAAAAGACTGTTATTTAAGTAAGCTCTATTATTGGTTTTCTTGGAGGGAAAGTAAGTTTCATATTCTGGGGAAAAAACTTGGAACCTTCTAGGCATTATGCCTATTGAGTTTTCAAGATAGTGCTGAACCAGGAGTAAAACAAACTACGGGGAAAGAAGAAACTAGTTCAGGTTCAGTGCAAAAAAAGGAAAAAGCTGGTCAGTTTCAAGTTCATGTTCTTGGTCCTTGTGGATTCTGTGAAGTGATTATGTGATAGCAGATGCTTCTGTCTGACAGGTGCCAACATTGATCAAGACATCTTCTCTCTTGATTCCTGGAGACCTGTGTGGCTGGGAAATACCTGTTAGGCAGTGAGTTACCTAGCTTTTGAGTAAGGRTCTGTCATAATGTATAATTTAGTCTGAGAGACTCTTAAATGTTGAAGTTCTCTGAGGGTTTGAATAGAATTGGCCAGTGGCTCGAAGTGGACCCATCTCTTGTTATGGTGATTTCATCACCAAGAGATGTTGCTCATCGCTATGGAAAGGAAATTTTCTCMTATACAACAGTGTTTAAAAATACCTGTTTTTCCAAGTCTGTGTCAAGTAAAAATTCACTTAGAAGTTTAAACCACTACAACAGATACTTCTTTCAGTCTAAAGATAGCTTAAGATCTATTTATTTTTTCCTATCTCAATCCTCTTCCTCTCAAACACTTCCTCCTCTCAAAAAAAGAAACCTTAAAAAGCACACATAGATGTGCATGGAGTGCACCCTTCTTTCTCCTAATTAAACGAATCTTGCTCACCCARTGCTGAAATTGAGGTTACTCTTCAGAATAAGAATAATGAAGTAAATTTCAGCTCATTTAGGTATTCCTTTTGGTGAATGAAATTATTAGAAATACTGTTCTAGATGGTGCCTGAATGYTGCAGTTCCTTTCACATGTTTGAAACTTTTCTTGTTTTGTAAGACTTTCTGACTTTCACTGTCTTGTTTTCCAGTAGCGCTTGAACTTTTTTAAGCTATTGGAATGTAATTTTTTTTTAACGTCCAAGAGCACTAAAAATATGTAGACTTGTAATTATTGTGGATGTGRACTTTCAATATAACCTTTGATAAAATGTTAAATTATTATACTTTTTAGTGCCTATAAAGTAAAGGATAATTTGCAAGTTTGGTGTTTTTGTCTGAAAATTACTACATRTGCCAATTAAAAATTTTAAGCTCATAACTGACTTGGTAGCTTAAAAAAAATCTTGAGTAGCCTGAAATTATTTTTSTTTTCACCAAATACCTTTCCTTGAAAAATTTCACTTATCAAAAACACTTACCCCTCCCACTCCAGAAAAAAAACCCCAAGGAAACAGCAAAAAACCCCAGTGAAGCCAAAGAAGGGTTAAAAAACCTTCATGAGATTGCAGATTTTCCCATGCTTCACTTTTAATTTCTCCAGACTTTGAAAAGGCATTTGTTGCCCTCCTTTCAAGGCTTGTGATATAAGTTGAAGGAAGGAAGAATTTTGAGGAGCAGATTGCTGACTGTGTCTTTTGTTGAAATGTCACTGACATCAGACTTGCACCTTGCAGATGAAATGGGAACTTGAAGGTTAAATCCCTAAACTAAAAGGACAATGTTTCCTTGAATTACAGAATTCAGGAATATTTTGTATTGAAGAGCTGGGTYCAGGAAATCAAAATTGCCCTACTGAATTGTATAGAGAAACTCAAACTATTCCATTTTATAGTAGGAGATGGAAGKTTGGGAAAAGWTAATAGTAGAAGACTATGGGCAAARGTAATGWGGAGTTCCCCAGATARAAGGATATTATTTAAATATGTTAGAAGGAAACCTGGAGAAATATTGATAGGTCTGCTCGCCTATCAATAAAAAGGTAGAGGGAGAAGAAAAGCAAATACAAGAAGGTCACTGCAGATAAAGTTGTTTCTTTGCACACAACTCCATGGAGTTTGTCAGATACCTTTGGATAGTACAAGTGGTTGGTTCTGAGAGGCCAAGACACTGAAAAATGGTAAACTGGTAAATCAACTGGCAGTAATACAGCATGCTGAGGTGATAGTTCTAGGAAAAGAATAGTGGTAATACATATTTTTTTTACTTGTCTGACAGAAGGGTTTGACCAGGCATACATGCAGGTGGCATGATCCTTGTAGCTGAGTTAGCAGGGGCAGCTTACTCTTTGTCTTGTTAACTGGATAGTGTCCAGTGCAGTAAATTCTGTCTTTTAAATATACCAGTGGAGGATATGGTAGAAGTTTAAAGTTAGGAAATGTGAAGGGATTTAAAAATCAGTTTTCTTAAGCTTGTTTAAAACCAGTTATAAAAAAAACCCAAGCTGAATGAACTTGTGGCCTTAGAATGTTAACTTCTTTGAGCTGTTGTCACAGCTGTGAATTTGGAAGGGACCCTTAGGGATCACTGAGTCCAATTCCCACTTTAAGTAGGAAGAGTAAATTCAGAGGTGAATCTCAAGACGCCATTCTGTTGCWTGATGGTGCTAACAAGGAAGGGTTGATTCTTTTCAATAGATTTGCAATTGCACTTAGTATTGCAAAATGTTTGAGATTTGGTATCTTTACATTCTTAACTGCTTACCAGCAATAATAAATATATAGGTCAATGTAARTGGCTTATCTTTCAGTAACCCATCTTTGCTGTTAATCATGTGAATAGTCTTTCCAATATGTATCTTTTCTCTGTGTTTATTACTTTATTRCTTTACATCTTAAGTGAATCATACTTTGATTTGAACAGCAAAGGTCATTCCACAGGGAACCTTAAGACAGTGAATAGCTGTTAAGCCACTGATAAGAGTTGTGGTTTGTTTTATTTAGTTTTTTTTTTTCTCCATGGTGTTTTATTTTATTTTTCAAATGCTTCTAGTGTTCATATACATAGTTTTATAATAAAGTAATTTAAATGTAATTTTTACCTTATGTACTGTTGTGTACATTGTTTAATCAGACCATTACTAAAAGCTGTCAAGATGAGCATGGTAGAATTGCATGTTAAATGTCCCATATATTTTCCCCTCATTAGGATTAAAATTTTTTTTAGTTATTGTTAGTCCAGAATCCTCTCTGAACTAAAGCTTCCAGCATTTAATCCTGTGTTGATAATTCTRGTTAAAATCAGCTTGGATCAGATATGTGATAGATGTCTGATGGARCCAGACCTGTTTGTAGTTCTGCACAAATGGTGTGAGTACAGTAGGTGATCTTCATCAGCATCTGTTTGCAGATGGGAGGAGGAAGCAGTGCTTTTTAGGGTACTTCTAACAATTAGATCTATTATCTACTATGAAGCAGATTGTGAACTGATCTTCTTGACTTTAAACATGAAACATGTTGTTAAATAACTTTATTTTTCTGTTGTTGTTGCAATATGGTAGTTAGGAATTAATAAAACCAAAACAATTAATAAAAAACCCCAAAAAGTCACACCAAGAAAAAATGCTCAAATAAACAAACCCAGTGTAGAACCTGTTAGTATTTCACCCTTTTCCATGCTGATGTTTCATTTTTAGACAGCTGATGAATCATGTAACTAAATAATGGCGTTTCARTAGTTTTTTTGAAGGCTATTCAAAAAGCAAGGGAGATTCTATGACATGTGCTATAAAGAAGAGAATGTGTGTTTCAGCTGATTCTTTGTTTCCAAAGTTAATAAAATTTTACAGTACTCAATATTTAACTCCCCCAGCCTTAAATAAGTTTCTGTGCTTTATAATGTGTTACTGATTTAAAATGTGTTTTGGTGTTTGTTTTCTGCAGTAGATTGCTAAACTAAGTAGTATAATTGTGTTGCCAAACRCTGAAGTCACAAAGTGATGTCATATATCCTTACCCTGTTTATGAAAAAGTTTMTCTCTGTAGATTCTATCAATGGAGCTTCACAGAATGAAAATTATAAAATTGTTACAGTATAGAGGTCTTTGTTGTCCTCTTCAATAGCATTTATGATACTGGGTAGATTTTCTGCTTTTTATTACAAGTAACTTATTTCAGATAAGTAATAGAGATTAAGTTATTTGAGGARCTAAAAGCCAAAAGACATGGTACCTCTACAAAATTACTGTTGATCACCTTATGTGTTCGTGGGCTGTGTGAAATACAGATATATTACCCTGACTGACAGGAAGAATGACCTGCAAGGATTTTTTGATTTGGAATTTCCATGTGTGGTATTTGAGCATCTCATTTTTCTTTTGGCGTTTCCTAATTCATCATCATCACCATAATTACATTTTCACGCCAATAAAATTGTCTGAAAAAGAACCTTCATGGAAAAAACTCCCTGTTTTCAGCCTGGACCTAATTTAAAATACTAGATCCTTTAAGAATAATAAAAAGAAAACCATGGGCTGACTTGTGCAGTTCTGCTCTCATTTAAGACCTGGTTCTCAGTCTGTTATTCAGTTTAGCTGTAACTGCTGGTGATTGAGCAGGGAAATGCTGCCTGGTAACAGGTGTGGTAGAAGCTCTGTTGGATTGTCCACTGCCCAATTCAGAAGCTGCTCTGGATGATTTTATCTTTCACCCATTTTTTGTCATACAAATATTACAATCTGCCTTGAATTCTGGTTTCACTGCAAGGTGAAGGATTTGCCTCAGACCAGTGTGTAAAAGATGATTCAATGTAGAATTGGGCTCAAGGTTCAGAGGTGGAAGGGCCATTTCAGGACACGTTTGGAATGGGCTCTATWTTATATGCAGGTGAAGACAAACACAGATTAAGCTGATCCCTCTTGTAGCTTTAGAGATTTCTTTCTTTCTTTAAAGATGATTGAATGTTTAAAATTGAAGACTGAGTCATCCAATCTAATGCTTTGKTTGTATATTTGATGTGTTACTTGTGTAAGATTTGTCAGTTTGTCTCAGAAACGTGCAGAAATGTGGAAGGTGAGAGAGAGAAAAGAATTAGCCCCAACTCTTTTATAGTACATCAGAGCCTGTTCCCTCTRTTGAACAATTTCGTCCTAACATTTCCTGGGTTTGGTACTGCCAGTTCAGCCCATGTCATTGGGTGGATGGTAGCTTATATTTGAAGCATTTTAAGGAGCAGTTGCCTAACACTGTCTGTACGACAATTGTCCTTAGTTCTACTGTGAGAGCTAAACAAATAGCTATGGGAAACCTCTGAGAAAATTACAAGTGGAGTGGAAGCAAAAAAAAAATACTACAAGTAATAGTTTGGGAAAACACAGGGACTGGAGAAATCTAAAGTAAGATGAAAGAAGCATGAAAAATGTATTTCCTACTTCTGTTGGCACCCAGAATGATTGAAATAGCTTAGTTTTGTTTTAAAATAACACACAATTATTTTAGGATAGAAATTACCTAGAAATTTTTTARGCAAAAATGAGGAATAAGTTCCTACCAGATAAGTGTTTTGTTTTTATTCCCGGAGATTTGGGACTAGCTTTATAATTCTCCAGTGATTGCTTTGCAAGCTTCTTGGAAGGAAACAAAATAGTTGAAAGCTAAATTGTAGACTGTTTTTGAAAGAGGAGAAGAGTTTAGCTTCTGGAGAGACATACGGCTAGCCAAAATTAGGTAGTAGAAAGGGAAGATGGAACTGAAAACCAGAATTTTAGGCTAGCTGATTAAATGGGATGCTGAGAGGTGGAGGGAGAGGTACATGTTAGCAAATGCATGGCATGRTTGCCAAGTTGGAGTAAACATTTGGAATAAGTAATTTCTATATGTTTTTTTTGTATTACAAAAATACATCTGATTTTTCTTTCCAGCTAATACAGCTCATGTGACATAGTAGGTTTTAAAAAAGCCTACAGTTTGAGCATTACATAAATATACATGTTTCCAAATATATTGGAATTTTCAATTAATATACGAAGCATAAATGTGGATTTAGGACTCTAACATTTGAATATCTCCTTTTCTGACTTACGTTGCCCAGCATAAAAGAATGATTAATGAATTCCCTCTTCCTTCTCATTGTGTTTTGTGAATGACAAGTTGGTTCTTTGCTGTGGTTCTTAATTGCTGTATATTTGATGAGCATAATTGGCCAAGGCAAGCTTTTTTCCAAGAACTATGGAGCTGAGTAGGACTCTGTAACTTATCTTTGCTTACCTGTGGGGAGAGAGGTCAATGTTTATGATCAAACAGGACGTACCCAGTTTGACACCACGTAAACAGAAGTTGGCAGTCTCCTGTTACAGCTGTGTGTTTTCAATAGCTACTGCAAAGTTAGCTGTTAAGAGTAGCTGAAGATAAGATCAAAAGTCATCAGTTCAAAGTTCAGGAGAGATCATTAATTTCAAGGACAGAGACAGCTGAATTTGTTAGCCACTGCTTTTTGCTAGAAGCACATCACTTGTACTGACAATTAATCTTGCATCACAAGTGAAGTAGATAAGGCCAGTTACTGAATGCCACGTTCCCTGGCCGAGTCCATATACTTGTTTGGCATGGCTGCCCACTGAAAATATAAAGCTATTGTAGCATACATTTTTATTAARCAAAATGGCCAGTTTTGTAAATTTTTAAGTATTTGAATTCAAGCAACTATTCAGTACTGAATTAWTTTTTCATTAAAATGATAGTAAACAGTTTTTACCACCATCAGTTTGCATGGTTTACGCTTTCCTTCAAATTATGAGAAGAATTTTCTAGTGAGGGTTTGAATGAGTTCAGTCAACTTTCAGGGTCAGTCACACTTCTTTAGAAGCTATTGATATRATCTCATTGAATTCCCTCTGCCTTCTCCCTATGTTTCAAACACAGGTTGAATCTTCTAGTATTTCTACTGTGTTAAAAGTGTGCAGAATAATTTTTTCCCCTATTTCTGACTGTATATTTCTGCCTGTGCTTGTAGAAAAACAAATGAAGAGTTTTGACTCCTTGTGACTTTGGCAAATGCGATTGAATTGAACCTGGGCTTAGAAGAAAATAATAGTCTGTYGTTTTTGTCAATAGACCTAGCGCTGAATAGTGTTTTGCTGTCACRTCTAAGTCTTAAGCAATGATACTGGATGCATTTATTACATACAGAAGTTCAAAAATTTTCATTATTTTGCAGCAGTCTGTCAGACTTGTATGGTTTTTTTTCCTCCCACTACAAGTGTGAATTTATAATTAGAGGACAACCTGGAAAGAATCATATAATAAATGGTATCATATATATAATGTTAAGAAAGACAAACTTTTTTTTTATATTGCAAGAATATTTTTTCCTGGTTGAGAAATGTATCTGCATATGGTTCTCAACAGAAGAAGTTTCCGTTGTAAAGGTTAAACTGTGCCTTTTCAATTGCATGTAAATTCTCAATACTGTAAGACAACTTACTTGATTATTTCATTTATGTCATCTTTTAGTGTTATCTTAGGTCATTTAGCATATGTGTCTAAATTGTACTTGGAAAAGCAAATTTAAAACTCCATCTGATGAATTATGATTGCAAAAGGAAATAACAATCCTCCCAAAATTCCTAAGCAATTCTCATGTAAAACTAAATGCACTTAGGAGAAGGTGAGCTTGGCTGTTCACATCAACTTCATATGTGTGTTTAAACAAGTAGTGCTGTCATTTCTGCTGAGAATTTCTGAAAAAWTATAATCATCTCTTCAGATTGATGAACAGCAATAGGTAAAATAAGGAGTCTTGTGCTCAATGGGTTACAGCTTAAATAGAGAAAATCTAATGGAAAGTAGCTACATTAGTAGCAGATGGATTTACTTCCTGAATCTGGATCTGAGTAGAAATTCTTACATACTTAAAATTTKTCTTACAGATTCTTAGCCTGATAAGAAAGGTGGATAAAGCGATTACTTGGCTTCAGCTGCTGTGATGATGTGTTTTGTTTAGACTTAATATTGTTTGATTTTTATCTAGGCTATTTTTATGATTCCTACAAATCCCCCTCCAACCTTCCGGAAGCCAGAACTCTGGTCTGATGAATTCACAGATTTTGTGAAGAAATGCTTAGTGAAAAATCCTGAACAAAGAGCTACAGCAACCCAGCTCCTACAGGTCAGTATTTAAGTTGCTGAGGAAAGGCACATTTTATGTTTGATTTTTTTTTTCCTGAAACCTGAACTGTTGTAATAGTTTGTAAGGGCAGATCTTATTTTTAGCTATCATCATGCCTAATTTCTTTTTCACTTTGTGGCCTTTTCTCTGTCASCTCCTGTATCTCTGCCCCCATTTTATTTCTCTTCTTGCTGTTTCTAAAAATCCATTGTTCCTTTACTTTACGCTGGTTCTTGCTATTAAAATTTGATCCTTCCTTCGTGGTTAGAGGCCTTCAATCTATCTCAGAATTTAGACAAGTGTTTAACAAAAGAATTGAGCCCAAGTTACTCCACCATGTGGACCAYGCATGGAGTATATTCAGTCTTCCCTTCTGGTCATGTCAGATGAAGCAGGCAGGTGGCTCTCTGTCCTAGAAAGGTCTGATACAGATGGACAGGATAATGAGTTTGTTCTTGGGCTGAGTTATCCCAAGTGGGCACTTTTATACGTGAGCAGCAGTTGGAGGTGTGGACCTTTGGAGCCAGGCTCTTGCTTCCTTGCAACTGTCATATTAGATTTATTCTGTGGTGAGCTAGCAATAGCAGCTTTTAAAATTTAAATTCCATTGAACTCCACCACAAGGACAACAAACATTTTTGCAAAGTACTTTTTGGTAATAGATCCATCAGATTTGTAGTCATATGATGAATATTTGATTTCATACATTGCAAAACACCAAAATGTAGACTAGAAGGTTAGTAAAATTTGGAAGTAATAATTTTTTGTGTGATGTATGGATCAGTGCTTGAGACCTTCGAGATTTGAAGTTTGTGTGGTTACCTGAATACTAGCAGCTGGATAGAGGAGACTTCTGTTAATTTGGGCAAGTAAGGAGGAACAAACAAAAAAAAAGCTTCAGTGTGCAATTTCTTTCCACATGCTCACTGGCCAGAAAACCAAATACTGTTTTCACCAGGAGAGTGTGTTTTTTGCCCAGCTGGAATYTGGATCATATGTGATGGAGCTGGAGGTGCTGTCAATATGTTTGAGTGGAAGTGAAAGTACTGCTTGTGGGGGAGAGGTCATGGAGGAAAAAGAGAGTAATTGAGTTAATATACCAAGGGAGAAGATAGATAATAGGTCTAGGACACAAGGCTTCATCAATTCTGTTCTTCATGGRACAGTTTTAAAATATTTAATGATATATTTCTGAGGTGCTTAGTTATTCTTTGCCTAAATTGTATTTGCATATAATGATGCAAACTCAGTTTTTTTCTTTTACAATACGTGTTTACTAGGCAGCAAAATAAATGCAAATGGCATCATGCACATTTTCTTAAGGGAAGAAGTGATGTTCTAAATTATTTTGAATTAAAAATTAAACTTTCTGCTAAAAGTAAGCTTTTTTTGCTGGTTCCACATTTCAGCATCATAGATCAAGAAATATTTTATGACATTTTAAATATAGGTTTATTRAAGTAAGCAGCAATAGTTGCTCTGGTTAGAGCCCCTAATTTATGCTCTCAATTTGTTAAGATTAATTAAATTTTGAAACTGAGTCTCTTAAACTAGTTTTCTGTATCAAATCATCATCACTATTTACTGTTTAGTGCACCTTTTATTTAGAAAATTATATCCTCAGTTGTAAAGCAGTTGTTAAATGATTGCATTTTCCAAGGCTTGCAGTTCTTAAAAATAGTTAAATATTAGTTATGAAGCAATTGAAAGATACTGTATGTTGTGTTGATGTAGATTTTGATTATTGTATAATGCACCATACTATTTATCACTGAAATCTGYGGTGCTGAATAGTACTTGTTATTAAATCTGAAACACAACTGGTGTAATGATGCTACATATTTTAATGATTTTTTTTTTYCYGTAGCATACATTTATTAAGAATGCTAAGCCAGTTTCAATTTTAAGGGACCTGATCACTGAAGCTATGGAGATAAAGGCAAAGCGACATGAAGAACAGCAGAGAGAACTGGAGGAGGAGGAAGAAAATTCGGTGTGTACCCATTTTTCCTGTAACTATCTATACTTTACAGAGAAGTTGCTCGTTTTCTCCTACTTACTGTAGTTGTGTTCCAATACTTTTTTTTTACCAGTTTTCTATGTGGTTTGTTTAATTTGGAGCTTGTTTGTGGAACTGCCAGAAAAGCAGTAAACCAATTCTTTTTGCACTTCTGAGTGCTTATTATTTTCCTTTTTGAAAGGGAAAGCAGATAATCTGAGTGCTGGTTTGGTGTAGTTGGTATACAGCTTGGTGGTAGGTGAAGTCAGCAGTCCAGCAGTCAAGGATAAATAACCTTGCACATTCTTCCTTCTTMCGAATCAGTTTCACAGAACTCTATAAGAAATCCAGGGCTGCTTGTATGTAGCTTGCATGACTACATGATCCATAGTTCAAATGRTGATACAGTTCTTGTTAATCTACATTGAGGGCAGCAGTCCTGTAGAGGACTAATGACAGAGAGCTAATTACAGTCCCTATGTTACCTTATGTTGTACTAGTGACAGTAAGTAATGCATCTATTTCTTCATATTTTAGTATCTGTAATATCTATAAATAYTTTTAGGTTGTGTGTAGAATTGAAGTCGGTGTTCAGTTGGAAAGTAATACCCATCTGGCACTTAAATTTTGGAAAATAACACCWCAAAAATGGATTTTCTCCCAGTCATACCATGGTAAAGTCCTCACCATAGGAATGCAAAAACAGACTTGAACTTTGAGCAATGCATATTTAACAACATCTATAAACAAGAGCATATATTGCTGTTAATGTTAAGTAGAATCTATTGATATTAAACATCTCTCATGGACAGTGACTTGAGTCCATATACTATTGAAAAAGAATGGTTTCAGTTAACCTGTCAGGGGCTTGAATTTATTGATCTAACCCCCCCAAGAATTTCCTATGTAAATTRTGAGCAGTTCTGTCCATTAGTCACTAGTACATGATTTGTGATGCATTAAGAAGAAAGGTATAAAATGTTCTAACTGTGAAGTTTCTTATGTTAGGAAACCTGTTACAAGGTTTCCTAAGGTTTGCATTTGAAGATGTTTTTGTGCCTTAATACCTTCTTGAAGTCATTATTGTACATAATGGGCACTTAAGTTAAAAGTGACTTGCATAACTGGAAGTAGAATGGAGTGCTTGGGTTTGGAGAAATAATCAGATGCAAAGTTTTCACAATTATGTACTTAATTTTCACAGTCAGTTCAGGTAGTTGTCCTTCACGTCGGTAAGAGTCTCATCCCTAAAATTTATTCTTATTTTTCTTTTTCACCACCGTCTGTGAACATTTTATAGCATGAAAAGTTGTCAAGTGTAATGTAAATACTTTTTGCTGTTCAAAACTTAGTATTACAGAGCTGTAAATAAAAGCCCAGGCTGAACACAATCTTCATGACTGTATCTTTCCTGAGAGATATATATCATTACAAATAGTTTGCTCAGAATTGATTTTATGCCTATTATGAGAGCTGTGCATGTGATGAGAATGCCTTCTGACAAACTGACATGTTTTGATAGGTGCTGAGGTAGTTGTACAGGTTTTYTTAATTAAGCAAAAATCGCAAGTGGTGTGTTCTGCAGAAGGTTAATCCCAATATCAAAGCTTAAATGTTAGTCTAGGCATTATGAGACATGACCAATCTCTTCTATTGAGCATTTTTAGAAGTGTGATGTGAAGTGGATGYTGAGGCTGGGCAGCTTTATTACGGGGAATGTAAAGTAACGTTGCCTGGCAGCTCACAGAAAACATATCTAAATATTTGTTTCTGTGGATCTTTAAAGGAATGAGCTAACAAGCAGCTCTCTGTATATTTCTTTTACATTTTRATCTCACTATGATGTGAGAAATGTTTAAGTCTTTTAGAGTATTAAAGGAAGAAATTACTACTTCAGTAATTCTGTTTTTTTTCTTGGGCACTTAGTGGTTGACCCCTATCAACACTGAAGCCTACTGTCAATARTCAATTTTTCCTGTATGCAGGATTATTTATTCATTCTTACAAAAGGTTATTTGGTTAATCCTGTATTAATTATGAAAAGTTGGCATCTGTATTTGGAGACCCTAAGAAATAATTGCTGTAATTTCTCCTTTATATTTTTACAATATTTATAGTGTTGTTTTAAAGGAACTAGTGAATCAGATGAGTTATTCTGTATTTTACATCTGATACACCATTCTGTATTTTTCTGAAGGTTTTTAGTATTTGCTTTCATGCTTTTTCCATGTGTTTGCATATGTGTGTTATAGTCATATCTGTCTAGATATACATGGAATTTTACATGGCAGTGCTAAAACTTTCTCTTTTMACAACATTTTTTCTTTATGCCAAAGAACACCGGACATGCGTGTAAATAAAATTTGATTGCAGTCCTTTARGTGTCCTGAAGTGAGAAATATGTTAAGATTAATTTGTTGAATGAAATACAGCATATTCTTAAAATCCACAGCAGTGTAGCGACAGAAACAGGCTATAGGAAGAATAAAGAGAGGGAAGTACGGGCACACAGCAAGTCCTTGTTACCTGATCTATTAATTACATGAAGTGGAAAACAAGCTTTAGTACTGTTTTGTGACAGATGTCTATTGAATGTGATGGGATTTSACTGTGTGCTGAAAGTTAAGTTTTTACCTGTTTTTTACTGATGGGTCTAAGCTTTGTGTGCTCAGTATTAATCATATACCCAGGTTGAAGTWGGGTTTTGTAAGTTAGGAGCTTTTACAAAATCCTTGTGCTTGACCAAAGATATTATATGTTTATGTAGCTACTACAGTGCTTTAAAAAAGATAGCTGTGACTACAGCTACATTTTTCAAAGGTGATGATGAGGTGTTAATAGTAAATGAAATTATTTTACAGGATACCTCATTTTGCCAGCGTGTAAATCTTCCTTTACTGCTTTGCAGCCAAGCTGGCTGTCTTTGCTGCCCTCTAGTGTCCTTTTTACATGCCAAACCATAGGTAGAGCGATTTTAAATGCAACTGGTGCCATATTTGCTTCTCTTGTTTAGTTTTTTTTTCAGTCTTCGTCCCARTCGATGTTAAAAATGCAACAGAAAAATCCATTAATCTTTATCACCTTGGATCATTCACTTCTGTAATGATGTTGAGTCAGATCTGATCTGCAAGGCCAATTTCTCTGAGAAAACTCCTTGTGTGATGAGATCCTTTATTTTACAAGCATATAATGAATTCCTCTGTGTGGTTTCTGCTGAAGTMTTTTTGAATTTTCTATCCTGATAGTAAAACCTCTATGATTGCATTTTTACACTGTAATGATTGGTTTTGCTAAGAATAACTTTTTTTGGTAAATAAGGAGATCCAGAGAGTTAATCCCGTGGGATTGCAGGTTATTGCTGGTACTTTACTTGTACTTTACATTATGATGTTATTCTGAGTTTCTGTAGTCTATTGTCATTTCTGTAGCATTTCAAGAGATTTTAAAGTTCTTGCTTGTGTGTGCTTTCTGTTGCTGTATAAGGTGTAAGAGAAACCCCTTCCAAATCCAAGTTTGGGGCTTATTACTTGTACACAGGAGAAYAGCAGACAGTTTAATTCCAGAGTTACTTGTTTTTGTTGTTTGATTCTTGGATCTCTTTTCATAAATAGTGTGAGAACACTACAGGTCCACTTTAGTAGGTTTTTTTTTTTCCTAGTAAAAATTGAGATTGTGTTTGTTTTTATTTAATCAGTGTGTTTATCTTTTTTTAACAACAGATCACAAGTTCTACACCAATATTTATGAACTGTAAAGCATGAATCAGAATTTGTATGAAGGAATCAMTTCCATCTCTCATGTAAATATGCACTTCCATAACTTGGATCCACTGCATATTTTTATTAAGTTATTTTTTTCAGAACCAGTGTAGTCTACTGCCATACTAGCTAAATCTCTCATATTTATGAGAAATACTAAATCTCATATTTGTGAGGAATGACAGTTCTGGAAGCAGTCTGTGTTAGCTACAAGATTAATTATTCTGGYGTATGCACAAACCATGAAAAAATTTTATATTGTTCTGTCTCAGTACCTCATTCCTGATATAGGGAAAACATTCATCACAATTGTTGTGGACTTGCCTTTTAGGGACAACTGTTCTTTTAGTAGTGAGGTGGGCTTTGTGATCCTTAGTCTTTCAGGTACTAAAAGATAACTGTTCTCTTTGGTGAGAGACAACACTAAGGTAAAGGCTTTTGACACTCTTAGACTGRAAAATTAAATGCTATTCTTTGGACTGGGTCTGAATACCTGATTTGACCTAAGAAATAAAAGGTAATTCTTTTCAATGAAATAGAAGTTATGAAAATGGTAATTTAGGGCCCCATTTTATAGTTGTTCGTGTTGTTGACCATCACTTTTTCCCACTAGCTCCTAAAATAAACATTTTGAGCTCTAGGACAGTGCTTGTTTCATTTGTTATTTCAGCCTAGGTAAGTTTAGGGCAATATGCACTGCAAGTAGATATTAATGTTAGTCAAACTAATCTGTAAATTGAATGTAATTATGCCTTAAGCTCAGAGATTTGCCTGCCTGTATGTTAGAGATGCTAAATTTGTAGTAGTTAATAGGTGAAACATCACTTTGTGCGTCAGTTTTGCATTGTATTGCAGTACTGAAAGGAACGCTTGTAGTTTAACTGTTCTGACACTTTTAAAATGGGATGCAAAACTCCTTTATTTTCTGGGCAACCTTTTTAGAAGGGGAAAAATGCAATTCATAGAAAATACTGGGGTTAACAATAACRTTTGGTGGGAGGAAGCAGAGAAAATTAAAGTTGCCACCAGGAGGAGCAGTTTTTACTGGCACAGTTGCCTAATGCTGTAGCTGTAAGCTGTCTGTAYCTTTGGGAATACAATAATTTTATCAAGGGTAGGCTATTAAATAGAATGCAAARAACCAACCCCCCAGAAGGAATGCAAATGAAGAACTCGAGTATTTTTGCAAATTAGAATCTGGAAAATAGTGATTCTTTTGACATTTGGAATTTTAATCACAGATTTAGGTCTGTATCCTGRTTTCGTTATGGTATGCTGTTAGCCAGACTTTGTAAATCCAAATGAAATCTATTTTTGTGTCTCTTTGTTGAGATGTAATAGAATAATTTTCAGCAGCTGTTATTAGTGCAGACTCAATTCTCTGTATCTGCCTAGACCGAGCCTTAGTGGAACTGGCACTTGGACCATGGAGCTGGCTCGTGMAGGTGTGTCTGTATGAGAGGCAAAGCACCTGCCATGCCAGGGAATGGSAGAAAGAAAAGGAATGAGTTCAGTGAGAAACAGAAAGTACCAGACCTTGCAGGGGTTTGAATCTAGAGTTTATTTTTTCTGTTCCTGTTCTGTGCCTGTCCCTCCCAGCCCCWGCACTTACAAGTCTCTTCTTAGTTAAAATTTTAAAATCTGTAAAGCAATGCAAAAATTTAGGACAAAGGGGAAATTTGTTAGTGGGTGAAATCTTGTTATAATGTTACATGTTACTCTGTATTTAAAAGTCGTCTAGACGTGGCATTTAGGGGCATGATTTAGTGGTGGACTGGTGGTGCCAGATTGACAGTTGAACTGATGATTTTAGGGGTCTTTTCCAGCCTAAACCATTCTGTCATTTTATGTAGCAACAGTATATTATTTGTAAGGGGCAAATTAATAAAGAGAAAAGGGCTATCCAATAGTCTTTAAAACAATGTAGCTAAAATGTTTTACTTATCAACGATATATCAATTTCATTTATAAAAACTCAAAATTTTGACATAGTAGAGGAAATGCATGCATACATGATTATAAAACTGATGAAAGTAGAATTTGTATTTAAAATGTAACAGTTTGACATAGAGTAACTCCACAGTGATTGATTTTATTTCTTACATTTAATAACAAATGAGAATGTCTTTTTTTTTTCCTTGAGTAATAGATTTTACTCATATAGAAAATGTGTATAGTCACAGTCCATCACATTACTCCTGAAATGCTGTGATCTTGTGTGTATAATCTAAATCAGACTTTGGAAAGCAGTGGGATTTCCCATTAGTGTTTTCAAATACTGGTATTCCATATGAATTTCATGTTTCATTAACTGGATTGTCATTAGTTGTCGTTTTGAATGCCTGGCCCATTACTGTTGCCAATTCAAAATGCTACTGTGTGTCTTCTTGATATTATCTCCCCCACACTTAATGAGTAAATATGTGCTCAAAGGCTAATTTTATGTGTAGTATTAACACTTTATTTACTCATGCTTGTAACAAAGGTTTTAAAATGGAACTAAACACTTGGGAGTAAATCAAGTTGATTTTCTGTTTCTGAAGGGGACTTGAAAAATTCTTTTGGAGGATTGTTTAGTAGCTTAATTGAATGTAAACCTGTCATCTGGGTCCTGTATGTAATGTCAGATGGGCATGATACTAAGTAAAGGGTGGCCAGCACGAATCCTTGGTGATAGTCCCTTGCAAAACAGCAAAATCGCTTTCTCTAAGTTGTGTTACTGATAAAGTGGATCATCAGAGATAACTCAAAACTGGATGTTAATCCAAAGTTGTTGTGTGGGCCACATTATACTTACCCTGCTATTCATCTGTGAGAAAGAAGAAAGTTTTTATTCTTCTTTATATGGCAGATTTTTTATTTTGTGATTTCTTTTAAGTTTTAAACCTGGAAGTCAAGCAATACAACTAGGTCACGTAAAGATAAAAACTAATCAATAAGAGATTGCATCTTACCTGTGTTTTCTTTTAATGATTTCCTGCATTCTGGCAAATGTTTTCCCCTAGGATGAAGATGAATTGGACTCTCACACCATGGTGAAGACCAATTCTGAGAGTGCTGGTACCATGAGAGCCACCAGTACAATGAGTGAAGGTGCTCAGACGATGATTGAACACAATAGCACCATGTTAGAATCAGACTTGGGGACCATGGTAATAAACAGTGATGATGATGAAGAGGAAGATGGGACCATGAAACGTACGTTGTTAATTTTCTTTGTTCTAATAATGTCTTCTCATGCTGTATGACAATGTTGTCTCATGAATAGCTTTTAAGTGTCAAGTTCTGAGGTTAAAACAGGGAGAGAGTAGTATTTGTGTCTCTAAGCACTCTTTAATTTGTAGAGAAAAAGTTGGCTCTAGGGAGAGATTGAAAGCAGAAGCCTGGTTTTGYTGCTCTGCTAAATTTCTATGGAGAACTCTCAAATTGTCTTTCTGTGAATTGTCCCTTTTACTGCTTGTCTCTTTGTCTTCTGTCCCACATACAGTTGGACCAGTTCCTTGGAGCTAAACTGATGTGATTATGTGAGAGGCTGCTGTTTCAGTGTTAGTGGTCGTGGAATATACTGTGACTCTCTTTGGGGTCAGCAATCAGTAATGTATCTTGCTGCAAAATTGTTTTGCAACTAATAATCACTTAGCAGATCTAGTATTTTCTAATCAAATTATTATTTGGACATTTTTTTGGCGTGTAATTCAAAAATGTTTGATTGTATACCATGATCAAAAGATTGTTGAAACCCAGGTAAAAAGTTCTAGTTGATTTTAGCAGCACATGAGGGAGTACGTTACAAAGAAAAAAAATTGTGAATGTTTTTATGTAGATTATACTGAAATACCGATAAATACACTTTTTAAAAATACTTAACTTACATACTGATTTACTGCCACACTCTTTGTTTGGTTGAAGACTACTGCAGGTTTAAGTCCACTGATTTTAAAGTAATTATTTGCTTGAATAGGCAGCATCAATAGATGACTGTAACTCAGGCTGTAGCTATCTCATTTCATGAGGCATAATGTATTATTTAACTCCAGGCAATTTTTTGGGGTTGGTGAGGAGGTCTGTGTAATATAGAAAGCTGTAGTAATATAGAAAAATATCTCAAGAGTGGAAATCAGTGACAAATAAATAACTTTGTAGAGTGTTTCWTAGCAAATGGAAAGCTTCATTTGTGTTTGCAGAGAGATACCTGTTGTAATTTGCTCAAGATTAGTTGGAAGTGCAAAGCAGAAACTTTTYTTTTTKKKKWMMRSMARKTKGRAWKRAAAARGGGKYYTWMMRRWTTTKKTTKGSYWWTTTTKKKKTTKKTYSGGRWTTTTTTTTTGTTTGTTTTTTCTTTAGCTCTCACCAATTAAGATAGCAAACATCAGTCTTCATAGTGGTAAGTTTAGATACGATGATTCACCTCAAGAAAAGACTCAGTATGTGCTTTAATTTGTTTTGTTCAATCAGAATACTTGCCTGTTAGACCATGAGGCTAATGGAGGGTTAGTACAAGTGATCTCAAACCCATCAGTTTCAACAAACTAAGGAAAAGCTGAGTGATGAGAAAGAAAGGGAGACATAGCACAAACAAATTTGGAGTAATTCTTAGGATGGAAGTATTCTGAATTAGGGTTTAGTGCAGTTTCTATGCRGCCTGACAAATCACATCAGTCCTCATAAGTAAGTTCTGTATGAGTAGTAAGCTAAATTGCACCACACTATCCATCTAGTTTTTATATGTGCTGAGAGGAAATACCTGTTACTATGCCAAACAGATCAAAAAGGTGTCATTAGACCTGTACTCCAGTCTCTTAATCAGTGTCTTATTTTTCTGCCGTGTTGCCGGGTACATTGCTTTTAAAATGTACTGTTATTTTCAATTTTTAATTGATTCCAGTRACAATCTGTGGTTAGGAAGGGAATTACCTTTCTACACCTTGACATTTGGACAGTATATGTCTTAATCCCACTCTTCTTCCTTCTCAAACAAACATAATATTTGGGACAGTGAGTTTCCTTCCCCTCCCTCCTCTCCCGTAGATGACTTCTTGAGTCCCATAACTGCAGCAAAGCAAAGCCAGCCAACTGGAGGTGGTTTGCATTGTGACAAGTGAGGGTTAAGTCATTCAGCTGTCAGGCCACAAGTTTGTTTTCGGCACTAGCTTGCTAAAATTTCTTGTATTTTGCATTAAACATGCATTATTTGCATTTTTTACATTAAAAACTAAAAATAATTCAAGAATGGAACCTCTACATCTCTCAGCCAGAAAGAAATATAAATCATGTCCACTGTAGATGGTCCTCTGGTTCTGTGGTTGTTGTGCTATTGGCTGAGACAGGAGCAATAGCAAGTTTCCTAAGTAAATGTCACTGGAGGGCACATAAAAATCATTGCTGTGTCTGAAAGGCAGCCACAGATTTTGTGCTTCTTGGTACTCAACAGAGACACAAGATTTTGGAAATTGGGTGCATTTTCTAATGCACCTTTATAGGCAAAGTGGGCACTTTCTGGATGTTTGTGTGATTTGATTATAATAAATCAGAATGAATGTCTTAAAAGTGCTCTTTGATACTTCCAAATAATAAAACATTGCAAGCAAGAAGGTTGGAGAAATAAACTTAGTAAACTAGGGAAGAGGGATTTCATTTCCTTCCTAGAGACACAAAATATTTAYGACAAACTTTTTATTTAATTGCTGTTGTGTTTAGTTTCATGTTTTGTTTCCTTCTGCCTTTTGTTTCCCTGCTCAAGGACAAAATAAGAAACAATAATATGTTTTTATTTATAAGTACCCATGCTTAGAGGCCTCTGGGAGCCATGACAGAAAATAACTAAAACCATATTTTTTTCACAAATAGGGAATTATGCCCAGATAAAATTGGGATTTGGAACAGAAAGAGGCCTGTCCTCCACCCCAACATACATTATACAGTCTAGTAATAAACAACACTTAGGATGTCTTGCTTGGTATGCCTGTGCATGCTCTGAACAGAGATTCTGTGGTATGTACCTAGAAGGAGGAAAGAAAATGAAGAACACAGACACTTGAGAGGAACTTAACTTTAGGAGGTTTAACATAGATTGGAGGAAAGAGTGAGAATGATGGAAGTACTACTTCTTTTTGTTCAGGCGCCTGGGTTTTACTTACTTTTGTGTAGAAGTCTTTTATATGTCAGTGGAGTGACTAGTGTTCAGACCAGCTTCCCCACATTCCCCTTGTGGTTTTTCAGCAAGGCTTAGTGTTAGGGCTTTCTGGTGCACCAAGACTACTTGTGATTGTTCTCTTCTTTTCAGTAACATTCCCCCTGCCTCTCTTTTTTATGTTTTTGTCCTGTTGAATTTATATTTGCCATCTGCTTTGGGCTGGAAAACAAGTTGTCTCTTAGTGCAGTTTGGGTTTATTCTAAGTTTCTAACTGTTGCTCCAGACTTTGGTGAAGCTTCTAAATAGTTTGTGGTTGATAATGAATGTAATTGAAAGAAGAGGTCAGAGAACTAATGAGGTGGCATTTGACAGCTAGAATGTAGAAAAGTAATCAGGTTTTGTTTTATTACTTTTTGCCCTATAAGACATTAACATTTTAGCTTTAGTTAGTATAGTTCTTAAACACATTCTTCCTTCTAATCAAACAYATAATCTTTGGGACAGCAGGTTTCGTTCCCTGTCCTCCCCCCTCTTCCCCCCTTCTCCCTTCCCCCCATAGGTGACTGTCTTGCACAGTGTAACTCCAGTGAAGTCAGCAAACGGGAGGTAATCTGAGGGAAGTGATGGCTGGAACCAGCAACACATCTGGTTCCACCGCTTACTTGCTGAACTTTTTTGTCTTATGGTATTGTGGTGTTTTTTGTTACAGTGGGACATGTATCATTCTGTAGAACCTACATGTTGATAGAAGAATTCATGAGTTGGTTTATTCATTATTATTTAGTGATTTCAGCATCCAGGGAGAGGGATTGTTTGATACCGTCAGTCTCTGTGCTAGGAGGTATACGCTTGGATAGCGCTGTTAGTGATGCTTCAGAACTCTTAGAAAGGCCTAAGTCTTACAGCTGGTATTTCAGCTGAAAAGGAAAAGCCAGTGACACATGTTTTATAACAACTTATGASCTAAGTCTGGTAGGAATTTTGTAAGAAAACTTAATTATAGGCTGGCTTCAGTGGTGCTGGGACCTGGGCATTGATACTTCACGGATGTAGTTTTGCTTAGGCATGTTTACTGTGCCCCCAGTAAGATTGTTTGCTTGGTGCCATATATAGGTAGATACAGTGCTTTACTCCTGTATGTGTGTATATAAAGAGGTGATAGATGTTTACAGGTCTGTGTTGGTTCTCAAGCCATTTTCTGTGATTGGTACTAAAGTTGTTAATGTCACTAACAGTAGTATATTTTAAAAATGGGGATTATTTTTCAAGTCAATTCTGCTTTTGAGAGCTGTTRCAAAATGCTAGTTTAACATGGATTTTCTTTGTTTTGCTGAAAACAGAAATAAAGTGTAATTTAGCTGGAATGGAGTAATGGGAAGTGTTTGAACAATGCTCTGAGGMACATGGTGTGATTCTTGGGGTGTCCTGTGCAGRGCCASGAGYTGGACTCGAYGATCCTGATGGGTCCTTTCYAACTCAGTATATTCCATTATTATAATAGTGGTATCATTGAATATTTTTTCTTTTTTCCATAAAGTGGGGAAAAAACAAAATTATTAAGCCAGTTTTACAAGTCTTATTCTCAAGAAGCAAAGCAATGTTTTGTGCTGGRAACTTTTCCCCATTAAAAATCATTTAAACTTGGGATCATAGTCCTTCAGAAAGTCTCTGAAATCTTCAGATGGTAGAAAATTATGTGGATTTTCCATTTAAATGCTATTTGCAGTTATTTCTGATAAATAGGTGTGTAAACAACAAACAAAAGACCGAATGAAGCGAAAAACTGAATGAAGACTTGGATGTGTAAGTCACTGTGATACAAAAACTRTGAAAATCAGTAACCACTTTGTTACACAGCTTTCAATAGTCAAACATTTCTTAGATGTCTTATGGTAGCCTCCCAGCTGCTCTGGCCTAAGTAACTGGTGACACAATTTCTACTGCTGCTTCCTTGTGGTTCCCAGTAGGATGACCTCTGGTTCTCTGAGATGGTGTCTTAAGAGGTGTATGTTAGCAGCAGAACTTTCCCACTCATGAAATACAGTCACAATTCCTGCTTAAAACATGGCTGAAGGGGGTGGCTGTGGCAGCTTTCTGCATGGTAGTTCACTGTTAGATGCATTTGCCTGGAGACTGAGTCAAAACTCTASGCTCCAGTCTCCCATTTCCCAGAATTACTGCCACTGTGTTGTAGGGCACCTTGTGGGGGGAGAGAATAGTGGTAGGAATGTATGGAATACAAAATGATAYATAAGCTGTGGTAGCCTTTGTAATAGGGGTGACAACACATGGGTACATAGAGGTCTAAAGGAAGCTGARAGCTGATTGCTTTACAGCTTCTGACTCTAATGTGACAAAGCAGTGTATTTTGAGGGAATAAAAATACCAGCAGGATGTTCACAGGAGCCCTTCAGGCAGGAGAGACAGATCCCTTCWAACTTCACCAAGCAGCTGAAAGTGTTCCTCAGTTGAGTGGTAGATGAAGATCCCCAGAAAGTGGAAGGCTGTGGAAGCTCGTGGCTTTTGGCAAAAGGAAGAAAACTTTCCTCTACAGATATGCAGCTGCAGAAAAGGCCCAGTGACCTGGTAGTAACAGTGTGAGACAATGACTTCCAGACTTTCCCCAGGAAATTGTAAACCCTCCACCTGAAAATGCCAAAATACCATCACCTGTGCCCTGCCAGGAAATTGTACTACGAGTCTCTCTTCTCATTTGCTGATCTTACTTGTTAACTAACAGGAGAACTTTTAAACTGATTTAAAATCAATTTGATACCTTCCTGTTGGAAATACTTCACTACTAAGTAATTTTTCTTGGTAGATGACATCAGCTGAATTTTACCAAAACATGCATTAGAATGTAGTGTGTATTCCTTCTTATTTTGAAATGTGTGTTGAGAATTATTAGTTTGTGGTACGTTTTTGAAGCAGTGTCATAGAGCTGGTGTTATGTCATTGCCTCATTCATTTTATTCAGCATACTTTTGGGAAGAAACTTGCTTACCTAACTATTTGGGGACATCCCTTTTGCTGTATTACCATCAGGTTTTTCGGCGGTAGAATGCATATTTTCAGCCTCAGCAATGCTCTCTGTGTTTTATGGCTTGCCAGCAATTTTGGACTTGTTTCATTATGGCTTTTTTTCTCAGGGCCATCTTGAAGTCCTGCAGCAGGCAAGTGTCAGGGTGAGAGGAGGCAGATATTCTTAAATATTGAAACTGTGGAAAWTTTTTTTAATCATGACCATTGCTTATTGAAGAGTAGAGAATTAGAATAACTGAAAAATCCACATCCTTCCAGAATGGAACAGGCACARTAGGTTTTCAGTGCAAGTCTGGAGTGATACTGACTGCTGTCAATTTTTTGTGGCAAATCTGATTTACTGAATATATGAGTGAATTAATTGCCCTTAAGGGAATCTTTATGTATTATACTTCTAATTTTCTTGGTTCTTGAAAGATGATTGAGAAGATGATGTTATTGTGTTGTTCATGAAAGTTAGAAAAAGCCAAAATGATCTTCTAATTACTCTGTATTTTGAAAAAAAAAAAGAAAAAGGTGCAGCCTATATCAGTTTGCTGTCCTAAAAAGCCTGAGTGTTTTATAAAGTAAATACAAAAGAGATAGCTTTCACAAGGGCTTTAAACTGGTAGATGTCAACCCATTGCTATGAAACATAATTGAACCTGTTAAGTTAGCTAGAGATCTAAATAGTGTCTTTTTTTTATTAWATTATTTATAAAAGTAAAATAAAACCTTAAAAATAATTTTCTGAGTAAATCCTTTGAGATTTTTTAAATGGAAGAGAAAAAAAATCCTGTTGAAATACCTCTAGTCCCATCATTTTGCAGTCATATTTCTGGTTTTGCTCTTTTAATTGGGTTAACTGACTGTATGCTAAATTGAAATCAGAAATGAGTTCTAAATTCTTATTTATTAAAACAAATAACATAAGTTCTCAAAGTAAAAAATAAATGTTCTTTGCTTACCTTGGAGTAATTTCAGTCCTGTTGACCCAATTTCCATAATATGCATTTGATAGAAAGGGATTAAGAAGGGTTTATTTTATGTATGTAGGTAGTCTTCTGTTATATGTATAAGGAAGATATTTATAAATAGTTTTAAAACTTACAAGCAGTGCTTGGAAAATCTTTAGTRTTGTCTGATAGATGAGAGGAGGGAGACTGCCTTACTTGTAGTTGGGCAACATTTTGGTACAGTTTTGAACAGAGACACTGGTAATCTTTTTGTTTATAAATACATCTCAGGGATGAAACTTAAGTACGGCCATCTTAGCAGAAGGAAGAATTGGTTGTGAAAGGCCACCAATGTGGTGTCCTGTMTTTTTGGTACAAACAGTTTCAGGGGTTTTGGGCAGTGATCACCAAGTAATGAAAAGTTTCTACTAAGAAAATGCATTGTATTTCTGGTTTTAATTCTACCTCCTTCATACTACTATCTTCTGTTTTCTAAATGTGTGCTTTTCTGAAGTTTGGATTCTTCCATTTATCTTCTGCTCTGCTCAGCTCTCATGAAACCCCACTCGTAATAGCGTGTTCAGCCCTTGGACCCCCAAAACAAGAAGGACATGGAGCTGTTGAAGTAAACCCAGGGGAGAACAATGAAAATGATCAGAAGGGTGGAGCACCTCTGATATGGCTGAGACAGTTGGGGTTGTACAGCCTGGAGAAGAGAATGTTCCCGGGAGACCTTGTAGGACCTTGCAGTACCTAATGGGGAGCCTACAGGRGAGCTGGAGGGGGATTTCTGACAATGGCMTGTAGTTACAGGACAAGGCATAATGGCTTTAAACTGAAAGAGGGCAGGTTTAGATTAGATATTGGGAAGAAATTATTTACTGTGAGGGTATTAAAATACTGGAACAGTATTTTAATACTGCCCAACGAAGCTGTGGATGCTGCATTCCAGCCATCACTAGAGGCCAGGTTGATGGGTCTTTGAGAAACTTGTCTAGTGGAAGGTGTCCCTGCCTATGGAACGGGAGTTGGAATTAGATAATTTTAAAGGTTCCTTCCAACTCAGCCTATGGTATGATTTTTGGCATCCCTGCTGTTTACTTCTCATCCCTTCCTCAGTCTCAGATTCAAGAGATCAAGAAACCTCCTTCAAATGATGTTGAGTTCAGTGGAGGCAAACTTGGGAGATTCTGGAAAAATATCTACTGTCTGGTCTACTAAATTGAACCTGGAGTTTAGTTCACTGAATGCTTAGGTCACAATTGTTATGAATTAAAAGATGGTGAGTAGAGATAACTGTGATCTGGGATTAGGAAAGAATATTTGAAAAAACATGGCAAAAACTGAGAGAAAAATCAGCTGAAAAATGCAAGGAAGACAAAGTGTGTATGGAAATAGGAGATTGAATGGAGGAATCATGGAGTTGAAGGAAAGCAGCTGAAGTCAAATTCAGTAAAGCTTAGAGCATGACAGTAGAAGCACTCATTAAAAAAATACCAGAAATCTTATTAGAATACAAAAATTTAGGAAAAGCAGGACGAAAATAAGCAATAAATCAACATGCATTCTTTACTTTTATCAAAAATAGTGTGGCCAGAAGGTCCAGGGTAGTGATTGTCCCCCTCTACTGAGCACTGGAGTGGCCACACCTTGAATTCTGTGGTCAGTTCTGTGCCACTGACTTCATGAAGGACATTGAGGTGCTGGAAYGTGTACAGAGAAGGGCAGTGGAGCTGGTGAAGGGACTGAAGGCCCATGAGGAGCAGCTGAGGGAACTGGGGGGTGTTTAGCCTGGGGAAAAGGAGGCTCAGGGGTGACTTTATTGTTTTTTCAACTGCCTGAAAGCAGGTTATAGCCTGSTRGGGGTCAGTCTCTTCTTCCAYGTCTCAAGTGAAAGGATGAGAGAAAATGGCCKTAAGTTTTGCTASGGCAGGTTCAGATTAGGTATTTGAAATTTCTTTTTCATAGAAAAAGTCAGTAAGCTTTGGGATGTGCTGCCCAGGGAGATGGTGGGGGTGGCATGTCTGGAAGCGTTCAGGAAGTGTCTGGATGTGGCACTTRGGGCTGTGGTGGTGATTATGATGTTCCTAGGTTAGTAGTTGGAATAGATCATCCTGAATGTCTCTTCCAGCATTGATCATTCTGTGAAAAATTTGCAGTACAAAAGTAAACGTTAATGAAAAAATAGGCTGCTATTAGTCATGCATTAAAATTAGAATGTTTTAAAAATCTTTAGACAAAGGAGATGCGAAGAGATGATAAAATAAAAGGTGAAAGAGGGGAAAAAAACCACACTTAGTGAATGAATAAAAACAAGCGTAAAGCCAGATGAGGAGATTAGCAAGTCCTAGTGATCATATTAAACACAACCTCAAAAGACATTTTCAGTCACCTTTTCACTTGTCAACACCAGTGTATCAAATAAAAATTCCTACTATTTTGTTTGCAATTTAAATATATAGTTTTGTTTATTTTTTGGTGTTAGGTATCCCCCCCCAGTTATTTATATCTCATCTTTTTTTGCATTTTATTTGTAGAAATATATTTAATATTTTCTTTAAGTTTCTTTAAGTCAAATTCCAGCAAGTAATTGTTTCATGTGTCAATTTTATGCAGAATATGGTCTCTGAGGTGACAGTTGTGTTTATTTATTGTGCTATTTAGTAATGAATTTGCTTTGAACTCCCACAAATAAAACAAATTTAAGTAATTTAGGTTTGAAGATAATTTTTTTTACTTCTACTTTGGTGAAAATGGTGAAAAAGCAGGAGTTCATGCTGATCTTGATCTGCTTCATAAATCTTTTGCAGCTGTGTAGATGATGACAAAAATCCCCAGGGTTTCCACACCATGGAGACAACCATCTGTAGAGGGTGATCCCATAATTTTCTGGCAATCTTTACTGGCAATGAATTAAATTAAGCAGCATCTAGACATTTGCGTAGTTGTATTTTGCAAATTCTTTTTCTAAATAATTCCTTAATCCCACCTTTGGTGAAATTCTGTTCCTTTTCTACAACTGCCTGTGGACCAGGTCTTGAAGATACGGGCATTCAGCACCCAAAGAAATGCTTTAGCACCTCATGTTATTCAGTCACTATAACAACAAATTGATATTGCATGAAGTAACTTCTAATATTATTTTTGTGTGCAACTCTGAAATGTCTTGATCAGTTCTCCGTGTTGTATCTTGCTACAAAATATCATACTTTGACTATGMGCTTTTATGCCAAAGATCCTTAGGGGACAGAAGCTTGCATCATATACAGATGACTGTATTAGTTTCTGCAAAACCCAAGAAAATTAATTAGTGAAGTTTAGTTTATAGTGCATTAAATCTTTGAATAGTTTTTACATTTTTTCTGTTTTCTTTCAATTAAGGAAATGCTACTTCACCGCAAGTTCAAAGACCTTCTTTCATGGACTACTTTGATAAACAAGATTCCAAGAATAAAAGCCCTGAAAACTGTAATCAGAACATGCATGAACCTTACCACATATCCAAAAATGTTTTCCCTGATAACTGGAAAGTCCCTCAAGATGGAGACTTTGATTTCGTAAGTACTTTTTTGTTGTTTAATCTCTTGCATGCAGTTTATTTTAAATGTGCCAAAAATAGTTAATCCCTTTCTATACCTACTTTAATACAAGTAAAATAAATAAACTTGCAAGAATATAGTCCAATTATCTAATCTTTGTGCCTTATCCTGGTTGTTGAAATAAGTACACTTGATTAACACACAACRTGTTTTGTGAGGAGTGGTGTGTGACATTATACTGCTTTGTAATTGCTCTGTTTAAAAAATGTTTTTGGTTCCTTTAAATTATGTGCTATAACAACTTTAAGATTTGATCCGATTCTATTTTTTAAAATGTAAAATTGCTGCAGATATGGAGCATTGTCATATTTGCTGTGCATCACAGTAAATAAGTACTTTAAACTGGATTGGAGCCATTTAATCCATCTCCTTGGAGATGTTTAAGACCACCTACTGTTCTGCACAAGTCCTCTTCTTGGTACTGTTCCAATAGCACACATCTCTTCAGATAGAATTTTTCTGCCTAACACAAGTTCATCTATTTTAGGRTGGAGTTTTTACCCTCCAAAATAYRTGCAGTTTATTTGCCTATGTTGCAWATTATAGCAATATCAAAAAGAAAATGTTCCCAAGTTATAGGTTGCACTTAAAATGAAATATATAATTACTGATTAGAGACTTGTAAGTAATTAGATCTGGTTTTCACCTTTGCTGTTTTTTTTTTAATATGTTTCAATGAAATTTTTGTTTATCTGTTGTGGATGAAATGTTCTTAACTACAGTGCAGTAACTAAATGTGATCACATGGTGCCTTTGTGAAGTACACTTGAGATTTGAAGAGAAATGTTGTGTTTAATTTTAGGTGACAGCTGTACATGTGCAATTTTTTTTCCAGTTTTCACTTACTGCATGTCTACTTAAATTTAAACTACTGAGGTAAAACCAGTTAAATAGCATAGTACAAGCTGTTGCTGCTGRAGAGTTTTGATTTAGTTGGATTTTTGTTTGGGTGGAGTTATTTTAGGYTTTTTTACCCCCATCAAATGCAATAATCATCATCCTGGTAATTGACTAATAAAACAGTTAGTTGCACTATTCATTTCAAAATAACTGGCCCTTGTTTCAGTGGGGTTATTATAGTCACAATAAAACAGCCTTCAGAACAATTTAAAATTCATCCTATSTTTCCTATTACTTGTGAAGAAATGCAGGCAAAAATTATTCTTTTTGTCAACCCTAAGATGCTGATTCTGTAAGTACTTATTAATGAATAATTCACACATGAATAATCATGCAGAACTTGTTGACATTGCTTGTACAATGAAGTTGCCTTCTTGAAATAGGAATTTTTCCTGGAACAAAACCCGAGGAGTTCTGATCTTCAGAAACCTAACTCCTCTGTTTTGTAGGCAAAACAAAGCTAGTGGTGTTAGAATGACAAATAAAGACTTCAGAATCCTAGAATGGTTTGGGTTGAACGGGAGGTCATCTTTAGAGGTCATCTGGTCCAGCTTCCCTGCTATGGGCAGGGACATGTTTCACCAGCTCTTTAAACTGTAACCTTGAAAACTTCCGATSATCGGGCATCCACAACTTGTGTGGGCAATGTGTTCCATCGTCTCACACAAGTTATGTGATGTGCAGTTTGTCCTTGGCCTTCTGAAAAGACAGTGTTTTAAGGCTTGTTGCTACAAAATTATTTTGATTGAAAACCAAATAGGATTTTTTAAAAAGTGAATGACTATTTGTATGGGTAGTATATGTGTGTATGTGTGTGTGATGGTATTTTGTTTTAAACATGATGAAGAGGTAAGCCATCCTAAGAAGGAGTRCAGGAAGATGCCTCAGTAGTGTCTATACTGCTTCAGAGTAATGCACTCAAAAATACATTTCTCTAAAGTATCTGGTACCAGCTGATGTTACAYAGGATATGAGTTTTTACTGTCTGCTGATTTGACCCTTTGGTAATTGTTATTTATTGATACATTCTAGAAGAAATTCTATTTATATTTTAGTCAGTGAGTGGCAGTATTGCCRAGTGGCCTGTAAGAAACTTTCTCAAAGGATAAATCAGTGGGCAGCACGTGTAATATATTGTCTGCTCTTTGTAAAGCCATTAATGTTTTTGGTTGCTGACATGAAGTCTTTAAATGATTCATGGAAGGGATAAATGATGGAAACTTTTGTACTAAATAATTCCATGCTGTTTTGTTTGGAATTAGCCTTAATGGGATCTAAAAAGGTGTTCGAACTGTAAATGATGACAGTCATAATTTTATTTAAAGAAGGGATTGATACACTAGAACTAAAAAATAAAGTATCAAAATGCAACTTAATGCCAGTATATTCAATAGTACTCCARCTTTCTGTGTAGAAGAGGTGGGATGCTCTGTGAGCCAGAGGTCACCAAACTCATTTACTGAATGATAGCATTATTTCTTACCCTCATAAGCCAAACACACCATGGCAGTTCTGACAGCCAGGGAGCACTTCACTTGCGCCAGAGTGAGCGAAAGTGTCATGCAAAGAAGAAATATTTAAGTGTATTGGRTGGAAAGTCTTAGAAGTTTATTAGTGTATATGTCTGTTAAAGCATGAACCAGGAAGCAGAAATGCCATTGAGGTGGAAAAGAGGAGGGAAAAGAAAGTAAAAACAAACTTTATAAATCCCTGCAACTATTTAGTTTGCTTATTTCTGCATATAACAAGGTGAAACATGCAGAATTCGGAACTAATTTTTGTGGTCAAATAGTGTATTTGCTTTCAGTCACAATGATGTTYTATCCTATCCGTAGTCTGTTGTATTGTTTGATAAAACATAGTTGTTTTGTTTGTTGAAATGTACATGTAACGTACATAGAGCAGTTAGTCTTACAGTCTTGCTGATGTTTTTATATAATGTAAATAAATGATACCAGAAATTTTTCTCATAGTGTGGATAAACAAGTATATAAAATAAGGCAAATGAACTTAGCACTAGGTCTGGTTTCAAAGTTTCGGTGTGAGCGTAGTTTTCTGCCCTGATGCAAATGTTTTAAAAACTACTTGCCAACACAAATACAACTAGAAGACTTTTCCAAGAAAATAACATGCTTTGGTCATCAATCTGAGCTTCAAAAAAAGTAATTTTAGTRGCATTATATGTCCTGTAAGTACATATTTATGCTTTGTTTTTTTCTCTGTTGAAGTACATCTGTTTTGAAATTCAAAAGCTGATCTTAATCCTTTTTCACTGATGCCATATGGGAATTTAAGATCTATCTCTGAYTGTTAGTCCTGCAGGCCTTCAGTTCTGTGATCAATCTGTGCTGGTTATTGATGTCAGGTTCCAGGAATCAATCAGAAAAAATTGTCACCACAGACCTTCAAGTTTTATATTATATTGAATCAGGTATATTGCATATAATTTTAACTAGACCTAATTCACTTAYAGTATATTCACCTTGAATATTACATTACTCCAAATTTACCCTGTTATATTTTCTTTGGGACTTAAGGTGCTGGTTTTCATGCATAAGAGGYGTTTGGAATTTTTATACTACATTTCTTCTTGCTTTTTTAAAAGGAACTATACAGAAATATTCAGCCTCAAATACTTTTTAATGTTTTCTTCTCTGTGAGTAGGAATTTCTATAGAGTTGCTGGTTTTAATTTTTGTTTTCAGTTATTCTACTGTCTGTTTTTGATATCTCATGATAAATTCTCAAACCCAAAAGTGTGGGTCTTTGATATCAGTGAATCTTAGGGCAATGTATTTCTGGGGAAGTACTTGTAAATGTTTTGTTTTGCTTTTTCCACTTCAGCCTTTGAAGCGGAGCTGTTGAAGCTCTGTTTTGATATATGGCTCTTTCAAAACAACCCAAACTAATGTTTACTCAAATTTCAGCTTTTATATTCAATTGTTCATGTGTATTTTTGCTTTCAGTGACTTCTATCAGTTTAGAGGCAATTCTCTTACACATTTTAATTCTTTTTAAGGGGCATGTGGCAGATAGCATAATTAAAGCACTGTTTTTAATCTTAATTCTGTCAGTTTTACTTGGGGTTAAGTGGTATTTTATGTTCGGCAAACCTTGATGCCAGTGAGTGTAATCAGCAAGATACTACTCATTGTGACTAATAGTGGCATAATGTCATTGAATAAGTAAAAATGCAGTAAAGCTCTGTAGTGTATGCGTATGAGATTCCTAGAAGTATTAATGATGCATAGTGTAAGCAGCTTTTCTTAAGGAGTCTTAACTGTTTATTGGGCTGACTTCTAGTTTTAGCTCAGAAGTCAGCAGTTTGGATCAGAATGAGAGAAAATTTGTTTGTTTCATCCATCTGACTGGCCAGTCCTTTTAAGAGCAGTAGATTTTTGTAGATGTTATGTATTCATATGGCCATGCTGCTGTTAGGATAGCTTTGTTCTTTCTATGGGGAAATGTTTCCCACATAACATATCTATGCTGGAGCGAGCTGTGTATTAAATAAGTAGTATAACTGCAGGGTGTTGTTAAAGCAGCTTGCTTAAATTTTTTATTGTCTTTCACAGTTGAAGATTTTATGTTGTATAACATTTATCATAGAAATTAGTTTTCACCAAGAAAAGGTGAACTTTTAATTTTGAGCAAGAAGAGCTCAAAATTTTTGTTACGCGGGGATAGCCGGATAAATCTTAGCTTGCTAGATTGATGTGCAGCGTGTACATGCTGTGAAATAACCTGCTGCTTACATTTTTACTGTATCATAACATTTTAGATCTCATTAAGATGTAAAATTGCCCTGTAAATCCTTCTGCCCCTTAGTAATGTGTGTTACAGTGAGACATGGTATTAACAAAGGATTTACATGAACTGCAGTGAAGTGATACTTAATTGATGATAACCTCTGAATTAACACTAGTCAGAATGAGTTGCTAAACTTCATTTGCAATAATTGAATATATTATTTCATTTTAAATGAGTCATTTGCTTTTTGTTATGAGACAAAAATGTAAAAAGGCAAATCTGTTTATTATAGCAATGCTGGGGTAATGATTTCTGTCTCTAGTAGAATTATTTCCAAACAGGAATGGCGTCCAGATTGTTAAATATTAAACAGTGAACATGTAGATCATGTTTTGCATGATAACTGCAGTTTCATGTTTAAGTAGATGCGTTTTGGGTGACTTTAAGATTCTGGAATAGCAACAAAAAATTAAAAAGCCATCTGTTACTGTAGGCAGAATATTTCCCTGCATTTCGAAAGGGAACAAATACATTAGAATATAATAATTATGGAATAATAGTACTACAGATACTGAGACTTCTGTTAAAATTTATAAATGTATAACATAACAATTGATTCTGTAAAAAATCAAATAGGATAAAATGACTGAAGGCCATCTAGAATTTAATTAAAACTTCAGTAATAAAGCTGATCTGGGTTAACTTCAGTGGAAATATGTTTTTGTCCAAAATCTTGGCTGGGTTTATGCTGACTTTATTTAAAAAGCGGATGAATTTGTTTGGAACAGTCCTTTTTCTAATTAATGGGAATTAGCATATTTCATCTATTTTCAATCATTTCTGATTCTCCTCTAAGTGATTTGAAAATTTTAAATGAAGTATTAACATAGACTCATTTTTGCTTTGTTTTTAATTAGTTGCTTGAATATCATGAAGCATTTCCAGATGCTGAGAGGAAGAATGTTTTCTCAACTTAGTAAATATGAAACTTAGGTTTCTGCATTTGCGTGGGCCATATGCGTATGAGATAAAGGTATTATTGGTGTTGATAGCTTCCATGCAGAATTTCATTCATTGCAGTTCAGGCACGGTTAAAAGGGGAGAGATTGTAAAATGAATATAATGAAAATTATGTGCTTTATCTAGGTCATTTTGTGAGGACAGTGTGAACCTCAGCAGTGAAGATTTTCTGTACCTTTTAAAGTAGGTGGCTGTTAGAGAAACTTCTTATTTATTGGGTGATTATTTACAAAAAAAATGAAAGATGTGTGTGTTTTGTAATTAAATGGGAGAGATACTTGTATTAAGAGTCCACAGTGGGTGGTTTGCAGGTTGTGCCTATGGTTTGTTAGGCTTCTCATGCAGCTGTTCTGTAGAGGAGTTTGTCAGCCTGACAGGAAAACTTAAAGTGTAGTATATGGATTGTTGGGATTTTATAGGCAAAGATAACASAACAACTTACCACACTTCATTTTTTCTCAATCAAATACTACTGATTTAACTAAATCCTGTTTATATATTCTGATCACAAACGGAGAATTAATTTTCATGCAGAGATGGGGGAAATACAATACCCGAGCAGAATGTTTCTCCAACTGGTATTGAATCCTTTCACTTTGAGTATGGCCCTTCTTCTATTAGTATATAAATAAATAGTTGAAAATCATCCCTAGTGATTTTTTAGGCTGTAAACAGAATCAGTACTCTCTGTTTATTTAAATGGTAGGGTTATTATAAAGCTGTTACTCTGACCACTGAGACAAGCATAACAAAGTGCCAGTGCTATACTTCGGCAGCTTTGGAAAATGAATTGTGCTGACGAAAATGATAAATTTTTGTGTCTTAAAAAAGCACTAGAAACACMCTTCTAGACCAAATAGCTTTTTGCATTCTTACATGTTAAAAATGGAACAAAAGGGTGTTACTTATCAATGACATATACTCTGAAGACAAGACAAGAGATCCGGCTTGAATTGCAGCAATTGGTTTGAAGTTAGATAGTAAGAAGAATGGATAACTAAATACAACAGCAGATTGCCTCAGAGGATTGCAGAAGTTGCCATTATTGTGAGTGTTGAAGACCTGGTTAAATAAACATATCAGGAACTATTTTGGTGGAGTTAATCCCACTTGGAGCAAAGCATTGTTATAGGTTACCTGCTCCTGTAAATGTTTCCCATGGCCCTAATTTCTATGGCTTTTTAAGCTACTGCTGATGCCTGGTGTTTGTAATCGTAAAAGATGTTGAGATCACTTAGGTTTTACAAGGTCAAGCTCTCAAAAATAGTGACAGACTTATTTTGTTTATTAGGAGCATCAGTGTTTTGGAGGAGCTAGACCTTGGGTAACCTTAATCTTTTTCACAATTAGCAGTCAACTGTTATTTCCAAATRTGAGTTTGCCTCTGGAAAATTTCAGCCAAGATTCAGTTTGTAAAACTTAACCAGGTTTTCTCTCCCAAAACTTTAAAGTATCCCTGCCATCTTATTTTATCACATCGAATAGTTTCAATATGCAGTGTATTTTTTAATTACAGTCTCTAGTGAGAAAATGTTTTAAAACTTACTTTTCAGCCAACTTTCAAATTCTTAGTATAAAGAATGAAACTGCTTCACACTGAAGACTTCAAATGCTTGCACCATCTATTGCATTTTTTTACCCCAGTAGCTCAAATGAGGAAAATGAGTTGAGAAACGGAAGTGTACCTCTAGTTTGTATTTGGTTATGCAGCAAATCTGTAATTTGTGCATAGTTTGAAGAGAACAAAGGAAAGAAATTATTAAAGCTGATGAGCTGGGACAGRGCTGCTGGTCTAAAGTAACATCTTGTTACCTTAGTAACCAGTTGTCTGTACTAATATATCTCTTTAGGGTCATTGTGTAATAGCTCAGTAATGTGCATAGTYGAGAAGAAGCTTTGAAAAACTTGTAAAAAAGCAGTTGTGGCTGGACAAGTTTTAATTGTTTCCTCTTTGTCCATCAAACCAATYCAGATTAAGGTCTCTATTCTGTTTTCCCTTACAATTAAAAACAAACAAACAAGGGAGAATATTTAATCTAAGGGGTTTACATTTTCCATCAGTCACTGTTAGTGTCAGGACAGTGTGCCTCACCTTTGTGTAATGTCTGCTGTCCAAACTGAGTGTTCACATCAAGGAATACTTGTTCCAGTTCAGGGTTTCAGCAGAATTCTTTGAAATCATCTSTATGTTAATATCATGCAAATTTACCACTGGGAAACAAAATCTGCTCTTCTACTCTTTGCTATGATAATTAATGCTAATGAAAAGGAGTAAAAATAAAACTTGCCTTGGGAGAGTGGGCGACTGGAATTTTGCAAGATTGTTTTAAGTTCATTTTTGTATCTTAGTTTTAAGGAGGATTTCCTCATAATGTGGTTTGGTAAAGAACATGGGACGTTTTTATCAGTTTAGGTTTTTTTGCACAGCCCTCCTCCCCTTTTATTTTTGGACACAAATGGGATCTTGTCAGATAGGATTCTAGCAGAAAAAAAAAACTTGGATGAGCTTAGTGACTGTGTGGCTAACTCTGAATAATCGCAATGCTCGTATTAGATTTCTGTGCCTCATGTTTTGATCAGCAGCCAATAAGTACCATGTGTAGACTATATATTAAGCATAGATGTTAACAGTATTCATAAACAAAATGCTGGAAATTAAATGGCTGACATTTAATACTATTGAGCTTTATGAAGAACGGAAAAAATCTGTGGTTTTAGTTTGCAAATATCTTGTAGAATTTGGAGAAAGAGATTTTTGCATTAAGGCATTGACTTCAAGCAGAGAGCTCAAATACTTGAAGTTATGAATTATTTTGAGTTAATATCTTAGAGATCTGATTAGATTTGACTTAGTAGACATATACCAAGACSAGGGATTGCCCAAAATATTTTGCCTTACATGTAAATTTTATTTCCTTTTCTTATAACTTGCATAACTCAGAGATAAAAGGGAATTCCTGTGAAACTTAAAAGCACAATTTATCTTTCTGTCAGAATACACTTATTATTCTCATTTACTTGTATTTCAGTAATGTATGAGAAATATACATTAAAATTATCCAAATGTCATTCTTTTACCTTAGGTCTGTGACTAAACAGGCATTATAACCCACATTTACTTTTGCTTATTGGGCATTGCAGCATTGCTATGAACTAGTCTTTTTTATTTTTGGTGAAAAAGGTGAATTGCTATTTTATTTTTGGTGAAAAAGGTGAGATGTGTGCAGTGGGAATTTGTAATCAAACTGTTTGGAGACTTGACTTTTTTTGTTCATTCATTGCTGTTGTTKYWWKWSMSRWAYRKAMAKRWMWKYRCYKYWKKKWTWKKTSCMGTACAGAAATGTACCTCATGGATAGTYCCAGTACTTAAAAAGTTAAAAAATACCTATGTGAAATCCCTTGGTGTTTGGTGGGTACACACAGATATGACAAATCCAACAAAGCAAAAAAAAACTATTTTGGGAAGTTTTTATACCTACTTTGTATTTTTATATGAGTGAAGATTTAAAAAATAAGCTATGCAAGCCCAGTGTACAAAGCTGCAGTTACTGGCAAACTCTCCATAGAAGACTTAATCTCATACTTGCTMAAATCAGTGGCAAAGCTCCTACTGATGTCAATGTTAAGTTTTGCTGCTCAGACTGTTAAAGAAGCTGCTTTCATTTGTGTGCCTAAATGTGAAACTGCATTTAGATTTTAGGTTAGAAATTTCACAACTTAGGCTGTCTCTCTCAGCATTCCTTAGTTTTTAGGGCAAGTACACCCAGTTCCTAAGAAAGAAACACTGGCAAAATTAACACTTCTCTAGCATCTGTTTAATGATCATGTTATTGCTTACATTTGCATATGACATTAGGAGGTGTACAGAAACAAGAATAGTAATCAGATAATTTAATTTCTTGATGTAAGTAAGCTGTTCTAGGACAAAATTGCTCAATAGGAAAGCTCTAAAGGTACAGTAGCATGGTTATATAGCTATGTCAAGAAGCTGCTTGATTCTCAGCTGAGAACCCTGGCTTCTTTTCCATGACAACTTTTAGTGTGCCATAGTGAGAACTAAAACAAGTTACCTTAAATAATTTTGAAGAATTTAACTTACTTTGCCTTGCAGCAAACTAGGGTTATGGGCAAGGTTAGATCTGCAGCTGAGAAGCAGGAACTTTGCAAACTGTGCAGCCTTGACTGCATGATGCTGTATGACCATGCTGTAGTGCTTGTAGATGTGAATTAGGTGGAACATTATAAAAACACGTTTGAATTTTTTTCCCTCATGGTGTCACTACAGTCCAGTATATGTAGTTGCTTTTTTATATTTGAATATTGTTCTTTCAAGTAAGAATGGAGGAGATAGTGTTCTTCAAAGACACAGACCAAACCTTCACATTACACTAAAAAGTTACCTAGATGCAAAAAGTTCTGTTAGTAAAAATGAGCTGTCCTGAAATGACTACCTCTTTTATTTTGTTGTGTCCTCGTTAAAGATTATGCTTTTTGGCATAGGAAATTACTTGAAGAAGTGTGTGAATGGAAGAGGAGGCTTTTTTACTGGGACCATCTTTGGCATTGTTCCTATTGGAATCTGGAGAGGTGGATTTTTTTTTTTCCCTAATTAATTCTTTTTGAAGGTTGCACTTCAAGTGTGAACATTTGGGTTACTTCAAGATTGCCATTAATTATAGTCACGTGCTCTCAATGCCATGCACCCACAAGAAGAAAACATTCTACAGAGATGGCTAGCCCACTTCAAGATGAGAACTATTGTGCTGATAATGTTCATAGAGATAGAAACACAGTATTTCCATGGTGCGTGTGATGTGTTTGTATAGGACGGAATGGGCTTTTTATTTTGCATTTGTAAAGTTGTAAATTTCATCGCTATTTCTGTCTGAACAGTTTCCATTAACTACTAGAACAGAASTGTGAGGCTGTGTTGATGAAGAGACCAGTGTAAGTATGCCTACATTCAAGCAGGTTCAAGTAACAAAGACATTAAACTAAAAAATGAAACTAAAGTTTGTCCTTCGGCTTTTTTTCTGTGACTTAAAATTTGGCAAGGTGTGAGCAACTGTGTGCAGTCCACCTTCGGTGCTACTTTAGAGAAACAGAGAAGGAATTGGCAGGAGTGTGTTGGTTGTAGTGCAGCTTGGTGTGTACATGCTCAACTATTTTGTTCTTTGTCTCTTGAGYTGGTTGACTTCCCTGTTACGGGCTTTTAAGACCTAGTTTGCAATGGTTGTTCTTCCTTACATAAAGTTTTGAATGGTACTGTTACAGACTTTTGAAGCAATGGTGTTATGGCCAAATAATGCACGTGTCACACTCAGCGGTTGACAGGAGTTAAGTCTAAAACTTTGCAGTGCCTAAAAATCTTAAGTCCCAAAGAGTTTTCAGAGTGAAGAAAACTTGCAGAGAAGAAGAGATGGAAAAGAGCTGATACCTCTGAAGGGCATTTCTAAAGGATTTAGGGGAATGAGCTGTAGGAGGCCAAATTTCAAGTTGCTTATGCATCCCTTTGAATCTCAAGAGCCCTATTTTTTTCTCTCTGCTGGCTGATGGCTCTATAGCAACAGCCCACTGATCATCTCAGAGGTGGGCTAGTTCAAAACTACAGGGGAAAACAGTGACATTGGAAACGGTGGTTAGTTTGAAACTACCTGACCTGTTTTCCATGTTTTCAAGAGCTGTTTCTATGGCAACAGCAGCTCACAGGGAGGAGTGCTGCAAAGTTTCAGAGGTTCAGCAGTTGTGTGTGTGGAGTGGCTGGATTGCTTCCAGCATGAAACTGCTCCCTGCATCCACCTTTTTTACAGATTCCTGTCCTACCCTAGAATTAACACAGATTCTTTACAAAATGTATTTTCCAAAGCCTACTGGGGCAGTTTACTAATGTAGCTTGATTTCAATTAACTTCTTCCTTTGTTCATCTCATCTCATTGTAGCTTCCCAAAATAGAATACCTCCAAAGAATGCTAGTACCCTGTGTTCCTCACATTGTGCTGTCCCTAAATACAATAATTTTATGCTACAATTTCATATCACATGTTATGCAAGTCAGCAAACATAAGCTGTTAGACTATGGCTTAGGGAGAAATTAATTCCAGAGCTGAGACACATTCATTGAAAAATAACCTGACAGTTTTAATCAGTGAATTGCTATCTGAAATGCTTCTACTGCTGGCAGTTGCCATTATAACATATGGAGGTGAGAGGATTTTACAGATGGCCAATTCAAGACACTATTTTACAGCTTTAAATTGAAGATCAGTGTGGTGGACTTTACCTGGCATTTGGAGTGTACTGTGCTTCGTGTGAGAGCTGTCACTTAACAGGTGGACAGCAGTATAATATAATAATGGAAAGGTTTGGTTGGTACAGGTGTAGTACAGTTTCCAGTTTAGGTCACTTTTCATGTACCTCTGAAATTATAAGAGTGGTTGTAACATGATCCATGTGTTAAAGGAAAGTACATTCTTGTCAAGCACAAGTTTCAAGAGGAAGACCTTGTTTTTACTGCTCCTTGAGTCCACAGGAGTCCGGCCCCCAGCAAAGCACCTTAGAGTAATACTGGAGCCTTTGCCTTACTGAGTGGGAGCTATGACAGAATAGAATACTCTAGCTAGCTGCCTTTTTTTTTTTTTTTTTTTTTTTTTTTTTTTTTTTTTTTTTTTTTTTTTTTTTTTTTTTTTTTTTTTTTTTTTTTTTTTTGTATTCCCAGTCTATTGGCATTATTTTGGACTTGTTGAGCTGTAGATTGAAAGTCTTCCTTCATCTCTAATAAGGAGATTATAAGACCAAGTATGAAGGACAATCTTCATCTGTGATCTTTAGTTTGTTGGTTATGTGGGAAAAAGTAGTATTTATGAAGGATTCTCAAGTAATCTCATTAAATGCAAAAAAAAGAGTTAAAGAACTATTCAGATGCAGAAATCACATGGTCAAAAGTTAAGTAGTGATGCATTTATGTTCTCTTGACCCCTTATGGGCCTGTTATTTAACTGAGTTTTAACCCCTAGTCATGTAATTAAAGAATGTGTTATAATGTTAAAATTGGGAAAAAAGGTAAAATTAAGGTTGCTTAAGGACTTGTAAGATGTTCTTCCTTAATGTCTTTCAAGTATTTGACTTAAGGTTCTTTCAAAGTTTTATATATAAAATCACAGAATGTAGTTTCATATCAATTTAAAAAGGAGAAGAGGGAGAAAGGCAACACTTATTCCATGCACACACAAAAGCCTGTCATTACACAACCTCAGCAAGGTCAAAATACTGAATCGTAAACCACTGGTACCCAGATCATGGTGACTTCAGTTGTTAGAATGAGTGTGCTGGCTGGCAGAGAGAAGAAATCAAAAGGAGGAATGGACTACTGGGAGCCTGGATGCAGGGAACAGAGAATAGAACAAAACAAGGAACATTACCTTAGTCTTTGTGCTGGTCATGAAGGATTATTAATATGAGCAGATGCTTTATTGTGAACAGGACACAAAATTACTTTGACCACCAGTCATTGTGGCAGAGAGTCAGTTCAGCCTGGCCTTCATGTAATAGTGCATGTGTGACAGAATTGCCCAGTAGATGTGTTATAATGCATACTGAGATGGGAATGGGGACTGATAAAATAAGATGTGAGAGATCATGTATCAGTTATTTCTGCTTCCATGAAAAGTGGAAGTAGCCCTAAAATGCTTTTTAAAAAGGGAGTTGGGCTATATGGTCTTTAAAGGTCCCTTCCAACCCAAACCATTGAATGATTCTATGAATATGCATTTGCATATGGTTCAGAAAGCCGTTTGCAGCTGCATAAAAAGGAAGCACAGGCAGCAGATCCAGGGAGGTGATTCTTCCCCTCTATTCATGAGTCCTCACCTTACTGTGTCCAGCTTTGAAATCCTCAGTGCAAGAAAGATGTGGACTTGTCCAGAGGAAGGACACGAAAATGATCAAGGGAATGGAGTACCTCTCCTGGGCAGAAAGGGTGAAACTATTTCAGTTGTTAAATGCAGAGAAGAGAAAGCTCTGGAGACACCATACTGTGGCCTTTCAACGTCTACAGTGGAGTGCTGAAAAAAGACGGAGAGAGACTTTTTACCAGGGCCTGTAGGACAAGGTGCAATGACTTTAAACTGATTCGGTGAGCTGCAAGTGCATTTCAAACAGAAAAGTTWTTTTATGAGGTTGCTGAGACAGGGATTCCACAGGGAACTTGTGGATTCTCCACCCATGGAAGTGTTCAAATATTGGATGGAGCTTTGAGCAGCCTGTTCTAGAGAAAGATGCCCTTTGTCTATGGCAAGGGGGTTGGATTTAAAGGTCCCTTCTAACCCAAACCATTGTATGAAAACTGTGAGGAGGAAGGAGTGGCAGCAAGGAACTGTTACTGACCATAAGTGTGTGTCCTCCATCTCTCTGTGTTATTGGGGAACTACTGGCTGTGAGTAGAAGCATCTGTAATGGAGTGAAGTCAAGCTTGGGAAGAGAAAGCAAGCAGGTGTTGTTGCTTCAGTGTTTTTTTGTTGTTGGTTGGTTGGTTCTCGCTACACAAATCTATTTATATTGGCAATAAACTAAATTTGCCCCATGTCAAATATGTTTTGCCAGTGATGGTAAATGGTAAGCAATCTCCCTGTCTCTATCGTGAGACATGAGCTTTCTCATCATATTTTCTCGCCCTAATCTGATAAGAAAGGGGAGGGAGTGAGCAGCTGGGTGGGCATTTGGCTGTTAGCAAGACTTAACCCACCTCACCTGCTTAGACTTATTTCAGCAATCTTCTAAAGCTAGAAGTTAATCTCTGACATAAGGATAGGTTTTCATGCTCTGTATCAGCTCTTCTCTATCTTTTCCTGATACAGCACTTCTGTCATGCAGTCACAGCTCAGTAACTAAGAAGTGCCATTGCAGATGCTCGCTTTATTGGAAAGAGTGCCAGGTCTGGTTCCCCCTCAATGATCTAAAGCACAAATACCATCTGTCCTACAGTTAAGATCACTTCAGTGAATTTCTGCGTAACTGCTCACACATGCCACATACAGAGAATCAGTCTAGCTGCTTTTTCATTTCTTATTTTGGGACTGTCCTTAAATTGCCCCATGACACATGTATAGAAGTACTGCTTCCAAATTTCTACTCATTAAAGTTGTCGGCTTTCTCTGGAATTTCCCAGAAGGCCTTGTCTGCAGTACAAGGGCTACAGGGCGGCCTGAATGCATTTCTTGGCTGTTCACTGGAGTGACTTGCTGTCCTCAGAATTATGATCGTCCGAGCTGGCTCGGGTCTTTCTTGGTATTTTGCAACAGTTAGATGATTGGCAAGTAGGTGTACTCATGATTATCACAGTCTTACAGCTGGTGATGTTCATGAGGCAGGCACATGCTCTGTTCAGATACACCCAAAGGGCAGTTGTGGTTGAAGCAATTCATGCCACTTGACCCATCTTACCATATTCTCCAGTGTGGTAATTGAGTATTAAGTAGAATCTAAGTGTATGTCAAAAAGGCCAAGAACATGTCAGGACAATAATTTCTGTGAACAAGAAAGTAGGCATGAGATATTTATGCTCTGCAGAAAAGGTGATCATATGTGGAATTGATCTATCTAGTATCAAAATCATATTGACTAAACCTCATAATACTGGGTAGTGGGAACTGGAGAATTTTGAGTGAATATGCTTCAGAAAGGTACTCAAGCCAGTTTTGTGAGACCTGAGATGTTTAAAGGGGCCTATTTTTCCTGATAATGACGAAGAAATTTTTTATCACATGAGTAAATATTTTTGGTCTTGGCCTGGTTTATCCACAGGATCCCATTGGTTGCCTCTTTAATCCACTACTCATGGCCATTTTTCTTGTCTTTTTCTTGCAACTTTATTTACAGATTTACAAAATACTCCAAGTTGGAAGGGACCCACAAGGATCATGGAGTCCAGCTCTTAAGTGAATGGCCATAAGGGGATCAAACTTGCAACCTTGTCATTATTAGCACCATGCTCTAATCAACTGAGCTAATTTCAAGGTTGATTATTACTTATCCTTAGAAGGTTACAAAATTCAAAAGGTCTAAATTATCCCTGACTTCATGAAGGCAGTTTTGATTCTATAATCTCTTCTTCAATATAACTGTTAAATTTGGATGTTGGGGGGCTTACAGTTATGGGACTTTAATTGCYTGATGCCTTAAGTGTTACTCCAGATTGTGGGAAGTCTCCTGATCCTTTTGAGAACACCCATATCAAAAAGTGTTCAGTTTCTGTGGGTGGTGGCCAGCTTTGTACTCGTGCTCTATGTTTTGAGGGGGAAGTCTCCTTCCCCCATCAGAATAATTTTTTGAAAACAAAAATAGCAGTTGTTCTTTAGGCACACTTTAAGAGTACACCTTGTTCCTGGAACTGAATTAATTGTATTCTTCAGCAAAATTTCCCAATAGGAAAATTTGTAATAGGTGTTTAATGGCTGAGCTAATGAACTAGTGTTTTATTGAGATTTTAATGTTATTTTTACATCCCTAATGAATCATCTTTGTAAACTCATGGCTACCTGTTCACTTCTTCAATTTTTTCTTTGAGTGAAAATAATATTTTCTAGTGATTGCCATGTACTTAGGGAAATATATCTTGAGTCACATTGGCTTTCTTTATGTTGGAAAAAACTCTGTAAGTTTGCATTTTGTATGGTTCCTGCTGTGTGAATCAAGCCAGGAAATCACCCTGACCGTGTTCTTACCAAAGTCACACATATCTGAGGCATGAGATTTTTTTTTCTTTTCCCCTTAATGTGGACTAGAAGGTTTAGGAAGATTGTTCAGCTTTTCAAACAGATGGCAAAAATGCCTGTGTGTGTGATGATTTCCCCACAAGAAGATAGTGTGGTAGCATACTGGGTCGGGATCTACAGCAAGGGGGCTGGAGGTGTGACTCATGTGAGCACAAGTGTGCTTTGAGATGTGAGAAATGTGTCCATCCCTAAGACTTGGAGATTTGTCTCTATAAATTCCATGTGTGCTTTTTGTAAGCATGGTAACCATCACTGTGTGCTTCTGTGCATGATGCAGCTCGAGTGGTTTTAAGTCACTGCTTTCTTTAAGATTTTGACTGATGAGAATATGTAAAATCATTGGGTTCAGCTTGTAATGGAACTTCTTCAAGAGATTGCATTTTTGTGTATATTCCTAACTCCATATGAGGACCCACTAAAAGTTACTGGGGATTCTGGATGTGAGGAGCCAAGGATGCTCATTTACCAGTTGGGAGCTCATGTATGCAACCTCCACAGCATGGCCTAGAGTGCATATGCGTATGAGTATTTCAAAGGCCAAAAAATACGAATCTTTCTAGGGCTGTGCATAGAACAACACATTTCAAGGATATTCTGGTTACTGCTCAGTAGCTTATTTTTGGTGGTGCTGTATATTATTACTTATAAAAAAGAAAAAAGCCCTTTGGGAATTAAGCAGCAAATTCAGGAAGGATACTTCTGCATTCATCCACGAGTATAATGAAATAAGGGGAATTAAGAGAGAAGAAAATGTAAATTCAGAAGAAACTTTTACTTGAAAAATTCTACATCTAAATGTGTGGTTCTTTGCATAACAACCACTCAGTTAAGTTTTGGGGTTGATAATTTCACACACTATTGCAAGAAAATGAAAATAATAAAACCACCATGAGGCTGCAAGTCTTCTGGTTACATTGGAGACTAATCTTGTTCTCTTTTATTGCCAGGTTTATGGTTTTGATTTCCTATCTGGGCATTTAGAAGAACTAGGATTTCTGTTCAGTAGTAAGGCATTCTGGGACAAAGATGAAAGGAGAAACTTCAGCAGCAATCAAAATTAGAGAAAGCTTGGACTGCCGTTATCCTCCATGGCAATATAATCTAATTGTAACCATATTAGAGAGGCAGAGTGAGGAGGTAAATAGTTGGAGTAATATATTGAGTTACACTTTTACATGTTAATATGACTGTAGAAGACAGTCACATTCTCTTATTTCAGCAGCAGTTGGTATTTTGATAAATAAAATTCTTTGGAAGCTATGCAATATGAAGGAAAAAAAGAGAAAGAAGATGTCTCTTGAAATTGAATAGAAGGTGTTTGGAATTTCTTTTGAGAGGCTGCTTTGTTTCTGTTGGAATAGGTATCAAATCCCAGTCACCTGATAACTCCGTAAGTAAAATATTGAGTCAAAACTTGCTTTGCACTTTCCTGTGTAAGAGTAATGAGAGCATTTGCAACCCTTGTTTTAAATGTTTTTTCTTGCTTTTTAATTGTTTCCTCTTGATATTATACAAACAGATTCCCCCTTTTTTTTCTCTTCATTCCAGCTTTTCATTCACTAGAAATGGTAACCACAACACTGTATGGTACCAGTTAATGAATGAATGGTTAGATCAGATAATTTGTATTAAATTAATGTGATTTATCACCTTTTTTCATATGAACTCTGAAGATGTGTAAACTTAATTCTAATATAACATTTTCTAGCCAGTAATTTTTACCTATCAACTACTTAAGCTTTCTTGTGTCTGTAAGGTTTATCACTGGCTTTGCCTCTCTGAGAGAATACCTAAGGACACTCTTTGACTCTCTTATCCCTCTTCTTTGCAAGTACCAGGTTTCTACCTCTGATTCAGTGAAGGATTAAGTTGGCTTGCCTGTGGTGTTTAGGTTGTAATTTACAAATCGTGTCTACAATAACACTTCTTTAGTCAAGAGTGAGTCTTCAGTTAAGCAGAAAAATCTGCGGAGTGAGGAGTTTGCATCACCAAATTGTGGGTAGACAGGGTTACCTGCTTTTGAGGAAAACTTGCCTCTTCTAATTTCTGGTCAGGCAAAATTTTCCCAAAGATGTACCTCAATATGCTATTACTTGAGGATCATCAATTTCTGACCTTGTCTCTTTGGACTTTTCAAAAACAATCTAGAAACATTGACTCTTTAAGTTATTAGAGAATTGTACAAGTTACTTTCCTCCTTCAATTTGAAGGCATAAAGGTCCAAAAATACTGTAAATGCGTAGTTTTCTTACTAAGAATATATTAAGTGACCTATATGTAGACTGTAATGATTTTTTGTGGTCTTTCAAAATTTTTATTTCGGATAAACTTGAGTTTCACTTTCCCTTTATGTTTTAAATGAGATAAAGAAAACATTAGGTGGAAAACCACATAAGTCTGCTGGTAATATCCAATACAATATCCAAAGTGAGAGCAATGCTTTATTCTTTCAGTGGTTTTTGAGCTTCTTATACTTGGGATGCGTTCACATGGTAATTTGAATTTGAATACATGTAGGAGGTTGTCCTAAAGTAAATTAGCTACTAAATATTGATTTTGGTAGTTTGTTTTCTTATATTTTATTCCATTGTTTTAATTTAATAAGGTAGTTCTTGTCCAAACTATTATTAATCTGAAAAATGAGAGATTAAAATTATTTAGTAAACGGTCTTTTCTGTATTTTTACTAACCTAGAAGTGCTACCAAATGCTTTTTCCAGAGAGCTCAACATGTTTGAATTGAAGGTACTTCCATTACTTTCCTTGGGGGGCTGTGTCACAGTTTTATAGGTCTGACAGCTAAATAACATTTTTTTATCTTCAGTTTAAAATTTTATGATGTCAGGCCTAGTTAAACCTCTTTGAACAATCTTGAACAATTCTTACTCCTCCAAGGAGGAATAACTGACTCAGGTTATATGGTTTATTAAGTCTTCCCTTACATGTCTGCCTTAGGGAGAATATTACACAACTAACACCATATCTATGAGTGTTTAAATATCCACCCCAGAAATTATTATGAAGATTTGGCGTTCATGTCTACTTTTAAAATCCCTGAAGCATAACCAAGTTGTCAGTAGCAGTCAGGAATAGGATCGGTTCCCGCTTGTGTTGTTCCTGTACTTGCATCATGAGCATTTGCTGGTGGGAATAGCTGGTTCTCCAGGAATAGGACATCTGCCATCACAACACTAATTTTAAGTTGTGACAAGTCATCCCTGATTTTGGAACTGTACCACAGGGCACCCTTGTAAAAACCCTTGACATCAGCCAGGGGAGATCAGTCGGGCTGTGTGTCATCTTCTCGAAGGAGCCACTTTCTCTCCCTGCGGTTGAACTGACTCTAGACAGACTCAGAAGAAACATTTTTGGGCAAGTCTTTCTTTTTGGACACAAAGACAGAACACAAATGAAAAACCAACCGAACAAAAGACCTCTATTGTTTCATGTGTAAGCTGTTTTAGAACACCATGTAAATAAATAATTGGTCTCACAGAAGGAAGAGGCTAGTCACAGACAGAGAACAAGGAATTTATCCTCAGAGCTGCTGCCAGGATTGTTAAAATAGTTCCGCTTTGTGGAAAGCAGAGATGGACCCATTATCTTCAGTCTCAGTGTGTCATTCACRTAATTCAGTGGTTTGTGGGAATGCTTTTTTATAGTGGATGATTTTTCTCTTTGGACTATCTGTGATGTCTTATGCCTCGTGTTGAGGACTTCAGAGAAGAGAGTGCTGTTACACATATATTAAGATAAGTTCATTAAAATCACTGGTATAAATATGAACACTAACTTAAGGAAACAGTTTTTGAAACTTTTAAGTTTATCTCTTGGTTCCAGTACAAAAGAAGAAAAGATAATCAGGATAAACTTGCACTCATTTTTAGGATTGTGTTCTTATTTTCACTGTAGATTTGCCTTTCTTGCAATATTTTTGACAAATATATTGTGCTGTCATTTGAACTATAATATAATTAACTATGTCCTTTGAACAATTGGGAGGCTCAGTAATGTCAGGTTTTTTGGATCAGATTTGATTGAACAGAAATATTATTTTAATTTGCTTGTATTATGCTTTTGAAATGGTGATTTTTATTTTATTTTTCTATTTAGGGAAATAATTTTCACAAAAAACTATCATGGTTTTCAATTTTCAGTTAAACTGTGTTTTAACTATTTGTGCCCATTAATTTCAGAGTTTGTGAGAGTTCAGCTATACAGTATTTTGCCCTGCATAGTCTCAAGGCTTTTTTTCCAAATTACCTTTTTAGTTGCTGTCTTTGATATTATTCCTCTGTGCTAATGTAGCATGCCTATTTTTCTCCAGCTTGTTTATGTCACTAACATGGTTTGATGGACAGGATTATTTTCMTTTCAAAGTAGAATAGCCATGCTAGATCTGAAGAGAATGAAATACTGTTTGAATCTATGATACGTTATTTTTGTGGTATGTTAATGGGTGCCATGTTTGTGCATTTGGCATAGGCTGTTTTGTGAAAACAGGATTTTCTGAGAGCACTTGAACAATGAAATTGCACTGACAGAGACCTTTTGGTTGAGAGAGGACAGTGAGAAGGATTCAGGTCTGAGTATTTATTTAAGGACTCCCTTAATTATAGTCTTGTAATGGAAAAAAACCCCATAAATGCTGTTATCAGGAGACTGGTGACAGAAAAATAAAAAGTGAGTGATTTCACAATGAGTTCATAGCAGAGCTGGAATAAGATGYAGGAATCCTGCCATTGGGTCTCATGTGAAGTGTAAATTCTGCTCACTCCCATATATCTCATCTTCATTTTCTARTGATGTACTACTTTGTGACAAATCTCATTTAGATAATATCCCCACCTGGGCAATTTGGAATGTGTCTATGTCAGGCAGTGGAGTCTCGGTTTGGATGCTATTGCAGTTCAGTTAAATAATTAGTGATATATATAATTATTTAATCACAATCTATTRCATATATGGTTTTGTTGTAAAATATTTTCTTACTATTTAATTTATTTTAATATATTTATTGAATTCTGTCTGTGAGGTGTTAAAAGTTTAAGATGCTTTTCTCCTTTAGACAATCAATTATTCTTCATTTGCCAGTCAAGTAARTAAAGTGATGGATGTTTGTCAGCATTCATGGTAACCCTGAACATATTAGTTTATCTGTATGGGATACTTTTATATTAATTGGTTGAACCTATTAATTGGTCAAGAATTATTTTTTCAACAAACATTACCTATTCAGAACTAATTTACATGCAAAACACTAACTTTCTTGTCATCTATGTTAAAACATTAGCTGTGTCAGCAGTGACAGTAATTGTTCCCATGCTGAAACATTGTCAAAATCTCTCATGACCAACTTCTCTATCCTTGTGTGCTGGAGTACTCTGTTTTGGAAGTAGCCCATGGTCAGCAGTATGGAATATAGGCCAATATTCTGTGAGCACATCTTTGAATGCCAGCTGTTTGTGAATTAGCCAGTAGTTGGGTAGATCTTGTTGAGCTCAAATTATAATTCCTGTCCTTCCTTAATACTGTTATTGACATCGTGGACGTCAGATGCACTTCACATTTGCTGTTCTGACATGCTGATGTGGGAAGCGCTAGGGCTTTAATGAAAACCAATATAAAATGATATGTGATCTGGTTATGTTACAGGAATTTTAGGCTTTAGTGAATTTTGTGCAGGCATTACATTCTGTTGACTTTAAATCCCAGATGTTTAATAAATATGCTTCTTAGCATTACTTGGTCACAAGTAGGAGTAAAAAACTTCATCAGATGTGTGAAGACTGCTTTTATATTGGAATGTTCTTCTAGAACCAATCTGTCGCTGAAACTCTTCAAACACAATKGAAGAAGGAATTTAAGCAAATATTCAATTTCAAGCAGATAAATAAGCACATTGCTGCAGTAGAATACCTGATGTATTTAATTAAGTTTTGGTATTAGAGCCCTTTGTTGCCTCTCTTGCAGYGTGTTGTCGTGGCTGTAGCTTCTTGCAATACTCATACAAAATCACTTTAAAAAGTTGCTTCAGCTTCCCAGGCTGCTGCTTGTCAAATCTAGATCTGGTATAGTCTAACACATTAAACATATCAGTAGTGTGAACTTGATGTTTACCTGTAGAACTGTTTATAGCACTATTGAAATCTAAGAGGGATTTGCATTAATAATGAGGAAAGCCATAAAGGGTGCGTACAGATGTTTCCTAATGCAATAAGTCTGTTGCTCTAAAGGCATATGATCACATTTGGAAAATTGCTATTGCATGTCTTGGCAGTTCGTTAAAAACTGAAAACTTAAAGTTAACCATTATTTTGATAGACTAAGTTCAAGGTCACCCTTTGTTTAAATGATGTTTTGTTTTCTGTAATTAGACCATGCCAGGTGTATTAAGTATGTAATTAAAACCACAAGGTTTGGCTAATTCAGAGTAAATGAGAATGAAATACAAGGTCATTATTCGTCTCTAGTGAGACTGCAGAAGAACAGCACACATGGAACTATTTATAAAACATTTTGCATGGTCAAAAATTGCTTTAGGTTGCTGTCCATGGCTTTTAAATTAAACTGCTCACAGATTTTTAGTAAAGTACCTGTAATGTAGAAATATGTTCCCAATGCCTAGTGTTGAATTTGAGTGGAAATAAAATATATATGATATATAATTCTATGGCATGGATTTAAAAAAATAAAAAAAATTGTAGTAAGCCTGTGAGGCAGTCTGTTATTAGGGTGAACTTCCAGTGACAACCATGGTACTGAGCAACTGGTTCAAAGAATCAGAGATAATTCCTGAAAGGGAACGGACTACTTTTGTGAATTCAACTTTAGTGAGTTGAATTTCTAGCTCTGTAAATACTTAGTATATTATGGTGATGGCAAATTTCCTCSACTGTACACAGCAATCAGACCGTTAATGGAGGCAGAATTCTCGATGGTATTCATTGCTTCTGCACCTCTGACCTCCCCTGAGGCCYCTGCGGTTTTCCAGTGTGGGGCTGGAGTGGATTGTAAGCTATGGATCTGACCAGCCCGGGGCAGAGCCCATGGATGTTGGTTTGACTGGGGAGACTTCCATAGTCTTCCATCTCCCGAGGTTAGCATCCTTTTACTTCATATTATGTATATTTTTGGGAAGAGTTGAAAACAAAAAAGTGTGCTGCTTTGATTTCCTGTATGCAAGGGAAATCCCTTAGATTGGTGTTACAAAAATTAAAATAGTCCAAAGCTACAGAGGTACATAATATTTGAGCTAGTACTTACAAAAGTGATAGGTGTGGAATTTAGTTTTTTGGGTTGTTTTCTGTTGGGGATTGTTCTTCTGTTGTTGTTTTGGTTTGGTTATTTGGGGAGTGTTCTTTATTCTCATTGTTATTTTGTGTTGTTTGGTTGTGTTTTGTTTTAGTGGGTTTTTTTWAAAAAAAAMAACCTAGGTTTATGCTGTAAAGACCGTCATTTGGAATATCATAAATTTGCCTCACTGAGTTCAGGTGAAACAAGGAATATCTATGCTTTGGTATTTTGAGTATTACTATGCAATTGAAATAACTAGGCTGTTAGTTACATGTTTTCTTTAGACTACAATGTRCTTGGAAACGCTTTCCAGTGAGAGTGTCAGTATTTTCACTCTGTTTAAAAGTGACCAGGAATTGAAGAGAGGTGTCTTAGAAGAGTAGCCAGCCATGTATAAATCCAGTCACCAGAAGCAATTTACTGAGCTTCATGTTCATGCCATGTTTCCTGAGGGAGGAAATTCAAAATACTTACATGGAATAGTTGRACAATTCCTTTGGCAATTGTCTTTCTTTAGAGGACCAGAATTTCAGCAAGCCTGGAAACTGTGACAAATAAGTCAGCATGAGGGGATAATTCTTAATCTTCTGTTTATATCCCATTATTTCTTGTTGGCTTAGACTTGTTAAATTCTCTGATGAGGAAGATGGAGTACCATGGTGTTGCTGGGCTGGTTTAGTTGTAGCTGTGGGAATGTGATAATGTTTGGCATTACTTTCATGTCAGATTGCTGCTTTTTTTTCTAAAGATACCCTTATTTCTTTTCATGGATTTGTATTCTCCATGCTTACAGCTACATAAGTAATCCTGATTTCTATTGTCTGTATTTTTGTTCCTTGATCTTATTTTCTACTGTAAATAAGTTCATTATTTTTGCAGTTTGTCCTGGCAACCTYGGATTCACAAAATACTCATTTCTTGGAACCTGCTGCCAAACAATTGCACTGCTTTCTTATTACATGATAATCCTTCAGTTAATTTGGAAAAGAAAGCAAGTGGTCTAAACTGCAAATTGTCAAGTCTGTCCCAAAAAGCAAGTGAAGGTGGTTGGATGCTGCGTGGCACTGGTGGGATGAGAGCACATGCAGGAGCTGCTGTGGTGGATGGTACCTGCAGCCCCAGGCAGTGGGAGGTGACACTCACACCCACCCTGCACGTGTCCTGTACAGACACTTCCATGTGGCATCCAACAGGGCACTGGAAGAACACCTATACACACAGGGTCTGGAACTGGCAGTATGCAGTTCCTTTTGCAAATGTGAGTGTTGGTGGCAGAGCCRTGGGAATCCCCTATTCCCAAACCCTTATTTGTGGAATGAAGAGTTTTTCAGCTAAAAATCAAAATGAGTGCTTGATGAATCAACCTACTGCGTCARGAGTCTGATGATCCTGCCAACTGTTTTTACAGGATTGACTGCTTTGAAAATATTAAAAAACACCTCAAAGCAAGGAAACAAAAAATAAAGAAAAACACACACACCATCCCACCCCCAAACCCCCYTCTCCCAAGTAGCTATCAATCTGGAATGCAGTGTTCCTGAGAATATATAAACACATAGCATAAATCATAATTTAAGTTAGATCTGATTTGTCTCCTGTTATCAACAATACAGGTTTCCTCAGCTGAGCAAAGGTGAAAGATTAAAATAAGACACATTCCATTTCYGAAGTTAAATGAAAACATGTTTGTGCTTGAAGTGGGAAATAGCTTGAAGAATATTTTATTCATGAAAAGACAAAGGGTATTTTAAAGCTTCCAAAAACTTTGTATGCAGGTATTTATCAATTTAGTGTCAGGTACTTGAGTGAAAGTTGCCTATCTTATCCATATTGGGTGTTTTAGGAGTAATTTTATTTTGTTGTCTGATTGTGCCATCAAACTGCATGCTTTGTTTCACCTTATACTGGCCTAAGCACATGGTACCTGGTGCTGGACAGTCCATGATCACAGCTAACCTTTTGTGAAATTTAAGTAGAATTGTGTTTGGTGGATTCATGCACATGGAATATTTTTTTTAGGTTTGAATAATGTCTGGCATGCTTGATGTATTGTTTGAGTGTTTGAGTACTTCTCCTTGCTGTGATGGTTGCTACTGACTGTTTGCAACATTTGTGCATTAAAAAAAAAAAAAAAAAGCATAAGTTGATTTTTTTAAGGACAAAAGACGGAGTAAAAACAATGTTTTTTAATAGTTTGTTAATAGCAGCCACATCTACTTGTAAAGCAGGCAAGAGATAATTTTGCTGTAAAGACAGTAAGACTTTGTATCAGTTTAGGGAGATCTATAGGAGACATGTCAGGAGCTTGATAAATGTTTTAAAATTGGTTTTGGTAAATGTCAGGCTCAYGCTGACGCTGGTGCTTTAGGAAGTTCTTATCTATAGGAATCATTAATGGAGAGTTTCCTGACTCTGCTCTGTACCAAAATTTCAATTCTATTTCTTCCTTCCAGAGTAGTTATACCAGGCAACTTCACATTTAAAGTATAGAAGGGCTTCTACTTTTAGTCTGTGGGAGGTTTATGTTAAGAAGCGATATCTTACTTTTAGAGTATACATATTTAAAGGTTAAACTGAGCCATGTTCAGTCAGAGTTTTGTCACTAACATTTGCTGTGTAAGACTTGTTCTAATTTCGAAATTTTCAAAGCAGTCACCTGAAATTAGGTRAATCCTTTAAATTAACACATATATCATGAGGATGTAATACAGAGAATCTAAATACAACTGGGCTCCACTTCAGACTTTGCTTTTGGAAAAGCCATCTGCCTTWCAGGATAAGTACTGTGATAACTCTCATGGCCTGGTCCTGGGCCATGTACTGCACTGGACAGCAGTGAGTGAAAAACTCCCTTTCCCCACTGCCTTTGGTTTCCAGTTCAGGTTAGGAATAATCAACTGTAGCCTGTCACTTTAGTAACACCCTTTTACCTCAGTGTTATGTATTGGATAACAGAAAACTTCATGAGGTGGTCTAGTCTTTATCGCTGAAAAGTGTCAATTACTTTGGGGGACAGGGTGGGTTTTTCTGGCAGTGTTGTATTTGAAACATTTTAGTAGGCTGTGTGGTAACTTTGCAATACCTGCAGATTTCTTTTCCCCTGTTTTTTTATATTCAGTAGGTCCACAGATGCCTTTAAATTCACAGGACATAGAATTTTACTAAMAAATGTTCACTTTCTGGTGAAATAYGTCCTAATGAAACTGAATATTATGTAAGCTTTTATTTTAATCMGTTGTGTTGTTTTCAATGATAATCAAAATCTATGGCAGAAAATAAAATAGCAGTTGCCTCACTGAAGCATTTTAATTAAAACGTTTATGTTGAATTATTAAGATTGTTGTAACATTTTCATCAGTGCTGTCATAACAGTTGTGGACTCTGMTATTTGTATGCTGCTTTTAATTTATCATGGTTTAGATAAAGCAATGCTTTTGCATGGTTGTGAGAAGATGTGATGCAAGGTTGCTGAAGGCTTTTCTGAGAGAGAAGATTTTGAATGCTTCCAAATTAAACCAGGGCTGCCCGAGCAGTTAGTTGAACAGGTCAGAACCTCAGCAGTAACACTGAAGCAATAAAAAGCTTAGAAGTGGTGACACCTGAAACTTTTTCTGCAAAGATGGTATTTCTCCCTCTTCAAGGGTGTGAGGGCTTTTTAGAAATACAATCGATAAAGTTAGCTTGTGCTTTAAAGTTTATTGTTGTTTAACTTCAGCACTTGAGTAGGTCCCCATCTACATCCACAATTGGACCTAATTCACATCATTTGTATAAATGTGGGAAGATCAAATTTATATAGTGTATAAATTAATATAGTACTAGATTCTTGTTCTGTTGGAACAAGGAAGAAATGTAAGAACATAAGAAACTATTGCAATATGTTATGTTGTAAGTTAACATTATAAAAAGGTATTCAAAAGTATTTATTGTGTAGTCCATGGATAATGACTGATGATTGTAACACAACATTTACTGTAGGCATTTGGCATTTAAAAAATACTATGAAGTAGGAACAGAATTGCATTTTCTAAGTCTATAAGAAATGATTGGTACAAAAGCTTTGCTTGCTKGTATTACGTTTTCTCTTACTAGCTTGATGGGTTTTCACATGCTCTGCCATTTTTTAGCATAGGTATTGGTATTRTTATTTTGCTTTCAAATATACCACAAATCCTGAAATGTGCTGAGGATACACCATCTCTGTGTTTCTTCTAAAGTGCTATGAATACCAGAAAGAGAAAAGCTGCCGGGTGTTTGACCCTAGCCCTGCAGAATCCCCCATTCTTGTATTTAAATTACTTGTTTACCGTTTTACACACAGACTGAATTTGAGGAAACTACTAATCCTCTTCCAGAGCTTTGGGGGAAATACGTTATATGATTAGAAATTGTACTGTGTAAAATCAATTTATTCACTTTGTCATAAAAGCACAGTCATCTTTCATATAYTTTTGTGATCTACCCCATAACCTATACTTATCCAAAATGAGATGCTTAAGTCTTACTATGTGCTTTCTGCTAACATTTAATCATACTGGTCCTTCAAATTTTTAATCACCCTGTACAAAGATTATTTTTGTGCAGTCTAGTCATATATTATTTTTCATCTGTTTATTGAGGAAATGAGACTTGTCTTATTGTGCCTTTTATCCTGATAGCTTTTAAGTAATTTTGTCCAAATTTGGCTAAGTTGGAGGTTTCAAAGGAAGTTAATTTGCTCCAAGTTCAATACTACCAACACGAATTTGCCTCTTGAGAAGAGAGATACAGATYGACACCTATGCTGAAGAATGGGGTGTAGCCTGAAGCCTGTAGTCAGATGTTGTCTTTGCCATGCTAAAAGGTTGATGGTGGCCTCAGTAGRTTGGAGCCAGGGACAGGTGGGTGGCATACCCCAGGCTTATTCAGGAGAGGGGAGCTGTGAAAAGATTGAGGCATGGCAGAAGGGGACACCAGCTCCTTCTCTTATTTCCATGCATCAGTCACTCAGAGAGCTGAGTCAATTTGTCATGCTCAAAAAATGTCTGACACCCTCTCTCCCAGCTCACCCTACAGCAGAATTGGTAGGTCTTGTGCCAGCAAGTGGACAGGAGCCTCAGGGTTTCACACAGCAGGACTGGCCCTTTTGGCTACCTCCTGTCATTAGATCAGATTTGGTGTAGAATGAAGCTTCTTTAGTCTCTATCCTTTTTTATGTGGATCCCAAGATTCTTGTCTTTCATTAAGTTRCATCTCACCTGAACATTTTATGCAACAATTCTCTTCTTTATATAATGGTTTCCATATGTCTGCTATATCAAATCTAAATATATCATCTTCGAGCTCCATGTTAATCCCATCTGCTTTGTGTCCTTCTTTAAAACAAGAGATGTGATAAGAAAGTAGTTTTCCTTGATTATGCTCTCAATACAAGGCAGTGGTTAATATCCAAAATGGAGTTTCATTAGAGAGAGGTTTGATTTTGACTTGGTTAATCCTTTAAACAGAGCTTTAAATGTAAACTTTGCATTTGACTGGTGTCTGTGTTCACTCTGTGATACAGAGATATCTGTATTAAATTTTTATTTTAGGAGATATAAATGCGTTAAAGATGTTTTGCTCATAGGTAGGAATGTCATATTATCCAGCCTGTATGAATTCCATGTTAAACAAAATTCAGGCTCCAGGATGTTTTCTCTGAAAGGTCGTTGGAAAGGTGAGGAGCAGAGATGAAATGATATCATCTCATGTTTACATTCATTATGCAGTGCAGTAGTGGGCTGACCTACAGGAAAATAGATCCTACATTTGAATTCTTTCATAACTTCCTAAGTCAATTGTTAGTTCCTTCTGCTGGAGGGAATTTTAGAAAACCATGTAAAACTGGCAGCAATTTAGCTATTACTGTCTGTATTCAGGTTTTGAGGGCTTTTGACCATCTGTATCATGCAACACTGCAGCAGAATTGTTATAAGCAAGAGATTAAAAAAAAACACAAAGCAAAATCAATTTCTGTGATAATCTGTGCTGAATTTTTATCTAATGTGCTTTAGTTTTCTTAGAGGTTTCAGCTAATCTTCATGTAATCTCTGTTGGAGAGCGTTGGCACTATGCCATACAACTACGTTTTTCATTTTCCAACATTAACTGCCCTTTTCTATTTCTTCACCTTTTCAGAATTCTATCCATAAGCTTTTCTGTGCCTAAAATTTTTCTTAAGGCTAGAACTGACACAACTTGTTCTATTCTTATCTGTTTCTATGGCGTTTCATCCTTTATTGCTTGGTATTTTCTTACACAATTTTTATGGTTGTTATAGCAACATTAAATACTAAATTTGTCAATTTTAAAATTATATTGCTTTCAAAAYGCTGCATGATGTTATATTGCTGAGAAAGAGGTGAAATATTTTCAGCATAAATAAGCAAATTACTGTGATTAATTACCTTGTAGTTTTGCAATGTTGCTGCCTCTAGGCAACTTATTTTGCACTGTGCTTCTAGTTAGAGAAGTATAAATAGAATACATTTATTGAAATAGGAGAAATTGTTAAATTACYGAAAATACTCCTTTGCTATTATTATTCTAATGGCCAGGATCTGGTAAAAGTGACTGGCATTCTGGCGACATCATCACCACCAGATTAGTAGGCATTTAGTTCATAATTACTAGGATTCTCTGTGCAATACAGACCATCAGATGGTATAAATGGAAGATATTTGGAGATATTAATGTCAAAAATCAGCAGAATAAGGTATTTCTCTGAGGTTGTATTTAAATCAAGAAGAGATTCTGATGGAGGAAAGGAATGTGGTTTGAGATTGAAATGGGTGAGGGCTGCAAGAATCTAAAACCTCTGTGAATGAGATTATAAATTCAGAATCAGTAATAAAACTGGAAGTAAAGTTACTTATTTWAAAAAATTAACTGATGGACCAGTTCCACAATTTTTTTTTGTATGCAACGTGATAATGTTGTTACTTTAAAATTTCTCTTCCTATGTTTTGGATTTTAAAATATTGTGAAACCATTATTTGCATTTTGTGCTTTTTAATGGAGCCTTTGGTGAATTTGACATTTACTGTAAAAAAATAGAGGGTTTTTTTTTAATTTTCTCGAATGTGTTTGATTTTACAGCATTGTCAATCAATTCTCATAGTTTATAAAATACTTGTAATTTCAACATTTTGCACATAGGTGTGTGTATGTGAGAAGTAGGGGTATTATAATGAAAACCTTACCTTTTCAGTGATGTCAAAAAGGTCTACAAGACATTGTCTTCTTCATGTCTATAGCATTCTAAAATWACTAATGTAACTTCTTTGGTGATGGGATGTTGGGACATCTAGACTTGGATTGCACTCTGATTTCAGACCATAAGAATGCAAGTCTCCAGCTGTGTCAGCAGTAGTGCAAGTCTCAAAGACATTAAGCAGAAAAAGAAGTATAATTTTTCCTTCATCCAAACCTGAGCTAGCAGTTTGTTTCTTCAAGGGAAAAAGAATTGGCTTGTGGGTCCACTATTCAGTATATGGGGTAGTTCAACAAGGCAGTTTGTATTCAAAACTGAGGCAGCTTTTCAGAAGATGGTGGCTTAATGACAMAAATGACTTCTCTGTCAACATAGAATCTACCCAGAAAATAATTTGAGTTCTAAATGAAAATACATCTCTCTGGTCATCTACCAGTCCTRTAAATTTGTACTTTGTCACTCTTCAGTGCTGTATCTTGGAATGCAAGATACCATTCAAACTGAGGAAYAGATGTTCTGTAAGCAGCAACTCCACTGACATACCCTATATAAATTGTGAGGGCATTTAATAACCTCAGTGTTTGTATTTTCATCTTTACTTTGGAAAGGCACTGTTATGCAGATAGTCAAAACTACTGAAATGCTTTTACAAGGCACTGTGAGTTGAAATAAATATTTCGTTGGCTTTTAATTATTTCTGAAATTGCAGTTGTGAAATGTAATTTTATTTAAAGCTGAGTCTGTAAACTGTATAGCAGCTGACTGCATTGAGAATGGATTTTGTTTGAGTACTGACACCTTGCATTGGAAGAACACGTTTGTCTAGCTCACATTTGCCTTATGCTTTTTATGTGGTCTAGGAATATGCTGGATGGGAGTTCACGTTATTTCCTGTTCTGGTAGTTAGGCTTGGAAATAACATAGGTGAGGCTTTTGGTTCTACTTCAGTTTCCAAATTGTGAATATAAAATCAATTTTAAAACCTGGGTTAAATTTCCAACAGTTTTTCTTCAGAGGGATTTAAACTAGAAGTTAAAGACACTTGAAATCACCAATATTCTGCATTTAAACATTGAACACTACCGATGTTCAAGTGCGCTGTGTGTAACCTTTCCACTGTTRGTATGCTGTGCAATGGATAAGATTTTAGAATTATTTTCTTTTTCTTTATGGATTTTTAAGTCTAGAAAACKGAGCCCTTAATTGAACTCTAGATAATCGCTCAAGAGATGGATTGGAAAAGCAACAGAGAGGCAGAAAGATTATATTTCTTCATTCATGTCTCCATTCACAGCGTAAGGGTTTGCAGAGCTCATACCATTCCTGGACTGTGGGCTGTGTAATTGTCATCATTTACTCCAGAGGTGCAGAAGGGGAGCAGTGAGCACTCTAAATTTGAATGGGCATTAATGAACTGTGTTGGCACAGAAGCCTGTACAGTACCTGTTTGCATTGAGTAGTGAGTCCAAATTGTATCTGCAGATTATGATCTGAAAAGCCTAATTAAATAAACTAGTGKTGCTCTGTTCTCTGTGAGAAGGCAAATAGATGAATATGGTAGACCTTCCTAGGAGGTAATTCTGTGAAGGTAAGAAAGAACTGTTGGCTAATTGTTGGCTTGACTGCACTTATATTTGAGACATAGACAAAATGTTTGATAATAAAATATTTCTTTGACATGTGATTTTGGCAGTTCTGGACTCAGTAAGTGAATGTGCCATGAATAAATGGAGTTTCTAAACTCATGCAGAGTGAGCACCACACTTTTCACAGGGTGGATCATGTTTTAGAGACTAGGTTTAGATTATGTCAAATGTACTATTCAGTGTCTAGATTCCCTGAATTTCTTGTTAAAATGACTGGTCTATTCTCTTTAATTTAGTGTTGCTTTTGGTTATRTGTTGGTACATGGAATTGCTGATGTGTTTTGACATGACAGATTATCAGTGCTTATCTTGTTCTATATTTTCAGGATATTTTTTAGTATATTATTTGTAGTGAGAGTGATCTACTACATGAGAGTGGTATACTACATTGTAAAATAAGAGATACTGTATATTACTTAAAAGCTGATAGCTGAGTGATATTATTTGTAGATTATCCCTTTCTGTATTTGTTTACTTATTTTAGATTTAATTTAGTCTGGATTAAAAGCAAACGAATAGTTGTCCACTATGTTTAGCCCATCATACAGTGGATTTCATCAGGTTCATTAAATCTTATTTGATAGTGTTTATTTATGATATGTTTTCCAAATGTAGGGCTGCTGCATTTTGACAAAAGAAATGCTAAATTGACTTCAAGGAAGTAGCTGAAACTGTAGTATCTGACTGGTATGATTTATAGGTAGGACTTCAATAGAAGGCAGCATCAGGAAGAGTTAATAAACTATCATTTTGGTGTAAAGAGTTCTTTAAAAACCTGCTCAGTTCTTGAACTCAATAAAAGAGTTTCCTAAACCATTTTAATCTGTTTTCATAACCTTAAAACTTTCACCAGCCCCTCTGTCTAGTGAGCTGCTGAATGCAATGACAACAATACCCTTCCCCTTCCAGGGATGCCGTGAGCCCTGATGCTGCTATTGCATACCAGATCTTTTAGAAAAATGGTGAACCACATCAGTAAACAGTACTACGAAACAGTAGTTAAGCAGTTCTGGCAGGGAAAAAATATTTCCAGAAAATGTTTGAGGAAGGAATAAAGAATTTTTGAGGAACTGTGGACTGAGATGCATTCTTTAAAGCCAGCAGTGCTTCTCCTTAGACCTTTAAAATTGTACAGAAAAAAAAAATGGTGCTGACTGGCAAAGATGCTGGTTGCTTTGGGCTGGGGGATTGATTCTCCTCTCCCAGTTCACCGCAGGTCAATCCCTGTGTGCAGCATCCATGGGCTGTGTGTTGGTGCTTAAGCAATCTCAGGTCTGCTGGGCTGTCATCCTCCCCCAGTCCCTCTCCTGAGGTGGTAACCTCCAGGCCTTCTTGAGGCAAGGTTCTCTTCTCCCTGCTACAACTAACAGCTCAGTTAAATCTTTCTGCTTAGCCCTGTCTTTATTGAGTTACTGCAAGTTCAGATTCTGCAATTTCTGATGTTTTGCAGGCCTCTTTCGACTGATGTSTTAATTTTCTTGGGAGTTTTTTGCTGCCTTTGCTGTATTTCTTCCTTCTCCCAGTGATTAATAATTTGTTGCTCATAAATTGCCCTGAGTTTTTGGACTATAGGATTTTCTCTGACTGCCCTGTATCAAAAGTGATTGAAACCCATCCTCTCTCATACGYGACTTCCAGAAAGCTTTCTGCATGAAATAGATCCCAGCAAACAGTATGCCAATCATTTTTCCATTTATAAAAGATAATCTGTTATTTTCCTAGGTCCTTTCTGAATTGGCTGTTTTAAACTAAACTGAATTTTCTTCCTTATAAAGAGTATAACTAAGTCAAGGTTCCCCAGCAAATAAGATAGAAATTTCCATGTGCGTTTTGGTTTGGGGGGTTGTGTCTCTCTTCCAACAGACTTTTCCTGTTAGGAATATTTACTTTTATTGGTTAAGTTTTGAGTATCAACCTTTTATGCCTCTCAGAAGATTGGGATTCCCTTGTTTTATCCCTCACTTGGACTCTAGGGTTTRAGGTTCAAAATTATTTTAGGTTCTTGCATTGCTCTTCTTCTTAAATGGTTTTCTGGGTCTGAGGGTTATTGCTGTGCATGCATCTTGTGTTGTAACTCGCTATCACATGAATTTCCACTTTTCTTTCTATGTTAAAAATAGTCTTAAGTGGACTACTGGGGAAAAATAGGTTTAAATAATATCATTATGTATTCAATGAATTTTTAGATTTTAATACAGCTGGTTTTTAACCTCAGGGCGTCTACTTTGAGTTACTTGTATCTTTACTTTTCATTTAGTTCTGTGTTTACAAAATCTTTTAGCAAAACTAAGAACATCTTTCATTTTTTAGTTTGTCTTTACAATGTCTTGGTGTCTTAGCTAAATGGGTTTTTTTAAATGTTTCTCATCCCTAATAGCTTATATCTTTGTTCTTAATATATCTTGCATTTCTCTGTAGACTAGAATAATTTTACAAAAATAAAATACTGTTATTTTCTGAATATTTTTAAATGCTCTTTTCATGGAAGAATCAGATGTCAGAGAGGCAGTGCCTTTACCTGAAAAAACTTTTGGATATGAGRGTAACTCTTAGGTTTATGTAGCTGAATGATAGCTGCAGTAGCTGAAATGTGATATGGTGAATTCGAGAGCATTGTAATATACCTGCTGATAGCTGATCTTGGTATGAAGGGCAATTTAAAAGCATCTGCCCTGGAGACCAACAGATTAATAAAGATAAAATGCTAACTTTGATGCTACTTACTTTCTACTTTGCTACTTTTACTTTACACTAAAAGCTTTAACTAAAGAATTCCATTCCCTTTTAAAGCTTTATCTCTTTGCTTGGTAATATTTAAAAGGGTGTTTTGGTAGTTATTTTTTTTTGGTTTTTCTTCCCATTCTTTTTTTTTGTCCCCAGCAGAAGGGGCAGGGGGGGAGGGGGGGAAATCCTGCATAATTTTAGATCAGGTGTAGTAGCTACTTTGCCATCAACACTGTGTGGATATATTTGCAATGAAGTTTAAACAGCATGGTGAGTATCCAGATGGAGTGTTTTTCATAATCTTTAGCTTATTTACTCTGTTGRGAACTTCAGTAAACATTTGGAGTATTCTTCAGGACAAACTGTTCGATTAAGTTAGAGATTCCTGGTATAGAAAATCACAGCATATAAAAAACCACTAAGATTTTTCTCTAGGGGATTTCAAACTGTGAATTTTTGCCTGTGATACTCTAAAAGTAATTTTTAAAATGTCTGTGATGGATGATGAAATTCTAAAGAGAAAGTGATAGCAAATTAAAGTGTCACGCTTCAGTAGACCCAAGTGTGTAGTGTAACACACTGTRTAAATGACAAGGGAAGGAGAGAATGGTAGGAGTTTTTTGTTCTGTACACTTAAATTTATTTTTTACACTTTTCTATGACATATTAAAGATTTAATCTCAAAGCTACTTATTAATGGATGTTTACTAGCTGCAAGATTTTTGAGATGCATTGCTTCAATTTATTTCCCCATGTTCAGACTTTTCTGTGTTGCTTTTTTTGCTTTAGTGAAAACTCTATACCTAATAGCTACAAGAACATCAACTGCTCTAGTAGGTAAAACCAATGTAAAATATATTTTAAATTCTTAGGCTATGATAAAGTATCAGTGTACACTGCCTTACTATTCTGTCGGGAACTGGGTAAAATTGCAAGAAGCAAAAGCTGCTAATTTTACACTKCTATTCATGATAAGGTGCTCTTTTGCTTAGATTTCAGTTCCCATAGTCAGGATTCCTCATTTAAGTTTTTGACTACTAGATTTTTTTCCKCTGAACATGTTATCCTTTTTAACTGCAGAAATATTTATATTTTTGCTGCCTCTTTGTGACTTGGAAATGAAAAGGAAAATAAAAACATCYTAAAAACATCTTATTTTAGGAATGTAATTTTAAGTGTAATTTAATGAAGGTAAAGGACTCAGATCGTGATATTTTRGCTTTAGTATTGGCAGTATTTAATGTGCTCAAAGGAGAGCCATGGGCACTATTCAAAAAAAGCATGCAAWTGATAGTATGCACTAATACTACAGAAAACTCTGTTTTGTTCGTGGTGGTRATTTCTCTTGAAATGTCACTTTCTATGAACCTAAGAAAAGTCTCCTAGAGCTGAAACATGTTGATGGTAGTGACTAAGATTTAGCTTTGTGTTGCTAGAATTACRTTCAGCTTTAATGTTGGAGCAGAGAGAATTATACTAGTGAAAATAGGGATTAATCATGGATAATTTATATACAATTTTATCCCTAGAAAAACATTATAAAATTACAGAAACTTGTTCGTCTTTAATTTTCTCTTACATGCTTATTTTACCTCCCAAGATGCTTAAGATAACTGCAGTCCTGTGGAATGAACTTTGRCTTTTGAAAATTAAGTTGTCAGTTCTTCTCTTCTCCAAATGGTTACGGTAGATGAGGTCCTTTTTATATTTGTATAACTTTGTGCATTGCAACAAGGATACTTGCCCTTTGGACACCCTGAGATAAATGCTCTCACTCCATTCTCCATCTGAGTTTGTTTTTTTGTGACTGATTTGCTCACTGTAGCGACAGCAGGAGTGGGTATGGCAGCAAATCAGAGCTCTGGTGTTTGGCCAGTGGATGCCTGAGACAGCTTTGTCCTCRGCTGACCCTGCTTAGGGTCAGCAGGATTTTGATTTGTTTAAGCAAACAAAGCAATTCTCCTCTTGCCACACAGGAGCAGCTGAACAGACAACAGTAGCTGTGGAGTATTTCCTTGCACACAAATGTGTGACAACTTTGTCAGTAGTGAGAGTCATTGCTTTTGGATGTGAATTCAGAGTAGATATAAATTGGTCAGAAAGGCCCACCTTGTACCTTCTAGATTCTGATTCAAGTCTTAACTTTTTATACCAGTTTTAAAAAAAGAGTTTGAAGCCATCAGTGGAGCTCCTTGCACTAGAGAAAAGAGAACTCTACTCAGCAAAGGGATGTGAACAGCTGGAGGGAAAAGTTTCTGTTACCCGAGACCACTAACACACAAGACAATCCAAGGCATGCGCTGGTTAAATCTTAGAAGGTGCTATGGGCAACCTCCTTTTGCAATTGCCACTGATGCAATTAATTGTTGTTAGCCATTCTGTTGATAATTCATATTGTARGAATTACTAGCAGATGGAAAAATAGATGACTCAGAATATAGTATTAACAATCCATMTTGTTTTAATCAAAGGCCCCTAATAGGCATGTTGCATGTAAGATTCATTTAAGCAGTTGCTAGGAAGAATTTGTTTTTTCAAGTAAACACAACAAACTTGATACAGATTACTTTTTGATTCAATATCTATTTTCTTAACAATTTAGACCCTGAAAATACATTTGCTTGTTTTTGTTGCACCAGCTTAATAGCAGTATTTCATAATTTACTTTGATRGGCTGGAGGCTTGTAATGGTAACTCATGCATTATGGAATTAAAAATGAAATCTAATTTTATCATATTGAAGACATAATTGGCATACAGGTTTTATCTACCTCTCTTGCTGTCCAGGGTGGATTAAGATTATAGTGTTCTACATCCACCGCAGCATTGGCTTCCACCTCTTGAAAAGTTTGGATGGCTACAGATATGTGCTGGCTGAGTATGGCTGTTGAATTCCAAACTCCCTCACCTAAATCCATGGATTGCAATCACCACCAAGTATCTTAGATATATGTCCCTCCTCCTGACTTCTGTGCCGGACATAGAAGGAAGCCRGTAGTCAGGATTTACATTGCACTCTTTGACCTCATGACTTCTGAGAGTCCATTTTTGGTTGTACTTTATCTCCTTCCTTCTGAGCTCATTGCTACAGGACTCAAGTCTGTTGRCAGGAATGCTCATCTATTTTCCAAGTGCCCATTTTGGCCAGAATTTTCATCAGTATGGTTTGATGAYGATTGTAAGCAAAATATGTGAGATACATGTGGGTCCTCCTGCAGACAGTAGTATAGACAGCAAGTAATTATTCTTTGCTTTGCTGAAAATACTCATYCAAATGAACCTAGTCCATATGGGATGCAGGAAGTTAGATCAAAAAACACAAAAAGTAAAACTTGTAGCACTTCCCTTGCAGAAGTTTGGTTCTGGGAGGTGACTACATCAGTATATGAGGAAAGAGTTCCTTGCATGTCACTGTTTGAAGACATTGTTTTTAAAAAAAGCAATCACTTGAAACCAGTATTGGCCAGAGTAAGAATGACTTCTGCATAGGTGTGTTGAGTTTATGTGGCTGGGTTTTAGTAACAGGGTGGCTTCTGTGAGAAGCTGCCAGAGGCTTCCCCCATGCCCAGCAGAGCCAGTGCCAGCTGGCTCTGGACCCACTGCTTGCCAAGGCTGAGTCAGGAGTGGTTGTAATGCCTCTGAGATAACATATTTAAGAAAGAAAAAAAAACGTAATGCACAATGGTAATTGTGGCCAGAGAAGAGAAGAGTGAGAGACTGTGAGAGAGCAACTCTGCAGACACCAAGTCAGTGGAGAAGCAGAGGAGGAGGTTCCAGCTCCAGGCAYTGGAGCTGAGGTTCCCTTGCAGCCCCTGGTGAGGACTGTGGTGAGGCAGCTGCATTCCTGCAGTTCCTGGAGATAAATGGGTATGCAGAGATCCACCTGCAGCCCATGGAGAAGACCCACACTGGAGTGAGTAGATGCTCGAGAGAGAGATCTGTGAATCCGTGGGAGGCTCATGATGGAGCAGATTCTTGGCAGGGACCTGCAAACCTGTGGAGAGAGAAGCCCATGCTGGAGCAGCATAGGATTCCTGGTAGGACTTGTGATCCTGGGCTGGACCCATGCTGGAGCAGCCTGTCCTGGCAGGGCTACACCCTGTGGAAGAGTGACCCACATTGCAGCCGTTTGTGGACACTGATGCCCATGGGATGGACTCGCACTGGGGAAGTTTATGACAGATTGGAGCAGGGGAAGGATTCTTCTCCYCAAGCAGCAGCAGAATCAGCATGTGATGAACTGATCATAAACTCCATTCCCTGTCTCCCTCTGCTGCTGGGGGAAGGAGGTAGAGCTGGGAAGGAGGGAGGGGTGGAGGAAAGGTGTTTTTAAGATTCATTTGACCTCTCATTATCCTGCTCTGATTTTATTATAAGTAAATTTAATTAATATCCCCAATTCAATTCTGTTTGGCCCATGATGGAATTTGGTGAGTGATCTCTCCCAGACCTTATCTCAGCTCATGAATCTTTGTTGTAATTTCTCTCTCTTGTCCAGTTGCAGGAGTGATAGAGCAGCTTTGGTGAGTGCCTGGCATCCAGACAGGGTCACCCCACTACAATACGAAATATTCTTCTGATGATAYGCTAATTTGCACTGTATTCAACAAACCTTGCCTGATCATGCTGTATTATTTTAAACCCCCGGGCTGATTAGCAGTGGTTCCTATGCCTTCACACAAGGGCAGTGCACCTGTCTGTCGAGTGCTTGTAGCTCTGACCTGTGCTCTCATAGCACCTGGAACACTTCTTGCCTGGAGCTGCCTCAATTTCTGGATTTTTATTGTATTCCAGCTTAATGAGGACCATCACATTAAGAAGAGCTTTCTAATGATACCTTATCTGTACTGCTTCTTTTTAACTKCTACATGTAGCCTTCCCTGGAAAAGCCTCTAACTTGATTACAAACAAGTTGAAAAATGAGCAAGGGGGAGTTAAATGATTGGTATCCCATTTCCAAAGATTATAACTGAAAATTGTAGTTCAGTTAGAAGGTTAGTTATGCTTTTATTCTGTGCTATATGTCCCAGCTTAGGTTGGTGCTGCTGAAAGATAMTTCTGCCATTGGAAGCTTGGGTTGATGGAACTCCTTTCTGAAAGGTTGTCTTCCACCAGGATTTGCCCCTGAATTGGGGAGAGGAGGTGGTACAGACAGGAGCTTCTGGCACTCATCTTGCAGCACTGGGAGCTTGAACCATGAGGATGACTGTTTTCTGATCTCTTCATAGACAAAGTTGATTTCCCTTGCTCTAGCAAAGCAGAGAATTTCAGTGAGGCTTCTTTGCATGTGACTGTGTCTTGAGGATACATCAGCTTCACGCAGAAATCATTGAGTGTCAGCTCATTCTGGTGTTGCTTTGACTTCCTTGTTTAATTTGTTTCCCTTATACTTYGTAGCTATCTTTAATGATTAAGTCAACAAATACACCTTGAAAGAGAAAAGTCTTTTCTTTGTACACATAATTTTTCTGTTGAAAAATTGGGTATACATACTCACTCTAAAAGGCTGTATATGTGTGTGGCTTTAGAAGTTGGAGTTTGGACTACTGCTTTCCCAAACCCATGTGACTACCTGGTGAAATAAAGGATCCCAGTGAAGGCAAACACTGTTACCAGAAACTCCATTGACTTAAGACATCTGTCTTGGAGGTGGCCCATCCTGACTAATGCTGTGTCTTGTGTGGTTATGGATGTTTGATCTCAGGCCATGACTGAGTCTATTATGTGGAGTGGCACTCTCTATTACTGAGAGAAATTACTGGAGAAATGGAACTCTCTATTACTGTCATACAAATGCTATCCTGATTAAAATTGTAATTGTAACAATTTAATTGTCACAGTTAACAGCTTTTAAAAAGCTACTAAAATATAATTTTAAGCCTTTCTGACTTCCTGTAGCTTGTACTGCTGAATGCTCTCCTCTCCTTTCCCATTAATACCAGTAGCCCCAGTAGTTACAGCAACAAGCTATTTGGTGAATTATTTATGGCAGTTTACATTGCAAATTGTTTGCAACTGGAAGTAAATGAACAMTGAGCTCTATTGCTTTAAGAATTTGAACTAAAATATTTATCATGCAGGGCAATAAATTACATAGGAATAATTAAATACCTTGTTTGAGTTATTTCTRCACATCTTATTTGATATATTTGCTGTTGCATTCAGTGTTTGGATTATTGCAGGCTTTTAGGGTTTGTGAGKTGATAYCTACAGCACAGACARAAGTCAAAGAAATWGATTTTYAAATTTGCCAAGGAGACATAYATGTAYACATATACACACATATCCCAGATTCACCTGTGGGTGACTATGTGGTTTTCTCATCTGATGTCAGATAGATGAGACTTTTCTAACTCTTTGAGTTTTCTACCACTTCCTTCCTTTAAATGTCCTGAGCATCAGCCATTCACATAGATGAATGCAGCTATCTGGTTCCCCTGGGTGACATGTCAGGTAATTCTGAAAGATKCTTAGTTTCTGGTTTAAAGAATTCATTTTCTTTATATTTTAATATTCATCCCAGCTGTCTCTGATCTTTAAAGAATAGTTAAATCTGTTTGCTGGCTCTRTAACCTTCTTTGAAATTTAAATAAAAACTCACCCACCACATTCTTCTCTGCTAATTTATGAAAAAAAAAATGTTTTTCAGGGCAGAATAATTATGTGATTACACCATTGGAGTCTATTTTGTGCAGTTTAAGCCTGATGTTTGCAGTGATGACTGAGAGAGAGAATAAATGGCTGGCCAAGGGTGGGTAGGACATCATCACTGGCAGCTCTCACAAAACATGTATRCAAGATAATTCAGTGCCTAGTTTAGTCCATTTGCTGGTTGGAGAAGCCCCAAATGCGTTATTCCTGTCACATGTGCTAAATACAGTATTCCTGTCACATGTGGGTTGATTGCTCCTCTAGACTGTGCTGTCATRGTATCAGTTAAACAGTGGAGTCGGCGCTGTCATCTCTTCCCATTGTACTTAAAATCTGTGACACTTAACTCCTCTAAGAGAATATCTTTATGGAAAAGTGTGTCCAATGCCAGTTACATATACCATTGGKCCAAAAATTAAATAGAATAGTGCAGTTTTTTAATATTTTCTTTCTCTGAAAATGATAAGGTCTTTTTCTGTGTAAATCTTGGTGACTGAGGAATTCTTTCCCCCATCCTTTTTTCTGTATGTCAAATGGGAGAAGTCCAGTAAACTGGATGATACTTGATTCCTTGGGAGGCAGCGCTTGCCCTCATTAGAAACAAAGTAATTTGTCTTTGGGAGAGACTAAGGGAGGGCAGACAAAGTGTCCAGAGGAGGGCAACAAGGGTGGTGAAGGGTCTGGAGGGGGAAACCATGTAAAGAACATCTGAGTTCACTTGGGCTGTTCAGGCTGGAGRAGACTGAGGGGAGACCTCAGTGCAGTTACAACTTCCTTGTGAGGGGAAGAGGAGGGGCAGACACTGATCTCTTCTCTCTGGTGACAGTGACAGRACCCGAGGGAATGGTCTAAAGCTGTGTCAGGGGAGGTTTAGGTTGGATATCAGGTAAAGGTTTTTCACCCAGAGGRTGGTTGGGCACTGGAACAACTCCCAGGGAAGTGGTCACAGCACTAAGCCTGACAGAGTTCAAGAACCCTTTGGACAATGTTCCCAGGAATATGATGTGACTTTTGAGGCTGTCCTGTGCAGGGCCAAGAGTTGGACATTGATGATCCTTGTGGGTCCTGTCCAACTCAACATGCTGTTTCTGTGACACCAACATTGCTGAGCACATHGGAGGTCTCATACAAGTCTCAGGATCTTTGGTCCTCAAACGTATTTTGACATCTGGGGTTTAATTTTCTTCATTAGGTATCTTATGGTTAAAATGAAATTGCATGAAAATGTGCATCTTTTCCATGTGCTCTACTATGCATTTCTGATATGCCCTCTGTCTTTCTTATGACATTGAGTTACTTGTTTATTAGGTACAATGTGGTTTGTTGTTAGGAGTTATAATGCTGGGGTTTGGACTGTATGTAGCAGTATGTGTTGCTAATTTGTATGCCTCAATTGCTGATAAAAATAAAGATCAAAAGTAGCAGTTCATTCCTCAGGGAAAACAGATCAGACTGTGTTGATGGAAGCCTGCCCTAGATTCATGAATGAAGTATTGACTCATTAGAAGTTGATTCAGAAATTTATTTTACCCATGAGTTAGGTAGTGTGTTTGTTTGCAATGTCAGAATATTTGGAAACAAAAGAAAGGTTATCCCTTTCCTAAGAGGAAATTAATCTGCTATTTGTAATCTGTTGATATTTTTCACACTGGTGAAGAATAATTGGCACATTGGCAATTCTGACGARAAGTGCTGAAAGGCTCTAAACTGCATCAACAAAAACCACATAAGCTGGACAAAGAATGCATTTCTAATGCAGGTCATTCCCTGCAAATGCAAGTGGAGCTGTAGTACCCCCAGTGTGCCCCAGGATTTGACAAGACTCCAACCTCTATTGGCAGCAGCCAGTAAGACAGGGAAATCATTTATGTGTTGTATGACTGACCAGTCACTTTTAATGGATATAATGTAATGAGCTGTTGAACACCGTGAGAAAATATTTTTGGAAAGAAAAGTACTTGGTCAAAGGTAGCCCCCYTCCCCGCCATGAATTCAGGAAATTATGTCATGCATTACTTAAACACTGTTAGCAAWTTGTTTTGACTGGTTCTGACACCAGTCTGGTGATGAAGACAGGTGCCTTGTCATTCTTATCAGAARGTACCCCTAAATATCTGTCAGAGTATTACAGCAGCTGTCTATTTTTCAAGCTTCTGTGAGAGACAGAAGTTCAGGAAGAAGTATTTGATTATACAATATAATTTATATATGAGTTTATATACATATGTATATATATTTGTATTCTCTGGCATGCTTTTTTCAGTCTAATGAGTTAAACTCCAGCCCTGTATTTATTTGCAACGTTTGCAAAGGTTTTTTGTTGTTTTTTTTTTTTTTTTAAATTAAATGTACTATGTGTGTTTGTTGTCATATGCTGTTAAATGATGTGCTGTGGAGCACACTAAGGCTTTTGGCTGTATCAACAGTTGTATGAATGCCTACATGCATTCTAAATATGTAAAAACATTGCAGCTGTAAATTAAAGGCTTATGAAAGGCAGCAGTTTTCATTTTTGTTGAAAACAGTTTCTAATATTTTTTGTGGGATTGTTTTTTGTTTGGTTGTTTTACAGTTAAAGAATCTGAGTTTAGAAGAATTACAGATGCGATTAAAGGCTTTGGACCCTATGATGGAACGGGAAATTGAGGAGCTTCGTCAGAGGTACACTGCAAAGAGRCAACCTATCCTAGATGCCATGGATGCAAAGAAACGGAGGCAGCAGAATTTCTGAGTTTGTTGTACTTTCAAACATAAAATCATGCATCAGTGTGGACATTGGTAACTTTGTAAGTCAGAAGGAATTCAGTTATGAGAGTTTTCAAAAATCCAATCTGTTAAATTTTCCTTCACAAGCCGTGACAATTGGACCAGTCAAGAACATACATGTGGTGTACTGCAAAGGCAGTGAAACACATTACCACTTGTTTGCATTCTCAAATGTTTAATGTAATAGAAGTTTAAATTGCTACTTCCTAATCTTTTTCAGGTGTATAGTGGTAGCTTGGTGTTGTACATTGGGAATTGTATTTTGGAGCACCTGGAATGATTTCTTGATKGTGCGACAGTACCAAGCCTTATATTGCAATGTATCTTTCTCCCACTTAGTAGCATATTTATTGTATAATCTTTGGTTATCCTATTTAATTTATGCCTGTTTTCTGTTGGGAACTATTAGGGTAATATTGTGGAGAGCAGAGTCAAATTAGMTAAAATTGGTATTGTAGCATAAGGAAAATCTGCTCACCACTGTATTATCTTTTAAAACTACAATGTCAACGAGTATCCTGATTCAGGACAGCACTTGAACATGTGTCCAGCCCAGTCATAGCAGTAAGATGTAAGAATAAAATCAGTAATAGGCACATGTTTTTGTGCTCTCCTGAATCAGGGACTGTTGTAGTTGGGTAGTTGTTACACTACAGAACATTCTTTTAGAGAGTATTTCTGTCATTTGTACGCACAGAGTCAGCTGTCATTAAACAAGAAAACAAGTGCCTAATAGTTTTAATTTTTGTTATTCAGGAGAAGCAATACTTACATTCACTCCTTCAGTGTAAACTTCCAATTGCTATTGCAATTCTGACCAGTATAAACCTCTATTTTGCACCATAGTTTTATAACGAAGTAACAGCTACACTTTCTGGGTATGTTTTTTGGTTCATTTGGGGTTTTTTTAATCACTGTTTCAGGGGACAGGGGAGTTGTTAGTGCTTTGGGGTTTGTTTTCATGTTACWGCTACAAAGGGATAGTAATTTAAAAGCCAAAGAAAATAAATCGAATACTTTTTATTTAATAAGTATAGAAAAGAAGCAACATTTAAAAGTGTTCTGAGGGGTTTGTCCTGCAATTGCTAAACATTCAAAATTCCTGTAGTCTTCTGTTGGTAGATTTTGGGGAATCAGAAATGCAGGACCAAGCTCTTAATAGCTTTTTACAAGTCCTTATTTGGTTTATGTTGTGGAGTATCTATTGGTAGAATTTACAACATTGTGAGAAATATCTCAGACTTAGCAGAAAATGTGATCCACTCTGAACAATCTACTGTGTTCTGTATTGAAATCTTTACTATTGTTGCCTTTTATGTAAATAACTTCACTGTGATAGTAATACTTCTTTAAACAATGCAGCTGAAAAGATCTTCACATTCAGCCTTCAGCTGTAAAACTCTTAATGGTGACTACTGTATGGGCATCTTCTGTTAMAAGTTTTTTCTGGAAGTTAGTAATCATCTCATACCTCTTAACATTAATTGTCAACATACGTGGACCATTTAGATGCAACAGTGCAGGTTTTGGAAATGGTGCATTGTGTCACAAAGCTTATGCCAGTGGAAACAAAACGTTTTTACGGGATCAGCATTCTACAGCTGTGCTGGTACCAGTGCTTGGGTTTGAGCCATACAGCCATTGCTGTCCTTGTCATTCTCCATGTGTTTGCATGCACACCACGCTCTGACATGTAAACCCTAGAGTCAAATAAATCTTAATTGCGACTGTTAGAACATCCTTATCCTCAATTCTCTTCATATTTCTTAGAGTAATGACCATTCCTTGTGAAAATGGAAGAACACAGAAGATCCATAAAAATTACTTTAGGCAAGATAAAATGCACCTGGTAGTCTTATGCCTCACATTTATATGGTGAAATGATGTAAAGTAAAAAATGGTATAAACATATCACTGTGGCATTAGATTATAATCATAATGCATGAAAAAAATAACAGTGCCAACTTCCCCCTATAAGTATGGTCCTTATTTATTTGAAATAATTTCTACTTCTTGAACTTTCTGTTCTCAAAAACTCAAAGGTGTGTATGCTTACACAGATTTGTGTAGATATACACATACATATATACATATCTATATATATAAGAGAAAGCATAAACCAGATTTAAACCATCAGGAGAGGAACCTAGCTTGCCTTTTCTTGGTGTGCCTTTTAAGCAAAGTGTCATTGTCTAGACACTCTTATCTGCATCCTCAGCAGCTAGATTTTCCCTTACTCAATCTTAAACTTTTCACACCAAAAATRAGACTTTGAGTTTGAATAATGTGGTTTTTACAGTGTAATAGACAATGAATAAAATTATCACAAATTTCCTATTTTGTGTATTCTGAAAACGTCAGTATTGTGGTGCCCTAAAGATGAATTGTGTGTCCCAAGGGATTCCAATAAAAGGCTGTTTTAAACTAGAGCTGTTGCAGTCTAGCATCTGAAAGCTATCAGAAGGTAAAGGACTTAATTTTTTACAATCCTGATGTGTCTGCATAGAAACAACTCAGATTCAGTGCACATGCATATACATAGGAATGRAATATACATGCATGAGAAAAATCTGAATGGCATGGAATAAAACAAATGAAACAATCTACTTAGAGGGGTGAAAAATAATGTACTTTAAACTGGGTAGGTACAGGATGTTYGTGACCAAAGAATTCATGAATTAATATGAAATTGGTATGTTGCCATTCTGGTTTGGTGCAAACTGCAGTCAGTTAAAGAGCTGCCTTGGGCTTCAGCAGCCAGCACATGGAGCTCTAAATTCTGYGCAAGCATTTACATGGAGAAATAGGTTTCGTACTGAGATGGATGCAACTTGTTTTTTCTTTCTTCTATTTGTATAAATGAATAAAATCATCCATGATGATGACCACACATCTCTGCTGGAGGATGAGGATCTCTGTAAAGGAAAGCCAATAGGACAATAAATATTTTAAAAGCAAGCCTTGCAGGAAATCTAACTACTGACRAGTTAACCTTCAGTAAGATTTTAACCGAGCAATTTCTTGTTTGCTTCTGAMTTTGTATGTTTAGGTTTAGTAAGTTAAAAAAAAATTGAAAAATCATTGCTTATTACTAAACATTTTTAATAAAAGCTAATTTTTCATGTATAATTGTCGACTTGTTCATTCTAACTGAAGCAATATTATCTTAATAGTAACCATTAATGTTCATTTCCATAGTCATCCCTCATGCCTTTGTTTCCTTTCCATAGCACTGTGASCACAGACACCCCTGTCCCTCAAAGTCAGCTCTGGAAAGGATCTTTCCAGATCACAGCATTGCTCCAAGAACTGGAAGTCTCAGGATCTCATGAAAGTAGATCAGGCCAGAACTCACAGTACTCTGTGGAAGTCCCTCTCTCTGCAATGCGATGTTGCTAAAGGCCTGATTCTGGGAGAGCTGATCACCACCTAAGTATCTTGGCAGTCTTCTTAGGCATCCTTTACTTGCAGCTACTAGTGGACATAAGTGGTTTGAGTTGTCCCTTTGTTGTTCTCATCCCATGAGAAAACCAATTGGCCATGGATAGGCTTAAGCAGGAAAAGTGGATACATTTAATGTCGCGAATTTAATTCCATTGCCCATTTATTTTCTTATTTTTTTAATTACTTTCTTAAGAAAAGGAACTCATGCCTGATGTTCCTTAGGGATGTTTGAAGTGACAAAACTCTATGGCTAATCTGAGTTAGTTGATATTTATTGGYTATTATCATTATTTACTGTGTACTGTAAATGGTGGCTTGTCTGCATTTCACCGTGTATTCTGATGAGAGTGTGCAGTAGCTCAGTCTGCTTCGCCATTCAGTGTGTTGARCTTTCAGATACAGATCCAGCTCATTGTGAGTGACTCCCTGCACAARCACATCAGATCCCTGACTCACCACTGAAATGCATGTGCTTCTATCAGTGTGGCTCGGTGAGGGTTACCTTTTCCTACGTGTATAACTGGTTATGTAAGGCTAATTAAAAAGACCTCACAATGTGAGGAAGTCTTTATTTATTTGCATTCTTAAATACTAAGCACTCCAGTTACTGTGACATTTCTTTCTGTGTTTCCAAAGGCAGTGATGGATGTTACATAGTCATGGCCTTGTTTAGGTTGGAACAGTTCTCTTAAGATCATCTAGTCCAACYATTAAACCAGGACTGCCAAGTCCACACTAAACCATGTCCCTAAGTGCCACATCTGTCCCTAAGTGCCATATCCACATGTCTCTTCAATGTCCCAGGGGACAGTGACAACACCACTTCCATGGGCAGCCTAGTCCTTGACAATCTTTAGTGAAGTATTTTTTCCTAATATCAAATGAAAACCTGCCCTGGTGCAGCTTGAGGCTGTGTCATGCAGCTGGCTGTGAAATGTGCTGTGGGGTATTTCTATGCCAGGCTGTGATGCAGCAGTGTTATTCTCACTRTTGCCAATGAAAGCCTTGGAGAGCACACATGGGTAGCCCATGTTGTTTCTCAGGATTATGTTGTGCCAGATGGAGTAATATCTTAAGCTTTTTGGGGAAAGGCAAACTACATGGATGGCTTACTGTAAAGGCATTGTCACTTTTGTGAAATACTTTTTCACAAAATGTGTTTCTCATCTTTGTTCAGTGCATTCATTCAGAAAAGGGCCTTATCTTTTACACTGTGTTTYCTCTTCCATTTTGATTTGGTTTAATTTGTTAGGATTTTTAATGCATACATGAAAATTCCCCATATTTTCCTTTTTCTCTTCCTCCTGCTTRGGAAAATGACTGTGTGCATCACTTTTAAGAGCATCCCCTGAGACAAGTGTCCTTTGGACATAGTGGACATATGCAAATGTCAGCAACAGCTTTTATTCTCCTGTTCAGAGATCACTGAAGTCTCAGCTGTCSTGTTTCCCCTTCCTTTGAAAGAATGGGGTGTTCAGATTCTAAGCAAATCTTTCAAAGTATTTTTTACTCCCAGAACAACAGATTCTTTATATTTTTTTTCCATTGTGTGCAAAGCAGGATAGATTCATGCTTCATTTCACTAGGCCTTAAGAGAGTCTTCTGGAAAGGAGTGGTATTTGWCACAGAAATGGAAGAAATAAATAGTTTTTAAATTCTTTCTTTGGGTAGAAAAGAAAAAGAATATGGCATCTGCACCTGGCCAGGCTGCTTATGAGGCTGTGGATGTGAGAAAAAAAATGCTGGCTAACAAAAGCGAATYAGGTAATCATCTATACAACTTATTGCTCTGTGTTGTTGTTTCACATCTGATTTTCACCCATTCATGTTTATTGTCTTGTATGTTCATGCTTTATTTTTCCTGTTGCTGCTTTAAAGATAGAAGTTTTAATTTTTTGAACTTTGTAAATGGAAACATACCACAACAGTACCAAGTAAATATGGAAAAAGAGCCCAGTCAAAGTCACGGAAGTGGGGGTGTTTTCTCCTTTTCTTCCACACTCCTTTCAGACCACTTTTGATGGCAGAGGTTGTTTGTCTCTTCATGGAGAGACCTTCTATATTGCAACCCTGGGCAGGCATGGATGGAGATGGTTTTATTGAGAGGGCTGGATGAGCTGTACACCTCCTCAGGATGTTGTGTAAATGTTGTGCCCTGCTGGGAGCCGCTGTTGTCCCCCTGCTCCTGTCCCTGCCCAGCTGTGGTGCAGGCACTGAGGCTCCTGCAGAGCGTGAGGAGCCAGCACGCAGCAGGGAGTCCTGTTTTGCCAGAGATTGCTGTGGAGCTGGAAGCTGTTGATCCCCAGCAGGGTGGCACTGAGCTCAAGCCAATGCCTGWTTTCTAGAAGCCTTGCAGGAGCCAGCTCTCAGGGAGAAGGGCATGCTGTGGTGGCAAACAGCTTTGGTGCCACTTTACTTTGTTGGCAGGACTGCAGTATGGCCATAGCACCCAATAAGGCATGTACAGACTGAGGAGTCTGAGAATCACATTTAACTCTTGGGAAGCATAAAGTTCCTTGTGCATATTTTTATTGATGTTTAGAAAAATATCTCAGTGCAGTGGWAGAGTTTTATTTGTAATGGCATCAGCTAGTGATCTCTCCATGTTGTGTGCTAGGACATTTCTTAGTGCAATAGCACTCTTCCTCAGCCTCTGGCTGTGGCTTCTGGCTTTAGCTTTGCAAGAAGTGATGGTGGGAGCAGAATTTTTTCATGTGCTGTAGGCAGACAGCTAGAATTTTTGCTTGGTGCTAGTGCGTGCTCAGTGCAAACAGACCTTTCTAAAAGCCACAGAAAATTCAGAGGAAATAAACTGGGCTCAAAGTAGGGAACTGCCCAGAGCAGAAAGACATTGCAAGGAATTAAACTATAATCTGATTCTGGTCTCAAATACAGGTTTTYTGTCTGTCACAGTGGGGAAAAACATTAATCACAATGGCACTGCAAACCCCAGCAACCTTAAAAATCTTTTTMTTTAGGTGTCACAGCTTCAGAAGGTACATTTGTAGATGTACTTGGCCACATGCTACTRCAGCTGGATATATTTTCCTCTGTCAAATTAACTAAACTGTGTGCTGTTTGCTGAAAACCTGATTTCATCTCCCTGTGGGTATTTCTTCTGAGGACAGACAATATATATTGCARTATTTGTCCCTAGCTTCTCCCAGAGAAATGCTCAGCCCTCCTAGTCCTGTTTGTCCGTTCTGGACAGTATTTGGAGCTGACCAGTATAATTCTTTAGCTGTTCTTTGCTGCACACAGGTGTGCCCAGAAACAAGCACCCCACCCCCACACTCATCCTGTAATTCCCTCGGTGTCACTRGAAGGATTGATGCATGAGAAGATGGCTGTAGCCCTCAGATGTTTCTAACACTACCTTTTTTCCTATTCAGTTCTTTCTGCTGCTTTGCTCTCCTCCTGGGCTCCCAAAGCCTGCGTAGTTGCTGTTAAAAAAAAGCCTCGCAGCCAATACATCAAAGAGGGAGACCAAAAGCTTTTGAGTTGATTTATATGACACTAAGCCTTTTGTGTGATGCATCAATTGATATTTCATTTTTATTACAGTACRGTGGGTTATATAGGCCTAACAGCAAGAGGTGTCCTTTTGATCTCTCATYGCACATGAAAACAGGTGTCTTAGTCCAGAGATTGTGGAGGTCAGAGATTATTTGAGGAAGGATTAAGCAGATGTACCATTTTTCATAGCAACCATATCCAAAAGCATGAGATTTTTTTTAAAGTGCAGGTGTTATTTCAGTCTCTAGATATGTTGTATTTATTTGTCATATACCAATTTTTCCTGCTGAAACTATGGAATAAGGCTAGAATTTTTCAAAGTGTTTTGTATTAAAAATGCAGAAACAAGTCAAACAYTCCACTTATAAATACAATTAATAAAATAAGATTTCTGAGTCTCCTGAAATCTAGAAGAAATTTTGGGTTGCTTTTCCTGTTAGTTGGTCTTTACAGAAAATGGCCTTGAGTCTCTTCAGAAAATAATGGGGTGATTAATGGTATTCATGTTCAGCACTGCACTGATTTATATACACATACAGTTGCTTAGTCCAAATCCAATTTTCCTCAGAAAGTGAACAGAATTCTCTGATGTGGTGGTTCACTGGTTCAGTGTTTCAATAAATACAACTGAAATATTGCTCTAATTCCAAGAGTCTCTCATCCCATTAGAAATTCTAAAACAACCAAAAGCAATTTGGTAACTCACAGTAGGTATGTGGGTATCTCTCCTGCTAAGGAAACACATCCACCACTTTCTGCTCAGCTTTTATAAAAATAGATCAGTTTTGGAGGCTGTTTACATTCCACAGTGTATGTAATGTGTCTAAAATCAATAGCAATAGTGTTGTATTAGACTCAACAAACCCAAGAAAGCTATTTCTCCTAGTTAGYGTAATTATAACTTGTTGACAACCAGATGTTTAGACAGCCCCCAAATATGTAATTATTAAAACAAATACAGAATTGAGGATCTCTAGGATTATAGGACCAGCAACACAGTAGCCCTGCATCTCAACAATTAATGTAAATTTATTCCAAGGGTAGGTATAATTTTGAAGCCTTTTAAGTGTTGTTAGCGTTGATTAATTCAGCCCATGAAATGACATAWATTTCTACATCTCATAGCACTTGTCTTCAGTTACTGCCTCCACAAAAAGCTCAAGAGTTTGGTCCTATCTTGCAGCTAAAGTAGGAGGAAGTTTTATTTGCACGGTGTTTGACTAATGTGAACTGAAGTGTTTAGTTCAGCTCTTTGCTCTAGAACATGGAACAACTCTTCAGACATTTTTAGAAGAGATTACTGCTCCATTTCTGAGCCATCTTCCAGCTTCTGTCCTGACCCRTGGAAATGAGGTTGCTCAGGGCGGAATGGGCACTGTGCTGCAGAGCCAAAGAGCTGCTGTGCTCCTTCAYCACAGCAAGTGACAGAAGCTGCATGGACTCTCTTTCCCAACCTCATGTTTGGAATGCCATGCTGCTGACCCAGGCATGAGGGGAGGGTATGTCTAACACCCCTGGCTGTGCTTGGAAATTTGGAAATCGAAACTTTTGGAAGCTGATTGSTCTCTGATTTTTGGTCCAGATCTCTAAATGAAACCATGCAAGACATGGCTGTCCTGTGTGCTKTGCAAGGAAAGAATTGAAACTATTCAACTAGAACTTTGGTTTCCATTCAGGTTTATTCTTCTTTTCTGGGCTGCATTAGATTAACGCTTTATTTTAAAAGCCCAGAACTCAAGTAGACTAACCTTTCATTCACYGTGGCTTCTTTCTCACCTTCTCTAGCAAGATAAAAAGATTCACTTTGCATTTTTAATACTGCTTTCTCAGGATGGAAAATTGTCAGGTATCTTGTTTCAGGAATCCTTTACTGTCTATCAAAGCGATTTTCTTTTATATTCTTGGTATGCCTTGTCTGACCTTTCTCTGAATCAAAGAGGTTCCTGACGAAATCAAATACACCCAGAAACACCTATCACCTTCTTTCCTTTCCCAGCATTTTAAATTGTTTTGGTGCTCTGGGGCTCCTGCCGAGTATGAGGAAGTGTATTTGTATTTTTATATGCTGGTGGATGGGCCAGTGCTGTGTAACAACTCACATGAAACAGAGTCCATTTTGCTTTCCAGCACTGCCCTGGTAGCCCTGGGGAAAACACCAGTACAGTTCCAGTTTGGGAAATGTGAGAACCAGGAGTGGGGCTGCCCTCACCAGTGCATAAAGAATGCCCTAGCATTTTTCCCATTAAAAGCGTAAGCAAAATTTCCCTGTATTTATAAAGCATTTCTAATACTGCAGCTGAGATACCACATGTGAAAATCAAGTGGCAGTGCACTTGGTGAGTAAGAAAAGATTGGAGAAGGAGCTGCATCCCGACCTTGGCTGGTTGCAATGTCCCTGTTGTGGGGCCTGCCTTGGCTCTCTGCAGGACGGGGGGAGGAGGATGAGGATAAGCCACTCTTCTGGAAGGTGCTTGCAAGTGGCATCAGCCTCTTCCCTGGTTTCAGCTTTCTTTAGACTGTGCTCCCACAGCGAGTGCTGAGAGGCCAGTTTACCAAAGATAAATACATTGAGGGCTTCTTCCTTTAGTAGGAAGGGATGAAAATATTAAAAAATAATCATGCAAACAGTGATGGTAGGAAGGTGTGCCTGGGTATGGAAAGAAGAAAACAGAGAATGGATTTTTCCCAAAAGTAAACCTCAATTTTGACTTGTTATCTTTTGGCATACTTGGAAGACCTAACATAGGGAAGTGCTAGTCTGTGGTTTGACAAATAAAATAGAAATAAATAACAATTACCTGGTAATTAAAAGGGTGGTCCTTAAAGGGRCTATAGTAGGGTGTCAGTATTCAGAACACTTCCTAGATTGGGAAGAACGTGAATTTCAAAAATAGCATAATAATTTAAAAGGATAATTCCCACTGAAATTTGGTGGGATTGATGTTCCTAAGTCAGGAACTCCAAACCCTCATTTTGCTGTGTCACAACCCCACCACATCACTGTTTCTCATGTCATGGAGGCTGTGGGAATGGCCACGTCAGGGTATGGCAGATAGACAGGGTGAAGCAGGAGGTACAGAATTTGAGATGGGCAGTGCAGCAGATGCTGGCAAGCAAACTGTGGTGCTGTGTGAGTACCACTGATCTTCCCAGTCAGATAAAGAGTTTTCTTTGAAAGTCAACAGTGTAATCAGTGGAATAGTCTGCTCAGAGCTACACAGACTTTTGCACCACACAGAACACCTGCACAYTGGGCAGCAACAAGCAGATGTTGGTCCGTGCATCTGAAAGTGGGCAGCTCTCTTAGGCTGCTTTAGATGTATAGAAGAAATTGTCAGATTTATAGCAGACTTAGTCCAATTCCTGAAAAACTTAGCCCTGTTTATATCTGAACAGGGATTTGTGAGAAGCCAAAGCCCATTGGTACCCTGAAAAAAAAAGCGAGTGGGAGGTGCTGATGTTWCTTTGCACTTCTGTGAAGCTGAAATGCTGGATTTGTGCCACTGCCTCTTATGACAGAGGCATGTATTTATCCGAGTGAGGGCTTACATGATTTAGGGTTGTGTGCAAAGGGTGAGGGCGATGTCAGGCAAACAAATTTCTGCAGTGGGAGGTCAGTGTGAGTCCCAACACCTGTGAGATTATTCTCCATCCCCTTTTCTAGCAGGGCAAATAAATTCCAGAGCCAGACCTTTGCCAGCAGGGTCACRTGATCTTGGGAAACACTTTCTAGACTGTTTGGAGGTTGCTTCCTCCACTTGACAACCCATAATTTTATATATGAAAGGTGAAGAGATCCACAGTCTTTAATGAGGGTGATGTTTCTTAGCAGCTTAAATGATTGCTCTGAACTGTTGCTTTGAATAATGTATTACCCATTGCTCTATTTTTAACCCTGTAAATTATTCTCAGATGAGAAGCATAATCTTTTTTTTTTCTTTTCCTTTTTTTGTTTTTCTAAGGAAAAAGGCAGAATCAGTGAAAATATGTTTCAGAAATCAGATGGGAGCATTCTTCTACCCTGTCTGAATAGTGTGCAACTTGAAAATTAGTTACAGGAGATCAAATTAATTTCTGGTGTAACTTTATGGGAAGCCAGGTGCATAARTTGGAAAAGAAAATAAGAATAACATGATGAGAAAAGAATAGTTCTGGCACAACACCTCACCGAGGGATATGAGTGGTGACTTGAGTTGAATGCTGTTTGAAAGTACCATCAAAGGTAGATTAAAGTCAGGAATATTGTGAGAGGAAATGGATAACTAGCACAGCAGGAGCGGTTACTCCAGGGGCTTTCTGCTGCTTATATGTGYGCAGCTGGGGCCTCTAGGGATGAGGGTTATTTTGGAAGAGATGAAAGGTCATGCCAAGTTGATTTAGTGCCTACAAGTGCTGTTGGTGTGTTGTTTAGTCCCTAATCTKTTAGGTGGAGAACAAGAAGTTTGCCCTGTTTGTTCAATTGAAAAATGTGGGTTCCCCACCACAGTTCCCCACCAATTAAGAGCATTTCTAAGAATAGAAATCCATCCTGATGTGCATGTTTAAAAGAARCTTATCTTCACAATGAGGTCCAGGCTTCTCTTTGATTATAATACATACTCAGAATATGCTGAAACTTTAATCAGTTCTAGATCCCTGGTGAAATATAWTTTTTTATGCATTTAATTTCCATTTTGTGGCACAAAACTGAGTTCTTGAGTGCATTACACACTACTGGGACAAGAAACACAGTACAAAGAGCACCAGATACAGTAGTTCCCTGCAGTCTTGTAAAGTTCTATACAAAAAGGTACAAATACTGGAGGTATTAAATTTGGAAAATTAAATGCAAAGTTCTTTGTTTTTAAGTTTGCGAAGTGGCTCATGCTCTATATAACATGTGAAGAAAAACCAGTCTGTTTTCAAAATGGAAAGTCTGCAGGGAAAGAGAGAAATTAGCAACTGATGAAAGYAAGTGAGTAATAAACCAGGCAATAATACAAAATCTGAACATACATAAAAAGCTTAATCACAATCTATATATAGATTTTMTGTCTCAGGAACATAATGTAACATATTGCTTCTCAAGGGCATCTCCGACTCTCRTAATAGCCTAGATTTGTACTAGAAATCCAGATTCTCTAATGGTTTATTCCTGGCAATAAAGTAAGTTCCCTCATTTGAAATATTACCACAATTCTCATTTAAACAATACAAAGCTCTCAGGTGAGAGAGTAGGCACAGCATTTTCACTGGTGCCAGGAAGGTGACTGTCACTGGCAGGAGGAGCACAGGCTGATGTGATATTCTTCAGTAAACTTCACATCCATAGTAAGGAGATTTCTGRCCACAGAAATTTTCAAGTTTCCAACTCTGGAGAAAGTGGCCAATTCATCTTCTTATCCTTCAGTTCTGACCCACTGGTTTATGGAAGTGCAGATGCCCTGCTCCCACACAACAGTGAGGGAAGAAGTCTGGCASGAGTACTGATATGCAAAAAATGCACTGCCTCTTCTCTCCTGTGAGGCTTTGGAGAGTGCATTTTTTTCCAAGTGTAATGTAAACATTTTCCTGTAGATTTTATTTAATGAGAGGTAAGTTTTCTCAGCACTTACTGCACTGAACCCTAGAATAGACATTACTTCATAAAATGGCAGGAAAGGTGTGCCTTCTTCCTCCTTACCTAGGTATTTTGAGGGAGCCAAGACAGCAATATTACTAAAATCATTATATTGTTATCCTGCTCAGTGAAAAATTCTGTTAGTCATAAGCAAATATTAAAACTGCTGTACAATAATGTTCAATGCTCAAACATAATAAATATAAGCAGAAATAATGCAGGAAAATCCTTAGCATGGTGAGGAGAACAAGACTTGCAAAAAGAACACTAAAAGGAAGCTTGAGAGGTATAAACCTGTGAAAATACGTACGTAAGGCCATATGGTTGCTGTCTATAAATACACTAAGAAGAAAATGAAATGTTTAAGCCAAAGAACAGTGTTGGCAAAAGAAAAAACAATGGTATAAAGCAGCCATTAATAAAATTATGCTAAAAGTTGTGCAAGCCTTAGAGAGCAGCACAGCTCTGGAAYGGTCTTCAGGAGGAGGGGGAAGCAAAAATGTGACTACTTTTAACATGGAGTTWGTTAAGTTTATGAAAGGAATTCCTGTGCACTGTGTAAAGTAATTGTCATGATAATAAGAACATCTTAAATTTCAGTACTTTATTTATTTAGTGTCTTGGATGCAAAGCACTTATATAAAAATGCAGTAATGAAAATTCCTTTCAACCACTACAATAAAAGTTGGAATTCCTTGGGGTATTTAATTTTCTTCAGTAGAATGCAGTTTGGACACATTCCATTCAATATTTGCAGAAATGAGAGAGCATCAGCCCTACAAATAATAATAAATCTAGAACATAAGATAAGCTATAGGTTATTGAAATGATGTGTTGCAAAGTTAAATCCAATCTTTRCAATGTTAAATTAGCAACAGCTGATGGAATTTGTGGCTCTTTGGCAAGTCTACAGATCGCACCAAATAACTGCCCTGAAAGTCCCTGGTTTTCAGTTCTGTGAATCTACTTACGAAACTGAGATAAAACCACTCCTTGGAACTGAGTTCTCTGAAAGCCCCCAACCAACTGACCTGGTGAGAGCTTGCAGTGTCCTTTGCATCAGTGAGAGAATTTGGTATCCTTGCAGTGTGTAACCTGACYGGGATGTATATGCTGCATGTGCCCACCTCTTCCTTCCCTTGTTTCTTTCTTTTTTGGTGTTTCAACAGGTGACCTCACACTGGTCTGTGTGTTGGGTGGCTGTTTGTGGCTGTGTGATAGTTCACACACAAGCAGTATGAATCAGGGACAGGAGTATTGAATTTATGCCTGYGACCCAGCATAAATTGAATTGAACCAGCCCTATCCACAAGTATAAGCCTTAGCAAAATGTTTCAAGTTTGGACATCAAATTCAGGTTATCTAGGTCTACCTTCAGGACCATGTAYATGTGCTTTGAATTTCAGGGACAGCAAGCAACAGCTTGCCAACTGACTTACAACTTGTGCAGACTATGTTGAAAATTGGTAAGGTTGGAAAAGACCCTTTCTCCTCACACTTCATGGCCTGAATCAGCTACTAACTGATGTGAGGGGAGGGTGCTCAATGGAAATGGGGTGGGAGCTAGGTTATTTCACACTGTGTACTCTGTCATAGATCACTGGGTAAACAGAAACCCGATCCTGGGTGCTCAGCTTTCTTTTTTTTAGGTGGAGCTGATACAGCATCAAAAGATCCAGACCAAGTTGCAACCTCTAATAGCCTAAATGAGGCAATTACCTATTTGTGCAATATTTGCTTTATTTTGTTGATTGAGCCACCCTTTATCATTGTATAAAAACACAGTCTTCCAAAAAAAACAATTTCAGCTTTAGTATTTTAATTTCTCTTCTAACTAACTTGAGTTTAATTTCTGCATCTCTCTAGTCTTCACAAATAAAACTCACCAGAAAAAAATTCATTGGAACATTATATGTAATGAATGGAATGGTAAAGCAGTAGGATCTGAAGAGAAGTTCTGTTCTGCCCACTGACTGCCAGTAATTTGTTTTCTAGYACAGATCCCAAGAAGTAAAAAGAGGGAAGCAGTTGACTACAAGTGTTTGATCTCTGTACAGTTGTGTAAAGGAGGAGACTGAGCACTCAGAAAACAACTTTATGCAAATTCATTGTTACTCTTGAAATCCCAGATGATCTGTTCTCTCATAGTTGTTTTTTTTAAACAAGTACATGCCAGCCCTTGAAAGGATTTCAACTGACTACCTCACAGAATTAGGTAGGAGGATCTACCCACAGATWGTGCAGTATTAAGCTCTTTTTCTTTATCTGTTCCCTTCTTAGGCCCTTATACTCTCCCTTAGCTGTAAATTGTGGGGTTTTTTTTTCTGAGGGAAAATGGTTTTTTGCTTAGAGTTTCCTTGGCAGAAATTTTAATGGAATTGTCTGTCATCAACACCTGCTTTCAAGYTTTACTGATAAAATTAGATTTTATATCTCAGCATCACATATGGCATCTTTATAATTAGTCTTTTTGCWGTATATGAATGTCAATTCCTAAAATGCTGCCTGTACTGGGAATATTTCACTTCATTAAACAAATCCAAGTGTTTCATTGGAGCTTCTTATTGTTGAAAGCCCACGTCTTCGTGTGTCTAATTTCAAAACCATTTTCATGGACTGATACAACACATCTGCAGCTGCACTGGGACCGAGCTGTGAGCAGATCCCTTCTGGAAATGGGATCCTGAGAGATCTGTATGGGCCTCCATACCTACAGCCACTTGTAGAAATGTAGTCTTTGAATATGTAGCTGTTGAAAATGAGGGYTGGCCTTCTTCAGAGGGCTCAGTATTGACCTACTGCTGGAAGCAGAGGAAGGTCTATGCTTACGAGGTTCTGAAAAATATTATTCTATGTAACATTTCAGATCAAGAACACCCAGATTTTAACACACATACTCAAGAGTAGGCAAGCCTAGATCTGTTTTCAGACAAGTGATGATCAGAATTGCTGGTCAGCAATATGGGTAAAAGTGTTCCAGTATCAGTGTCTCACAGGGGGCTGTTTTAAACTGTTGTAGAATGCATGGGAAGTACTATACTAGTACAGATACCAGTATAAGTGGTAGGATTTTTTCATTACTTGTGTCACAGATGAGAATTTTTTATTCCACTTGGGTACATTCATTTCTCTGCTCAGATGAGAAAATGCACAAAGTAACAGATCATCACTATACCACTAGCACTAATGTCATGGAAGTGGTAACATTCGCATGGAAAAGTCAGAATTTAGTACCCTTATGCAACAGGATGAAAATGTGCAAACTGTTAACTTGTAATAGAAATGTCTTTAGTTTCTCAAGTGCAAAGTGCAGTGTCAGCAACACTTATCGTCAAGGAAAAAAAAATAGACAAATAGGAAAACATTTATAAACATAGCTYGTGATAGCTCTCATGCAAACTGCTGTCAGACTTGTACTCTAATGCAGTGAATCATTCAGGCTCAGCTCACTGGGGGTACTCCGGCTCATATTGGTCAGACTGGCCATAAGGGATTTAACTTTATAAGCATAGTAGTCCCTTAAGTTGACAGATGGTACTTCTTTCATGCCATCACCAAAATCACAGCTTCTCATGGCACTCTCTAACTGCTTCTGACGCCTATAGAAGTGGGAGAATTTATTAAAGATCAGTGTAATGGGAAGCACTACCACTAGGATACCAGCTAGGATGCATGCAGATGCCGTCAACTTGCCAGCAGTGCTCCCTGGMACCACATCCCCGTAGCCAACTGTGGTCATGCTAACAGTAGCCCACCACCAACAAGCAGGGATGGTGGCTAACCCCTCATTGTCTTCTTTCTCAATGGTGTAAGCCACTACTGAGAAAATGGAGATGCCAACAGAGAGGTAAAGTAAAAGAAGCCCCACCTCTCTGTAGCTATACTTMAGGGTGGCCCCGAGAGACCTGAGACCTGTGGAGTGTCTAGCAAGCTTTAATATGCGGAAGATCCTCATGAGTCTCAGGACTTGGGCAACTCTGCCTAAATTTGCTAAAGTTGGACTACTTTCCACCACCAAGTTGACAATTAATGTAATATAAAATGGAAGGATAGACATTAGGTCAATCAAATTCAGGGCATGCTTGAAAAATTTTAGAAAGTCAGGAGCTACTGCAAATCTCGCCACCAGTTCAAAAGTGAACCATGCAATACCAAAATGTTCCACGATTTCAAAGCGAGGGTCTTCCTCGGGGTTCCCGTTGCTGTCAATGATCTGAAAGTCTGGGAGGCTGTTCAGGCACATGGTCACGATGGAGCCCAGCACCACCACTATGGAAAGGACACTGAAGATGCGGCTTAAAACTGAGTACCCGGGGTTATCCAAAGCAAGCCAGAGCTGCCTCCTGATGTTTCCAAAGGGCTGTTTGTCAAATTTAGAGGCATCATTGTAGAACGCCAAAATCTCATCGAAGGAAGATGTGGTACTTTCCTGGTCACTTTGTTCCTCCCATTTCTCTTGGTCTGGCTCCATTTTCCTCCCATGGTAGCTATAACTGCAGCAGGAGTCTATAAAGAATTCATTGATTCCCCAGTATTCAATCTCCTGGCTGAAAGAAAACACGCAGAGTTCACCCATCACATGGAGCTTGCCAGTGTTATAAAAATGTAGCACGTAAGGAAAGAGCTCGGGGTTCCTGTCAAAATAAAATTCATTCTTGGTGTCATCATAGTCATCACAGAGCTCCAGTATCGACTCCTTTGAGTGGCAGCTCAGCAATTTGCCCAGCCTGGTCTCGGGGAACCTTAATAATGTGTTGGATCTCATCTTTTTCTTAAAGCCTCCAACGTTGATGCTGATTTCATTGTCTTCAAAATTTGCTTCAGATAAAGCCCTCAGACTCTGCCCTGTCATAGTGAGCTCCTTCCAGAGGTGTGTAGGGAATAAAAACCTAGGATAAAATTACACAGAAAGTCAGCAGAATGAGCAAATCTACAGCATGTTCACATATTGATGCGTGCTCGCTTTCTTTCTCTTTCTTTCTTCCTTTCCTTTCTTTCCTTTCCTTTCTTTCTTTTCTTTCATTTCTTTTCTTCCTTTCTTTTTTCTCTCTCATTCTCTCTTCTCTCATTCTCTTCTTTCTCTCATTCTCTTCTCTCTCTCTTTCTTCCTTTCTTTCCTTCTCTCCTTTCCCTCTTCCCCTTTTCCCCTTTTTCTCCCTTTTCTCCCTGTTCACTCTCCCTCCCTTTTTTTCCCTCTGCGCTCGTTTCTCCCCCTTTTCCCCATTTGTTTTCTCCCACCTCCCACTGAAGACCTTGAGGGAGGCTCCTTTGTTCCCACTGCAGGCTGCTGTCCCTCCCCTCGCCCTTCACCTGGGCTGCGGCTGTCGCAGCCTTTGTGCCACCGGCGCCGCGCGGACCCTTCATCCCCTCCCGCCGCTCCCGGCCCCGCCACACCACAAGCCCCCGCTGGCCGCCGCCGCCCGGGCTCCCGTCCCACGCCGCGCCTCTGGGGCCGGAGCCCCCGCTCCGACCCGCGGGAGCCGCTGCTCCTCGGCCGCGGGGAACCCGCCCCGCCCGGCTCCGC